>NC_143018.1:30998677-31298677 GCF_055824585.1 Amblyomma mixtum | reverse complement strand
TCC
Source organism: Amblyomma mixtum (assembly GCF_055824585.1). Classification (NCBI taxonomy): domain Eukaryota; kingdom Metazoa; phylum Arthropoda; class Arachnida; order Ixodida; family Ixodidae; genus Amblyomma; species Amblyomma mixtum. Next base: position 31,298,674 of record NC_143018.1, on the reverse strand, counting down.
GCGAATATCACTGACAAGTCTACAGGTACAAGCAATGGGTCAGAAAACAGGTAGCGCTAGATAACGAAATATGTTTTTATATCGGCGTAGAATTTCCAAAATACCTAAACGGCCACGCACGCCGCTCGATTGCATAGTTGATAACAACAGTCGGCTCCTTGATCACAAAGTTGTGCCTTTTATTGTGAAGCGTTTTTAATATACCTCACTGAGATATTTCGAGTTGTATCTGGCCTGGTAGCGCGCAGCCGGTCGGCGCGCCGCCGCGCGCTCAGAGCGGCTGGACCAATCGGAACGCCGCGTCCGCTGCACATGCGCGCATGTGGCCGGTCAGATGCTCAGCTAGCAAGTGTTCGCTCGCCGAGCGAGAGTCCATTTCGGTCGGCGCTGCTATACCGAAGTTGAATAAAACGCCGAGTGATAATAGGAGATGTGCCCTCGCAAGCGACCATCAACCGTAGGAGAGGAGCTCCTTTAAAGAAAACGTTGGCGCGTAGCGGCTAAATGCCGCTGACACGCATGGATGCGGGACAATGGGAATCGAGAGCGCCGACAGCAGATACGGAGACCCGTCGGCCTCGATGCGCAGCGAAGGCCGAGTAAGAAGAGCACCTAGAAACGATGCTGGAATCCGCTCGACAATGGCGAGTCCTCTAGACCACCGATGAACACGAGGTGGGGCTCGAAAAGAGGCAGGGGGTTAGGCGCCGGCGTGTGCCAGAAGAGTGCCTAGTGCGGGGTAAATGCCTACTGCGCACAGCACTTTATGCAAAACGAGTTTTATTGCAGCGGCCGCGCAGTACTGTCGTTTACGTCGGGCCTCACGTGTGTTGAAGAACGGCGCCAAGAGACAGTCTAATTATACCGTGTTCATAGTGAGTTGCGTCATAAGCGCCGGTTATACTTCGCCCTGGTTCAATCACATTTCAATTACTGCTTACTAATCTGGGGATCTACTACCAAGTGTAACCTTGACAAATTGATCCTTCTTCAAAAACGAGCTATGCGATGCATCGAAAACCTTGAGCGGCTGGAACACACAGCCCCGGTGTTCCTAAAACATAACGCCCTAAAAATAAATCAGTTATATGTGCTGAAACTTGCTACCCATACCAGGAACGAAATCATGACAAATCCTTCAGTGTTAACTAACTTGCGCCAGCCCAGTACAACTCGGTGTAACATTCGAAAGAATTTCTTTAGATTACCCGCCATAAGAACGAGCCATGGTACACAATGTCGTATTTAATCCCTAATTTTTTGAATACGTGCACACCCACATTTTCTTGATATATCACAGCAATGTAGAGCACTCAAAACCTTCAAAAATGCCTTCAGAACCTACATACTGTCCAACTCAAAGCTTTAAGAATACATGTTTTGATAACCAACTAAACTTTTTTTTGGATGTTATTTATCTTAATGTTGTCACATTAGCACTTGTATAATGCTGTAATCGTTTGTACTTTTCTATGCACTGTAAGGGTGACGGGGCCCTCGTCAGGCAGAGAGCATCTGCCTTTTGCTCTGTCATCCTAGACCGCCTGTGTCTGAAAGAATGTTACAAATAAATAAAATAAAATAAAGGTCATTACGAAAGCTCCCACTCTTCAGAGAAAACGGCGCAGGGGTTTCTGCAACATTTTTATGTTGCTTCGGCATGTGCAATCAACGAGCGTGCCAACCATAAGTCAAAGACCGTTTCGTGCTTCTCGAGAGAAAAAGAAAAGAACACCGAGTTTGTGTGAATCTTGAGGGTGAAGGTAATCTGGAAAAATCTCGCATAACAACAGCCCATACAGAAATACAAAAATTATTGGCGCGACCGGGGTTCGAACCCGCGCAGGCGCGAATAGAACAGCTTCGCCAGCAACTGCTCTACTACTTTACTACGCACTTCTGCTCTACTCCCACCGTACACTTCGGTTCGTGGACAGTAGCTTTATGGTTGCGGGTACCGTTGGGCTAAGTTAAAGCGTGATTCACTTCAAAATCACTCCCACCGGTGCTCATGGAGCCTTTTGTGGCGCAAAAATCTTAGCCTCGAAATATTGAAAACAATTTTCTGAGCAATGCAAACACGCTTTTCGCAACCGGACAAATATCAGTGTGGCAGAAAAGAGGCATTAGAAGCTAATTTTACTGAACATAAATCTGGATAAGGGCACTGAATTGCTTTTAGTGCCCTCTTAAGGTTCCAAATGAGAGTGTTAAATTTTTGCAGTGATGTTGCTGGCTTCAACCAAACATCTCCAGACCAGTACTCCGAGTACAGGCAGAAAATCAATGGTGTAAGTCGCTTCGAGGTTCATTTAAATATGCGCAGATATTTTTAAAATTGTTTCTTCTTGCTAATTACACACTAGGAGTGCAATTTAACAATTTTGTATTCCCGGAGACTTTTATTCTATAGCTTCGTTTGGTGAATCAGCATACTTGCTGATTCTCAATGAACTCCTGCTATTTCGGTCACGACTCCATATATGTCTTCCTTCACTTGTTTAATTTCCGAATCACGATGAAGGACACACATAGCGAGTTGTCAACGCAGTACTTCAGAAATAACCCTACTTTCCCTACAATCTGTTTAGGATGCTGTGTCTTTCGCTCCATTCGTTTGTTTTTGTACACCACAGCATGTGCATATTTCTCCACTACAAACTACTCAGTGCCACAGATACAAAATATTCCAAAGTCATTGTGTCAAAGACCTTTAGAAACTGAACTAATAACTGGCATTGTCAGCTCACTCGGTCTCTAAGGAAGGCATGCGGTAGTAGAGTGCGAGATTGAATGTGGAAACTCGTTTCTTTTTTTTCCTCGTATAGGTGATATCGTGATTTGAACATTGTTCACTGTATTGAACTTTTTATACCTCTGCTCATTATATACCCGGATCAGTTTTGTTCGTGTTCTAAAAATTTATTTTGCCCCAACAAACAATATATTCTTGGTAAATAAGTTTCCTTACTTTACGAGAGTAACGGCACTCGAAGGAAGCACTGCTTAATCATTAATACTGAGGCTTCTGCACACGTCACCACGCTTCTATACTTTACAAGTAGCTTGGTCAACTTTTTCAACAAGGCTTCTGGAGACCCATTATGGATTTTGCTGAATAACTAAGGCAATCTTGGAAGTAGTTGTGAAGATTCTTATTATTTTTCAGGCAATTAACTTCTGCTACAAGCCCCAGTGATATTACTTCTGATCGACAGCGGCTAGGCCACCGCACTCACTTCTTGAAGTCTTCGTGTTTGCTGATGACATCCCAAGTGGATCGTTGATTGCAGAGGTAGTTCTGCTTGTTCGGGGCGAGCGGGTAGTGGGGGTGCGGCCCGTCCAAGCTGTCACAGAACTGGCTGACCTTTAATGGAGGAGAGTGGGCCGATGCACGGAAACATATGGATGAGGTGTTTCAAAGAAGAGGAGGTAAAAACTTTATGAACCCGAGGTCAGGCAGCGGAAGTGAAGCTTATCTCTCTCAGCGGGAAGCGATTATCACCGAGAGAGAGAGAGTGAGTAGGCAAGTTAGCAAGAAAGGTGCTCTCGTTAGAGCATTTCCCACGGAACCCGACGCCGACCAGGACACTGATTTCAATCCGATTTATACTTTTAAAGAAATATGCGAGTATTACAAATCCACGCGCCAAACTCTTCCCACCCCGTGCAAAGGGCTGGGGAAGGTCAACGAGCGGGTACTCCTGCGCCTGCTCACCAACACGATGTTGTGCCCGGCAACTCTGCAACATTTCGATCCTCAATTCGACGGGCGGTGCTCACACTGTGGGGAGGTGTCTGACACTTACCACATGGTGTGGGCCTGCCAGCAGAACCCATCCCTACCCCCTATCCCAAACCCCACCCGAGAGGACTGGGAGGCGACCCTGTCCGGTTGCTGCACCCTCGAGGCCCAAAGGGCCTTAACGCAGCGCGCCCGGGCTGCGGCAAACGCCAATGGGGTACCTGACTAGACATCCCACCTAGTGGTTGTAAGGGCGTGACCCTTCAAGTCACGACCCCCAACACCTCTCCCTATGATTTAATAAATGTTTTCACCACCACCACCCACCTCGTTAGCTAACCTCTATTCAGGTGAGAGAGAGAACGGCATGTAAAAGCGCAAGAAAAAAGGGGAAGATGGGTTGACCAGCAATGACGTCAGGTAAGAAGGTGCTGCAGCAAAGGTACTGTCTCTCAGGTAAGCTTAACTCCTACATAACAGAAGCAGTCCTTTGTATCACTGGCACGCCATGAATACAAAAATCAACAGGGACGCTCAATCCATTATGTGTTGGCAATCAGATGGTATTAGCAGCTCTCAGTGCATTTACCGAAAGTGGCGTCATTTTCGTTCTGCTGACGTCTTCACGTGAAGTGCCATCGATTATTCTTTGTCCTCCTCTGCAGCACTTTTCTTTTTTTATGATGACATGTCTTCATTGCAGGCAGTGGGAATGCTGCAGTGTGCTGGCGCCTCTTCAGTCCAGACAAAAGGCGAATTTTGTGACCGATGATGCATTTTGATACCATGGGCTTAATCAATAATATATGAATTCGGGCAAGATTTCTGTCAACTGTCTTAAATGTAGCTTCTCTGGCACAAACTGCAGTTCAGTCAAGACAAGATGCAAGACAGAGAGCAGACTTATCGCGTGGTATTATCTTTATATGTTGATATCGTGATCAGCTCGTAGGCCTCTTAGCCGCCGCCCCTTTGCTTGGTCTGCTTCACACACTAACCAGCTTTAGTAAACTCTAGACCCCTTCAAATAGAGCGGGTGATGCCGCAATTCGCAACGACAGTAAGCGACAATTCCTTACATTGGCGACGTAGGGCATGAACATGATGGAAGACTCCACGGGGTCAGTTTTCGGCTGGCGGATGGTCACCACGCAGTCGTCAAGAAAGCGGCACTTTTCGTCCATCGTGCACCTTTCTCCTTCTGCCGTTCTCGGGATGAAGACGATTCTGCCCGAGCAGGCATTCAGCCGTACCTGACAAAACAATTCGCGTGCACACTTACTAAGTAATGAGCGCATCGGGTAATTGAACAATGCAATGCATATAAAAAAATCCTAATTTTTCTCCTTGTTTTTTATCCATCACTATATAATGAAAAGCTCAGCAGTTATTCATTCGGCTAGAAGGGATGCCTGTACAGGAGAAATAGCTAAACGGAGGTGATTGTATGGTGTGTTTATCTGTCTTAAATGCTGTTCAGCCCTAACAGGTGATACGTTTTCTTTACAGGTCAAGCCATTTATCTTTTACTGGGGCTGGATCACCTCCAGAAACTACTGATGTCGTCCTTCACTGTGACAAATAATCCGCGAACTGTTGTTCTGGTTGTTCTCAAGGACCCCATAGTAAGTGGAAAACCAACGGAAAGGACGCGTTCACAAGGAGGAGAAGTACACAGGACAACGCTGGAAGACTTGTCCTGTGTACTTCTCCTTGTGAACGCATCCTTTCCGCTGGTTTTCCACTTACTATGATCAAAATGGCCCAACAAGCTACGCTCCCTCAATCAAGGTCCCCACTTTGCAATAACCAGCAGCTCTACCATCATCATTATCATCAAAAGCAGCCTGACTACGCCCATTGCTGCTGCTAGTGATAAAACTAGGAAGGATTAGGAATTATATTTTTCCTATCTAAAGGATATAGTTTTTCCTATCTAAAGAATATAGTTGTATTCCAGAGAAAATATTTGAACGCCCTTTCTCAAGGCACTATGCGCTGCTTCATGTCGAAAGGCTTTTCCCCAGGGCCCACCATTTCATAAAAAGTAGCAGGAAACTGGCCAAATGCACTTTTCGTTCACCGTTGCTGCCAAAAAGATATTAGAAGTATTCAAACTAATTCAGGTGCGCTGTTGACGCACAAATACTCGCTCCTTGCGTGGCAGCCTCGAGCAATGGCGCGCCGGAGCGCTCGGAGATCTCATTGGGCTCATCGACCGCCTCATAAAGGACTAGTGTTTCTATATATGCTATAGAAACACTACCCAGCTCTATTGCCCTCTTTAAAGAACATGTTCTTGTCCATCTTTGCGGTTTACTTATGACGTTTGCATTTGTCCCTGGCTCGCGATCCAAAACATGGCACGATTGTTTGACTGCCGAAGAGAACGGCATGACCATACCCACAACTATCGCATAAAGTATGCAACTTCAAGACGCATTATGACCTGTTACATGCAACTGATGTTGGCAATCTACCCTTTGCCAGAAAAAGTTTAGGTGGAGTCAACTTCATCATAGTTGTATTAAGCGCGACAATCTTTAACGAAAGTATGTCTCGTTGGGTTTGTAACATTCAAGTAGACTCTGGCGCCAGTCAAGCACAGAAAACTAGATGCAACCTTTAGGGGTTAGCTCGGTCCTTCACAAAAGAGAACATGAACGTATGTTCGAGATCTCCGGCCTCCACTTATATAAGCAGGCTACGTCAAGCAACGGAGAAAAATCAAGACCTGCTGCCTTGTAAGTGCAGCTAATTTTAGCCCCCTTTCAAGAGTTCAATGAACGACGGAACGTTGGCACCTCAATTTCAAAACAGTTCACGACTGTCTCCCTCTATGTATAGTTGTCTTTCTACCAACTCTCAGTGTTCATTTGTAATCAGCTTTTTTTTTTACAACGGTCAACCGGTAACCGCGAACCCCGCCTATCGTTATTTGCCCCATGCAATATTTCCCTTTTACGGCGAAAGAAAGCCTTTAGTGCCTCATCGTTGTTGACAGAAGGTTGTCTGCAGAGGTGTCACGATTTTCTGTTGGCCGAAATGGTTATGACGTCAAAGTGCGCGGATTCGAAGTAATAACGTCACCCACGGATGCCTAGCGCTCCCTATCAGCGCCGAGAACAACTAATACAAAATAGTTGTTTGTTCCTACAGATGGCCCGAGGCTTCCGTCAAACAGTGCGCCAGGAAGCGCTTTCTCGCCTTGGAGCACTTTTAGAGAGCCGAAGTGCCCCTTGAATTTTTTGGCTCACCTTCCCTTCGTGGCAGTAAGTGGCGGGGTGCCTGCTGTCGTTGGGGCTTCCGTACTCGTCGAACACGCCGTACCTGAAGTGGGCCCACTCGCGCACGAACACGTACGCTGCGAATGTGTGTCTTTCTTAACCGTACTTTTAAGCATAAAAGCTGTTAGAACCTTGGCGCCTGAGCGGAGGACAAAACAGAGCCGAACCTAAACTAACACTAGTGAAACTTTGAGTTCACTCTCACCCCCTGGTGCCTACGTGCTGCTCTGCCTCAGGAGCTGCTCACGTGTCAACATATCGTCGTCATTGTCTCAAGGTGGTGAAAGCCGGCGGCGGCGCGATGGAAGTTCTGCCGTGCAGCCCGAGAGGTGCATGCTCAGTTCTGATGGCACTTGATGAACGAGGCAAGCGCCGCGAGAGAGCCGACATCACTGCGCACGCCCGCGAGAGTTGCCGTCATTACGTAATGTGAGTGCTGCCTACACAGGTGTCCGTGGCGCTGTCCATTAGCACGTCCAGCTATCAGCTCTTGTTACGCAGGTCGCCATATAAACACGAATTTTTAACAAATTTTCGCACCACCGCTAATTTTCACTTCATGAAAAAAATTCTCTCTTCGTTGCCGGATTCTGCGACGGAACACCGAAGAAATCTTATTGTTGCAAGTCTGTGATGCACACACTGACAGCACACATGCTCAAGCATTAGTCCAAAATATTTTACCTTGGGTCACTGCGCGCACTGCAGGACCGCTGTGGTGTACATCTACTTTCCGATGTGCCTCAGTTTGAGTGACGCGTCGCAATCTCATCCTCTCGGCCGCTTCACTCTTCCTTTCCACACTTTGAGCCGCCACGGTGGCTCACTGGTTGTGAAGCTAGGCCGCTGAGCCGAAAGAGGTGGGGTCGATCGCGGCCGAGGTGGTCGAATTTCGATGGAGGAGAAATTCTATAGGCCCGTGCATTGTGAGTGCAGGTTGAAAAACTCCCGGTGGTGCAAAGTTTCGAGCCTTCCACTACGGCGTCCTTTATAGCCTGAGTTCCTTTGGGACGCTAAACCCCTATAAACCGTGCACCATACACCTTTCGTCACTTTCAGCGCAGCACAGCGCAGCACAGACTGATAATTTCGGCCCATTTGCGAGCGAATTGCTCCTAACCGTGTAACACTCCTTTGTGAGGCATGACGGCTGCACACCGACAGTGGCTTCCTACCCTGTCCTGACTGCACACATATACGAGTGTGGTACGAGGAATGCACCGGCGATCCGCCACCTGTCAGCTGAGGGAATGCAGGGACACTGGGTTAGATAGGGCTCTGGGGGATAGTGTTCTGCGCACGAGCAGTGGTGCTCCACTTTCTCTATCCCATTTAGCGAGGGGTTCCCCTATTCTAAAGTGACCTGGTGTAGCCATCCTATCCATCTTTACTAAATGCCTCCTCGACACATCCACAGCAGCTTAAGGTGCTCTTACTTTTTCGTTTTCCTCTTCAGACTCTATCCCCCTTCTCCCTACCACCGTAGCAGCATCGTTTTCACCGTTCCTTCTTCCCACTTCTCCCTTTCATAAGTGTCATATGGTGCTACGCGGACATACGCGCTTCCGTTCGTCTTCCTCGGCAACAACGGCTATTGCCGTAAAAGAACTAAAAGCGCAAGTATTGTTTAGAGAACTCGTTCATATACCTGGGTTAACAGATAGAGCCGTAGTGTTGTTAACTGCGGCCAGGAATCCGGGAGTGAGCTGGATGAAGTCTCCCGGGTGGCCGCACGGCTTCACTTGGTGTGTGAATGGCTTGTCGTCGTTGTGCTCCGTGGGCATGTCGACGCGCACATCGCTCCTGTTGAAGGCGCTCGAGGAAAGTGCCCGAGTGCCACTTCTCTTTTGCCACGTGTTGGGAATCTCGATGGTGATGTGTTTGAAGTAGACACGCCCACTGGTGGCCTTGTGGAGGAACTCTGTTGAGGACCGGAACAGCCCCTGTGCATTTTCATCATGCTGACAATCAGTACTCATCGCGTCGCAATGTATTCAAACTGAAACTGTCCGTGGTTGCTAAGCAGTCACGCCCCTGAAGTCTTTCCCTTTATAGTGGCGCAGAATGGACCTTGACGCTACATATTTCTTCAGTTTCCTTTGCTCTTTGTTTTGATCACTCTGCCGCTTTTGTTCCTCAGTTGCCTGGCTTGTAACATATATTACCTCGACAAGTATTGTTAAGTGGCCTGACAACCCGCTGGGCAGGTTGCCTTCGGAAGGATAAAAACAGATGGGCTGAGCACAGGTGGACAGGGTCGCCCCATCTGCTCTCGTGATATAGATCAACGGACGCCGCCTCTTCTCGTTAGTGGGACCTCTAATAGTATCGCATTAATAATGCGTTTTCAAAAAACGGAAAAGCATCCTGGATTGATGCGAACCCAGCATACCAAAATCAACTGCAACAGCAAGCACATGAATCAACGACACACGCGCTGAAAGGCACTGGCCGCCGCAGCTGTAGCCTGCACAACATGAGGGCTGCCGAGCGCTGTGACCTCAGTAGGACACATCAACCCTCCTTCTTCGCTAAATACAGGGCAGTCACGCAACGCAGATGTTCCACCGCGAAGAAAGGCTGCTTGCTATAGTGGTTGATAAGGCAGATGCCAAAGTGGTATATCCGCACTCCTCATAAATCTGTGGCTGGAGGAGCCATTGTGGGATCAGTTGGAGAGCTGCAAGGACTGGACTGAACGTATCGAGCACTTGAAGGAATTTTGTGCATGTGGCATGTAAAGGCTGGAAAGCAGCACACGCATGGTGTTCACAGAAGTATTCACCTGTGCAATTACTTTCTCGTGTTCAACTTGCACCGGTCCCTGGGCTAGTGTTCGACCAAGAGAAGGCTCAGCACACTGGGCGAGCTGTGACTGTTCCACCACAGAGGGTGTGCACTACTTCGGGAGCGATAGCGAAGTAACTTGGCGGTCCGGACCTCGGACCGGAGTTTGGACTTGTACTCGGTCAGCAATAGGCTCCGTGCTTTGGGTGCGCAATACCTGCTTGGTCACTGCGGGTATGTCGAGCTCCGGCAGAGATGGCCAAGGCCCGTCTCCGTCCATCGTCTTTGCATCGCCAGTCATATGGCTCCCGTTCTTTATAGTGGTAGGCCGAGGGCGACGAGAATTTGCAGAAACTCATGAACCATCCTTCCCAACGGCCCTAGCACTCCTAGGGGACCTTTGACGAGGGTGACAACGTCGTCGCACCTTAGCAGCGGTCCCTTTTTATGTGGTCTTCTCGTCTGATTTGGTCATGTATCTCCCGTTCCTTTTTCAAGCGAGTCGACTATCTTTTGAGGCGACTTCAAGAGCGCCGCGGCAAATGGGAAACATTAGAACTCTTTCCAGGCAAGCATCTCCGCTGTGTGGATGAGAACAGCATGGGCACGTGATGGAGAAATTTCACATACTACGCACGGGTCCAAATGTCATGCATTTCCGGCATTGGAGAGCCTTCCGACCGAAAGGCTTAATCACGGGCCGAAAGTGCCTTGGTTAACGTGACACTTATTCTAATCGGTCTTTAAATACATGCCAAATCTATGCGCCATGAAAAAAAAAAAACGCTCCGAAGTGCCACGTGGGGAAAGGGGGAGGAAAAGCTGCTTACCTTGATGTTGTCAATGATGGACTCGTCCGGAGGAACATTGTCGCTGATTGATACCCACAGTTCCTTGTAGCCTCCATCTGCTTTGTCGATGTCGACTGAAGCCGCTGGGGTTAACAAAAGCAGCAGAACGGCCGTAAGAGCGAACATCCCGCCCATTTTGACGTCGTCCTCAGTGCACCTGGGAAGTATTAAGAAATATTTAAAGGCGGAACAACAACAGCTGTCCAGTTGGAACTGTGTACCAACGTTTCGAGAGTAGACAGAGAGAGGGTGTCCTGAAAATTGGTTTTATTCTAGACAGGTGTGCAAAATGATGTTTTTTTGTGCCCAGTACCAAAACTGTTGCTCTTTATGGAAGCTTTAAAAGTTACTTTCATCTCGTGCTGTTCATCGCTTCCTAGACTGCACTTGCAACAAATCTAGGCGTGAAACTCTTCACTGACGAAAGTGTGAAGGCCCCGAACGGCGTGCGTTCTTGCCACTCTCATAATTCACGCATTTCTTGATGAGTGGGGATTACCGTCGTAGAATTGTTCGTTCTTTAGGAAAGAAGCCCAAGGGTGCAGCCGCAAAATTTACTTACAGGTGACTTACTTAGCAGGTGAGAATTACGACAAGTCCCTTTCGCAATAGAAGTCGTCGGATGAACATACTTTAAATTACGTTCTCCCACCGTCTTCATTCTAATAGCTCAATTCGGTGTAGCTAATTTTTAGAGAGCTTAGAAAAACTTTTTCCCCTAAATTTCAGCCACTAGGCTTAGGTTTCAGTAGACAAAGCAAGCTTGAACTAAGCAAAATGAACAACGGCAGATATCTCGAAGGCGGAGCCAATGCTTGAAGATCTGAATTGAGGAAGCCTTTTTTTTAGCTTTTGTAGTTTTGAAGGTGCAGCTGTGGCTTTGCTCAGTGATCAACGGGCACGCAAGCTGGAAACTGATCGGAAAGTGACCACCGTCGGAACCACAGTGTACTGGCGCCCAAGTACAAACAGTTACTTCAAGCAAGGAAGATGTTAGGTCTAATGCAGAGGAAGACAGGCCTCGGACAAATTGGGGCTGACCTGAATTTAGGCATGTGAGGCGACTGTCACAAGCACAGTCCGACATAAGTGTACCACCGGAATTCGTTCTGAACACCCACGGGATATGATGAGAGTTAAAATCCCCAAGAATTAAAACCTGCGTTCTGCAAGTGCATAAAAACGAGTATAGAGATTGAATGTTATGGACTGCTGTTAGAAAAAGTACTATCGCGATAAGAAAGTTACAGGGCTTTTGTGTGCGGAAAAATTTCATATCCGCGCAGTCATGTAATCCAGTCATCTGATATGTGTCAAGATATAAGGGGACGTGCATGCTCTATCCGCTCGTGACCATACCTTGTGTCTGGGTAGCGAGGTAGAGTACCAATGAACTTTTCTACGAAATGACGTGTCCCATAATATCTCAATCGCGATAGTACATTAGCGAGAGTTAGAGGTCTGTATACAGGAAGGTCCAGATGCAGAGGCTGAATTTCGTACTGTCTCTCTATATTCTGAATTGATACATTTCAATGTGGCAAACTTTTGAGAATACGAATAGTAGCAGACCTCCACCACTTGGCGGTCGATTAAGCACTAGGACTTCACATGAGCAATGGTGGTGTTGGAAACTGGGCGCGCCCACAAGCTGCCCACATCGTTCTCTTGTCGAGGACTTTTGGCCGACGCAACACAAATGCGGCCCTTATGCGAGAAAAACGCCACAAGCCCAATGGGTGCAGCCCATTCATTGCCGCAGGCGTCCAGGCATCGGCTATTGAGGGGCTTAAGCCAGCGACGTGGCTGCATCGTGTTCTGCATGCATTTTTTCAATTCTCAGTTTTCTTTGTTTGTTTATGTAACAAATACTGCAGGCCCGAAGTGGGCCATAGCAGGGGGGGGGGGCGAAAAGAATACAGCATTATGAACATGAATTCATCACGCGAAACCTAAGTAAGCAAAGTACAATGAGACATATTCAACTCTTATAAGAAAACATACATAAATGCAAACACGACAATGACGTAGACGCCAACAGTTTGTCAGTAGAGTTAATGGACATGATGGCATAAGAAGGCGGCTTGTTCTATTCCTCAATAGTGCGTTGGTAAAAGGAATACTTAAAGGCATTAATTTTAGCTTGATGTGGAGTTAGAGAATGTGCACGATGATGTCTTGTGGGACGAGTTTTGAAGGGCGCATGGTTAAGTTCGGAACTCATGGCAGGTTTGTTGTTTTTGAGCAGAAATAGAAATTTTATTCTAGATTTTGCTACGGATTCGCAGTTGCAAGATGACATTTTCTTTTATTCAAATGGAAGGAGAGTCAGATGTGCGATATTTTGAAAAGATGAAGCGCACGGCTTTCCACTGTACAGCCTCCAATGCCCCAATATTCTTCGTGCTATAAGGGTTCCAGACTGTGCAAGCATACTCTAGTTCGGGTCTTATGAGGCTGCAGTATGGTAACTGCTTTATCCGGGAAGGAACATTTATGTATTATGCCCACTAATAAGTAACTGATATAAAAATTTGTAGTATTTTTCTCAGCATCTATAGTCGGTTACTTGAAATTACATGCTTTGGCCTCTCGCACCCTACTAAGCTGTGCAGAATTATCAGACTGTGCACAGGAATGTGCACAGTCACAGGAATGTGCACTGGAATGTGCACAGTGTTACAGACGAGGTAGCAGCATCCCACCGCTGCCACCAGTTTGTTACGGACGAAGTAGCATGGTCGTGTGCCGGAGAGGGAATGAGGGACGTCTGAGACGAGGCTGTTGGAAAAAGACAATGAAAGAGGACTTTATACAGGAATTTACATATTTACAAGTGAGCTGCAGGAGCGCTGCATGACGACAGCTCATCAGAAGACCATGATGACAAAGAGCTCTTCGGCCGTGCCGCTGCCGGCTTTTTAAGAGTTCCCTTCCCTAGGGTCCCTAGATGGGGGCCGGGTTTCACTGGCACCAATCACAGACACACACGCACTCACTCACTCCCGAGAGATCACGCCGTCGTCACGCGCTGGGAGAGGGGAACGATGCCATCCACGTAGCGCAGACGCCGGAATGTCCATGAGCGGCGTTCGCGCGCATTTCGAACGCGCGTTCACACTCGGTGTACGGGAAACGCTCGCTCAACCGGGCAGACGGACGCGGCTTCCGTGGCAATCCAGGCGCTCACCCAACGCGCGTCTCGGGGTTTGTCGGCGTTTCGCTGCTGCCATGTCGTTGTCTTCCCCACGACGAAGGCGAGACGTAACAGTCTGCCCCGCCGGGGGAAAGAGATCCCGATGGACAGGGGACAGCATCCGCTGTCCGGAGGGATGTCGCTTGAGGCTTGTCTCAACCGGAGTCAGTTGTCTCTCGGCGGTTCTGGAGCTCAGCGCACCCCGAAGTCTTCCTTCGCATGTGCAGGTTCCCAAAGGGCACTGCAAAGTGACTCGTGCTCCGCTAGCGTTAGAAACACGCCGAAAACCCAACCGCTCAATCAGCAAGCACGACACAATCCCCACTAAGCGATGCCAGGCTCTTTCCCTCTTACAAAGTCAATTAATCACTGGGAGTAGTTCAGCAGCACTCACAAAACTCCCACAGATCGGCACATTACACCACAAAGCGCATCTCAATTTAAAACAATAAACAAAACCAATTGGTTCAAAATCCTACATCAGGAAGAAAAACACCAGCAAACTGCAACTATGACGCTGACTCTTGCGCTAGGGACCTCAATTTAAGCTATCGGCATTACCTTTGAGACTCCCCTTTTTGTGATGTATTCCGATTAGTAATGACCCCAACATTTCATTCTGCATAGCAGCATACTGCCGTCACCTTGCATATCCCCGCAAAGATTCGCTCAAGATCGGAGCCCAAGTCACCTTAATTTCCCAAATTCCAAAAAAAATCAAGCGACTCCAGGCGCTTATGCTAGTGGCCTAAATGGCCCGTCTGGCTAGCACTTCGCGTTTTAACCGACGCTGCTACACATGGGCACCACTAGTGCATTTTTCGAAACATCTTTGTCAAAAGAAACGCTTCCAATGCAAACAACGCGTCGGAAACCTATTCCTGCTCAAAACTTTGTTTTTTCTGCAAAACTTTTTGTCTGCAGGAATGGTTTAAAAAAGAAAAAGCAAACAGCAGAGACATCCTCGGAATCCGCTGCTAACGAGCCGCGCCGCGGCTCAAAGGGGTAGCCTATTCTTCAACCGCGCCCTGCGCGGTCGCACACCAACAGTGGCTTTAGCAACCGAAAATTCACAAAATTCGAAGGGCTTAACTGCGCTTCGACACCTGCGAGCCTCAGACGCCACGCGACATTGATTTGTTCCGCACCCCGGCCGCGCGTCTCCAACACCTGAGCCGCGTCTGAACATTCGAATGCGAGGGGTTGACGGTCGCGCATGAAACAAACGCCTGCGTGTACTCTCTCGATTCAACAGTGTCCTTCGACTGGAACGCGTTCTGCGGCGTTCTTTCATGCTGTAGCTGGGCGTCCTCTCCGACCCGCTGTGAGGTTCCACCGTCCTGCAAGAACTACCGCGGGGTCGCCGCGATGGGTCAGGTGGCTTTCGTTTTTTCTGAACGCGCCCAGTCAGTCTGGCCCCTTTTCGGCGCCTGTCGCGTCTGGAGTACTCGGTTGACTCGCGGTCAATCTCTTTACAACAAAGCGTCGTCTCCAAACTGCGGCTGCTATTGTTCGCCGGCCGCTTCGAAGAAATGTCTCCCATGATTCCCTCATTGGGCCGGCCGGTGAGCTCACTATTCTCTTCCTGAGAGAAAACGCCAGCCTCACTTTTCAAAATAGCCTCGGCCTCAGAGTTCGAGACGGACGCTTCTTTCTTAGCACTGACAGTGCTCGCAAACAAAGCAGGTCGCTCGGCTTTGTTTTCGATGGGAATCCTGCAACTCACAGCTTGCTCTTGATTCCCATTAAACTCGGCCTTCGCAGAACTTTCATCATGACCTTCCTCGAATAATACAAGGACTACTTTTCCCTGGCCACTGAGACCTTCGGCGTCTTTCTCCTGGGTATTATCCTCCCGACCGCAGGAATCCGCCTCCGTCCCGGAAAGTGCATGCTTCTCTGGGCTCAAAACCAACGCATTGCCCCTTTCCTTATTTTTAGCAGTGCCTACATTACCGCACGAGCCCTCACGGCTTGTGGATCTGCACTCTTCCTCGTTGCTAGCCTTAGTGCCTACATTATCCCCCAAGCCCTCACGGCTTGTTGATCTGCACTCTTCGCTAGCTTTTCGACCGAACTCATCGGTCCTCGCTGCCGAAGTGGCCTTTCTTTCCTGGACCAAACCTGTCTTATGCCGCCACTTCTGAACAGCACTCGTGTCATCCGGCGACTGAGCGGAGCTTCAAACTCTGTCCCTGACACTATCGCGGTGTAGCTTACCACCGTCAATGTGGCCTTCCAAATCTGCCTCCGCGGGAATACGAAAGTATCGGAGGAGCGCACTTTTAGTTATTGCATAGTTGTGGGCATCCTCGTCAGACAACCTCGCCCAGACATTACAAGGTTCACATGGGAGAAATCCCATCAACACAGTTGGCCAATAACTGTGGCCAAGCTGTTCCTCCAAGCAAATTCTCTCAAAATTTTCCAGAAAAGTTCCGAAATTTTCGCCTTTTCTCAAAAAACTTAAGCGAGATCGCGTTCTCATACTTCTGATGGCATTAAGTTCACGCGTGAGTTCCCGCATCTCTCTTTCGTATTCCTCTTCCCGCAGCTCTCTTTCGCGTTCCTGTTTCCGCAGCTCTCTTTCGCGTTCCTGGTTTTCTCTACGTTCTAGTTCCTCTTGTTCTATTTTTGCCAATTCTCTCTCCTCAATGGTCTCAAGGCATTCCGCAAGCTCGTCATCTTCAGCCTCTAACGCAAGAATAGCCTTCAGCAGTTTGGTTTTCTGAGTTTGTCTGATACCTCCAGACCCAACTCTTTCGCAAGCTCCAGTAACTTTGGTTTGCGCAGCGTCTTCAAATCCATGGCTGCTCCGAGTGCTGCCTTCTCCACTGCCCACTATTGTCTTGCTGCAACTAACCCAGCAGCAACGACAACCCAATTACCAGCTCTGTTCCTGACACTAACAAAAGCCTGGCAAAACTCAGCAGAAGAAAGTCCCGCACTCACGAAACCTCGCAGCCAAGAATCCAGCGCAGTCGGTCCGCTGCAGGCAACCAGTCATCACAAAGGGCTGTTGCACTGCCCCCGACTCGCCGTTCTGCTGCTCAGCGTCCCGTTGTCCGCACCTCTCCGCTGGCGTCCGATGTTTCGCGTCCCACCGCTGCCAACCAGTTTGTTAGGGACGAGGTAGCAGCATCCCACCGCTGCCACCAGTTTGTTACAGACGAGGTAGCAGCATCCCACCGCTGCCACCAGTTTGTTACGGACGAGGTAGCATGGTCGTGTGCCGGAGAGGGAATGAGGGACGTCTGAGACGAGGCTGCTGGAAAAAGACAATGAAAGAGGACTTTATACAGGAATTTACATATTTACAAGTGAGCTGCAGGAGCGCTGCATGACGACAGCTCATCAGAAGACCATGATGACAAAGAGCTCTTCGGCCGTGCCGCTGCCGGCTTTTTAAGAGTTCCCTTCCCTAGGGTCCCTAGATGGGGGTCGGGTTTCACTGGCACCAATCACAGACACACACGCACTCACTCACTCCCGAGAGATCACGCCGTCGTCACGCGCTGGGAGAGGGGAACGATGCCATCCACGTAGCGCAAGACGCCGGAATGTCCATGAGCGGCGTTCGCGCGCATTTCGAACGCGCGTTCACACTCGGTGTACGGGAAACGCTCGCTCGACCGGGCAGACGGACGCGGCTTCCGTGGCAATCCAGGCGCTCACCCAACGCGCGTCTGGGGGTTTGTCGGCGTTTCGCTGCTGCCATGTCGTTGTCTTCCCCACGACGAAGGCGAGACGTAACAAGAGGAAATACCGGCCGTCAGTGATCCTCATGTACTGAAGGGGGGGGGGGGGGGGGGGGGGGGGGATTTCAGAGCTGCCTATACAGCCTCATGGTAATCTAGTGCTATGAAGCTCCCATCCTCGGGGACGAAAGCAACGGAGATGCTGCTGACTCCACCAGGGAAGAAGCATTCAAGTAGCAACTTATGAGGGGAGACACAAGCCGACCAGGGCGAGCTCCCGTGGCCAGGCGAACTTGTGTACATCCGCCCACGTTCCCGCTTACAGCCACCATGTAAAGCAAGAACGCAGGAAAAAAATCACAAAATCGCAGCAGCACCTGGTACTTAGCCGCATCCCACGGAGCGCCGATATCGCAGAGCAATTTGAGTCACCACGCGTTCGAACCACAGGGAGACTTCTTCTTCTTCTTCTTCTTCACCTCTTTATAATGGCACATACCCACGTGGGGGGATTGGCCAAGGTATAGTGGTATACATAAGGAAATTTTCATAAGATTACGAGAAAATATCGGAGCCAAACGTGAATTTTGGAAAAATGTATTCATGAAAAACGACAGAACAATATTTGAAGTGAAATAACAAAGAACATTTTGGCGAGAATAATAATTAAAAAAAAAGAAAAATCTCCGAGACTTTTAAAGGAGTTAGCAAATCAACCTACCAGTTGCAATTATGTAATCATGGAGATTCCCACAAATTGAACTCAATGCAAAACCTTTGGCGCTCGCTCCGAACGATAACAACACTGGCAGAGATAACGGAAGCCCAAAATTCAAAAAATCTTTTTGGACACGGAGACTGGCAACGGCTCTTCTTCTTCTTCTTCCCCATATGAAAATGGCACATACCTACGAGGGGGGATTGGTCAAGATATGGTGGTGAATGCCAAGGATAAAAAAAGCGGGAAAAAAAAGCTAAGTAAAATAGTAGAATGTTTGAAATGAGCTCACTTCTTCTGCATCTTCCCTCCACCTGGCGGGCACGGGAAACTGGCAGGAGCGCGTTCTATTGCTGATTTGTGCTACCTAAAAGACGACGATGAGAGGGCAGTGTCCTCTGGCAGTGCCCTGCTTGTGGTGGAATGCCGGTATGAAAGAGCTTATCCACCCAGGTCGCCGTCAGCCATGGGTTGATGGCCATCTAACACGGAATCGTCCACACATGCTCTCTGACGAAAATAGTTTTTCCATCCATCCATCCATTATCTACCTAGAAAAGCTGCCCGGAAAAGCCTCTCTCATAACGACTGCCCGCGTAATTGGTTCAATTACAAATTTTTCGTGGCTTCTTTTAAAAATGAACATTGGTAAGGCGAAGGAGGAATTCAATGCGAATCAAACCCAGATAACCGCAAACCTTTGTACCGATTCATGGAACGCAACCATAATTCGCCGTCTTCTCATGTTAGAGTCAGTGGCGTTACCACCCCAGGATGCAAAGAAAAAAATCTCTGCCTCTCCCGTAACCGAAAGTAGAGTAAGCATGAAATGTTTACAGGCATAGCATATTGGTTGTAGATGGTACTAGTCAAAATCTTGAAATGGGTCTAGTGTTCAACACACCACACCACACTCTTCTTTTTGGCTTAGGTGGGCAGCCGCAAACCGTGGCGGCCTTGTCGCTTTAGGGAGCGGCCGCATAATCATGGCGTTGTCGGCAGGGGCGGCAGTCTTCTGCTGTGGCGTATTACTCGCAAAGCGATCGCTTACCGCAAGACGCTTCCTACCTTTCCTTTCATCAGGCTCCACTGCTAGGCTTAAGCAGCTGTGACGGTGGCGGCATTGAAATGCAGGACGATGCAGAAGCGTACGCGGACACGACGAGACGCAGGCCTGACAAGAATGTATATGCAGCGCGTTCGAATACTCCGCGAGCGTGTATACATCTGCCTGCCAAAGGGGGAAACTTCATGAGCTGAAGGCCCAGCGGCCGGTCTTTTACATGCGTGAGTGTGGGACCGCAGCGCCATCCTTGGGGACGGCACTTTTTCAGCCCAAAGCCCTTCTCGCCCTGGAGCTCTCCTCTTGCTCTAAGCGGCCCTTAAGTCTCGTTAAGTCTTGTACGGTGCCCGGATGTTCTCGTTTCAGTGCCCGGATAAGTGGAATTCAGTGCCCGGATGTTGGCTCTTAATGTTGGCTCTCGGTCTCTGCGTGACGTCACCACACTGCCGACAACGGGAGCTAAAATAATTTCATGCTTTAAACAACATGACCAGATACCACAAGGCCTTGCTCTGCGGTTTCACGAGCGGTTGATAGTTCCATTCGTCCTGCACCCTCCGCGCGCACACTTCATTGCGGTTACACCCTGTGAATTATTTTCCATAGCTACCGGCCTCAAACCTGCAGTTCCCGGATGCGATGGGGTCTCTAACGGTATGTTGAAGTCTCTTGTGGAAGTCTTTACCTGTGATGAATTGCTTATTGTTAATGTGTCCCCTGAGACAGCATGGCTCCCTCCTGAATGGAAAATTGCGAAAATAATCTCACTTCTCGAACATTCTATGAAGGCTTTTGTAATCAATAACATTCGTCCCATTTCCCTCTTGTCTAATTTAGTAAACCTTATTGAACGCATTGTTAACAGCCGTCTTACAGATCCTTTATTGCATTTCAAGCTTTCAGTGCTTCTCAGATAGGGTTTCTTCGTTGGTGCTCGACCTGATGCGTGAAATAATTGCTAGAGAAATTGGCCAGGGAAATTGGAGAATTGGCTAGAGAAATAAGGAAGCCTATCACATGCTTAATTCTGGAAACACTTGCGTCAGCCGGCCTTCTGTAGCGGTGTCACAGACTGAACTTGATTTCCTGAAGGGTGCCCATCTAGATTAATAGCGCGATTTAGGACGCGTCCAGTGTTACCTTCCCCTGGCCAAAATGTTTTTTTGTTATTTAGTTTTCTTATTTTTGTGGTTGGACACGTGCACATTAATTCAAGCCTTGTATGCCGGCTTCGTTTATGTTCCTTTTTTCAATGATGTATATCTACAGTTTGCTTCCCGTCATAAATTTCAGTTGAAGGCAGCGCTTTCTTTATCTATTCTCCCCTTTTGTCCGTGTTTCCTGCGCTGTTGTGAATAATGCTCGACCTGGACTGCTCATTAGACTTGGAAAGCAAAATTAGGGTTGCCATGGAGAAGAAAGAGGTCGCGGCTTTAGTCACTTTGGATATCGCTAAAGCATATGACAGCGAAGAGCAATCTACACTATTGAACAAGCTTGACGATATTCGGCCGCCTTTTTACATTCTTGAGTACAGGAATTCCTAGAAAATAGACATTTCTTCGGAGGGTTTTGTTTCTTCCGAAGCCTTTTTGTAGACTAGAACTGTGCCTCAGGAATCTGTTCTGTCACCTTTACTTGTAAACCTACTTATGCGGGACATACCTATTAAGGCGCACACCAAAGTGTATGTGTATGCGCACACCATAGCCTTTATTGCTTTTCCTAGAGATTTTTGACTCACTTCACCAGCTATTGCAGGCCTACCTGGCTAAGTTATATTTATTTCTTAACATAAACAAATCTTTCTTTCTCGTTTTTTCGCCAGCGTCCCGTCTTGATATGTGGCCACTGTATTGTTGTGCCCAAATCCCGCAAGTTGAGTCCTTAAAGTACTTAGGTGTAATATATGGCCCTCATCTAGACTGGCGACCTCATATCAGAAGTATGGTACTCAAAGGTGAGCGAGCTTTCGGTCCCTCCACGCGAATCAGCATTAAGCAATTCGGTATGCGCAGAGACAGACTCTGATTTCTCTATAAGACTTCCGTAAGAGCAGTTTTGGAGTTCGCGATCGGTAGTGTTCTGTTCTCCGGTTGTCCGAGATAGGTTGTCCAGCGTTCTCTTCTGTACTTCTGCTGCTTGTGAACGCGTCCTTTCCGCTGGTTTTCCACTTATCATGCACTAACTGGCCCAAAAAGCTACGGTTCTTCAATATTAAACCTCTAGTTCGTTTGGAGAGGCGTGCTCTACGGCTTTGCCTGTGTTTGCCAAATCAGTGCCAAGCTGTGTCCTCTTTCTGGAAGCTCGCGTACGCGACTTGAACTCTCGCTTCCATCTTGAGCCTACGACTTGAGCATACGCCCGGAGTGGCTCCTCCAATTTTTTTGACTAGCCCAGTTTTCTTTCTAGATAAACATTGGCCACTCTACAAAACTACCTCAATTTGTGTTTACAGAGCATCGGTTGTCTAGAATTGCAGTCTAGCGTAGGTCCGTGCAATGCTTTAGCTATCTGCAGGCTGCAGTAGCTGTTTGCTTTGACCATACGCTACCGCTATATGCGAAGCCCCAATACGCCAATGTGCTAAACGGTCATCTGGAGGAATATCTGTTCCAGTGTCCGAGCCATGCTGTTGCAACAAGGCGAAAAATCAGCAGTGGGTGTTTATCCCCACACATTCGTTTGCTGTTGGTCTATCCGGGTCCCTGATTACACACTAATTTTCGGTGCTGAAGTTGTCGCCATTGGTTTTGCCCTTCAAAAAGTTCCTCGCAATATTTCTCAAGTAATCATTCTACCGGACTGTCTCTCAGTCTTGGCCGCGCTCGCAAATTCGGCAACTAGTTTCTTGTACCGATCCCTAATGTACGCGTACTTTGTGCCACTTCATGTGAAACAAGTGCATTTATCAGTGGATCCCAGGGCACTGTGGCATTACTTCAAATTCGATGCACGATTTCTTAGCGAAATCAGCCATCAACAGGCCTGTTGCCCATGTCGTTCCGAACCTCACCCTGCTGACGGCGCCCGTTATGTACGTTACCAAATACACCAGTACCGGAGCCATGAGCCGATCCTTGGTACAACAGATTTCTAACATTTAAAATTCTCTCAGAATGTATGTTCTTGCGCATCAAGACAATGTGAAGTTTCCATGACGCTGTTCCTCTGTAGGATTCCTCGCCTTAATCTATATTTATGCCGTTCGAGCTCACTGTGCGTCATGCGGGGACGTTGAAACAATGCAATTTCATCAGCAACTGCCGATGGTTCGCACGGCAGGGAATTCAGTTTTTGCAAAATCCTCTCGCTCAATTAACGCTGCCGTTCAGTCTTCGCGTCCTCCTCTCTTTCGGTGCAACCGTCAAAGGGCATGCCCTTAAGCAGGTGTGTCAGCTTCTTCACAAGTATATTACTGAAACTGGGAGATTTTTGGCTTAACTTCTCGATGCCTTCATTTTTCTCTCAAAATTATTTTATTTCTGATTATTGCTTTAAATTTAGTTATTCAACCGTTACCTCTTTGTTCCACGATTTCATTCCGATTTCCTCAAGGTCTCTCAAAATTCGTGATTTTTTTTAACAGATTCATCTAATTATATTAAGAGCCATTTGACATAAACCTGGATGAGTTTTTTTCGGTTTGGATCTGCACCAAACCCTGGCCAATACCCCCCGTGGGTATGGAACATTGTTTTAGGCAACAACAACAATCTCTGACGACTTTGATGAAATCATGAAACGTCTGGATAATGAAGACGAAGAGATCGTGCACCTGCATGTGCCATTCAGCCCGAGGACATCATCATCATCATCATCATCATCATCATCTCGGCGCTTACTTCATCTCCCGAATATCAGCGCCTTCTGCACCCTTGGAGTAGCGAAGGCACAGACTGGAGTTGGCACAGACTGGAGGTCTCTTTCACGCGTTTGCGATGCCGAGTTCCTCTGTTAAATTTCTACCTTCACAGATCTGGTCTGGCGATTTCTCCACTGTGCCGATTTTGTGCCGAGCCTGAGACAGTGGATCACTACCTGCTGTTCTGCCGCCGTTTCTCTTCTTTGAGGAGGCGCCTATTAGAAATTCCGTTTCACCAGCTGGGTCTGCCTGTGACCACTGAGGTTGTTCTTTCCTTTGGCGCTAATTCGCTTGGATGAATCAACAGGAGTGCGCGCTGTGCAGTTCAAAAATTTCTTCTAGAAACACAGCGACTCCCATGCTAATATGAATTTTATTTATTTAATTTTCTATTTGTTTTCATTTTTCTGATTATCAAACAGTTCATTTATTATTATTTTTTATTTCTTTTTTTATTATTTTTTTATTTCTGTCTCTCTTTCAGTCAATAAAAGATTGAACCATTCCATATGATGCATTAAAATTTGCACATAAAGCTGTCGTCCATTCTTCGATCTCCCAGCTAACAGGACCCCTTTCGTTGCGTCGTCCAATCTGTCAGCCTATACCCTATTAATACTCCTTTTCCTCTAAAACTCCTAATCATTCAAACAGTTCACCGCCTGTGTCTTGGCCACTCCCCCGTAGTGGGTATGTGCCATTCCACTTGAGGCCAACCAACCAACCAACCAACCATAAAATACGCGCTGCGAAGAACGACTCTCCCAGCCCCACCCTGATTTGGACGAGCTGGAATTCTGGAGACGAAAAAACGAACACAGAAATTCATGGTGTTTCTTGAAAAACTTACCAGAACAACGAAATCCTTATTTCTGCAAGCTAAATATTGGGTTAGGAGAAAAAAAAATGAACGGTGCTTATTAAGCATTGGTCAAACCCAGTGAGAAGCTGTAGCTTCGCGATGGATTAACCTAGTAAAGTCTTGTTATCCAGTTTGTTTAGCGTCTCGTTGGTGTTTTCCAGGTTAAACCATCGTCAAACTACCGCTTCTCACTTGGTTTTACCAAACCTAAAGCACCGTTAATTTTTTTTACGCTCACCTGAGTGCGTAACGCCACGGCCTAGCACGTAAACACCACATGTGGGCTTCGTGCGAAGGCACGCCGCTGCTGCAGAGGCTGACGTCATGGCCTGGCACGCGAACACCACGTTTGCACTTACTGCCGGGCGCGCCGGTGCTACTTCCTTTATGTACTCGGTTTAGAAGGCCGGAACGGCACGGCCTAGCGCGTCAACACCGCATGTCGACTTATTCTTAGGCGCGCCGGCGCTCTTACCGTCATGTACTCGGTTAAAGATGGCCTGACGTCACTTTCGATCCCGTAAACGTCGCGTTTAGGCTGTTCTGCAAGCCCAAAGGCGATCACGCGACGAAATTTTTGGCTGACCTAAACTTCACCTTTCACGACCTTGGTATCCCCGGCTTAACCTTGACATGACCTTGAAATCACTTTGACCCTTGACCTGTCCAGTTGCTTGACCTTTCGTCTTTCTACTGACCATCCACTGGTTCTCCAAACATATAAACTGAAGGTTTGACCCAGGCTGAGCGTTGAAGTCATCGGCAAAGCTGGGCGATCTCATCCCGAGACTTGTCATGAAGCTACGCTTCAGAAATATCCGGTTTGTTTGGGGCGCTAGTGGCAAGGTGCTTGTTCGCTGAAGGGAAGGTAACACGGGTCAAATCATTCCATATCAATGTGACGCTGTGGACTTGTAATGGTAAGCATGTATCGTTTGTGACGTCTGCACGAAAAGACACAACAGTGTGATGGCTCCGAATACATATCCACTCCCATGCGAAATTCGCAAAACTGTTCGGTTTGAAATAGAAAGCCCGTCAGTACTGGAGCGTTTTCATCTAAATGTTAGATCAGTCAGGAATAAACGCAACTAATTGTTTATCTTGTCAATGCAGCCATGGTTTTCTTTTGATGCACTTATGATTTTGGAAGACTGACTGACAGATGATTTTGGAAGACTATGGATGGCCGTGGTTTTCAACATTTTCTTAAAATCGGACAACCTCTCGTGGAGGTGTGGCATGCATGCATACTGGTGCATGTGTTTCGTGCGAAATTTTTACCACATTGTATTATATGCTGAATGGTGTTCGACTTCTTTCAGTTACACGAGGAAACGCTTTAATGTCTGTTGTTTACAGGCCACCGTCTGGTAATTTGAGCTCATTTTTTGAACCCATGTAATTTTTTAAAGTTCTGCAATGGTGTAATCATTGATGGCGAGTTGAATATAGATATGTGCAAGGATTATCAGTGCAGTTTTTTATCTTATACTCTGATGTTTTTGTGGTACAAATATGATTACCAAAGCAACCCTTGTAACCCCCCCCCCCCCCTTCCTCTCAAAACTGGATTGATCTTACCTCAACTAACATTGACACTTCAAACATTCACAAAGGAGTTGCTTGCTGTGACAACAGTGATCATATTGGTGCTTATTTATTTAGCAAGCAGGATGTTCCAGAGCGTGACCTTCGTGAATGTGTTATATTCTGATATGTAACAGCAGGTTCTCTAGAAAGATTTCTTTCAAATGTTCTAGATGTTTAGTGGGAAGAAATGCTTTGAGAAAGTGGTGTGGAGGGCGCTTATGGGTTATTTCCTGGCATGTTCATTCATATATATAACACGCATTTTACTCCAAAGTAAAGAGCGTATCTGATACCAGAAGAAAGCCATAAATATCGCTTTAATTTTGCATGCGTATTAAAGAAAAGCTCAGATTATTTAAGCTATTTGTTTGCACCAGAGTTGTTCTTGATTTTTAGCGCTCCAAGGGCTATAGGAATAAAATGAATTGCGACATACGAGAGGCGAAGGAGAGATATGAAGCTTACTTCCAAACTACATCGAATCGGCCTGATAAATTCTGGCGTGTGCTTCGATCACTCGACTCTGGTGTCTTGCAGGTGAGAAACCCCAGCAAAATCCCTAACAGTGGCATAGAGTATTCTGGAAATCATTTTACAAAAGAATTTAACGAGTTTATACCTACTCATCGAATTACTAAGGCTATTCATCTCACCATGCCACTGATGTATGCCCTTCGTCCTTGTTTCTATAACCAGTCTCCAGGCATGAAATTTTGGCGATGTTTAGACACCTGAAGAACAGTATCTCGTGGGATACGGATATTATATAGATACGTCCAGTTAAGCACGCCAGCTACATTACTGCCAACCATTAGAGCACATATCTACCTTATGATGTATGGAAGCAGCCACTTTCCCTTTGAAAATGCTTGTTGCTAGAGTAGCAGTCATATATACAAGAAAGGAACACCTCCGTAAGGAAGCACACGAGACGGAGACACACGTGCAATACACTTCGGATGCGCTGCTGGTCGATCGGCATCTTTTCCAAATGTAGGAGGTGAGGAATGCCGTGACCGCCGCTGGAAACGCCAGGGTTTCAACCGTAAACTTCACCTGTTCATCTCTGCGATCTTTTTAAAAGCGGCTGACTAAGCCGCGCAGCTGGCGAAGTCCAACAGGTCAAGCATGTGCAACTGTTTGCGCGGAACGTCGGGGTCGAAGCGCTTGTGGAACCACCTCAGGACATTGCTGGACCCCTCCATCAGTAAGACGCGCTCACAAGCAAACACACATCCTGTTATTCACATCCAGACGCTTGTGGGTACACAAATCTCAGCAACCTAAAACAGCGATGCGTACCGGTCCCGTTTTTCTAGACACTAGTAAGCCGTTCCCGCAGCCCTCAGCTTGGAACACAGAAATAGACGCCTTTATAACGCCTGTGCTAGTCCGACAGGCCCTTTCTCCCATACAGCGAGGCCTGGCGCGGGGGGCCTATCAGATATATTTGAAGATGCTTTGAAACCTGGATTATATGTCCCTCGCAGAGCTGACCGGCATTTTCAATGGACACTGAGCGGCAGTTGTGCTTCCCGCTGCCTGGAAACACGCGCACATCGATTTAATCGCAAAGCTGGGCAAAGCACTGAAACTCGTGAGCCTCACGCTCACCTTGAATACGAGCTGCGCAGGTAAATTCTTTTAAAACGTCGTGCTCCGAGGCCTGCAAACGCCCATGGAATCTGCGGGGTTCTTTTCCACACCCAATATGGCTTTCACTGAACTTTCGTGCAGGACATCTTGCTGCAGTTGAAAGAAACTATTCGCAAACGCGCGAATTCACGGGCAATACCCGATACACATTGGCATTAAATGTGCATAAGGCCTTCGACAACCCCTGGCACGAGCATATCCTCCGCAGAGTGGCCGCCACCAGATACGGCACGCTAATCTGCAAATACATGAACACTTTTAGTACACACCACACGGCACAATTTAGCGTCGCAGCTGTGTCGAACCCAACCTTATCTCCCCAACCAAGGCACTCCACAGGGAGCTGTAATTTATGCTTTGCTTTTTAATGTTGTCATGGTGCCACTCGCGCGGATGCTGGCCGAGATTACTGACCTGCATGAGGAACTCCCTGAGGAAAGACAGCAGGAAGTTAACCGTAAGGGAAGAACCCTACAGCGCTTCGGGAAAAAAAAAGAGCTTATCTGGTTTGGGTCTCACAAAAGCTACACTGCTATGTTTATGGGGCGAAATTTACTTTCGAGACAGATCATTATCCGCTTACATGGCGGCTTCAAATGTCACCCATGAATGGTCGCTTGCTGCGATGGAGTCTAGCCCCCCATCATTACAACTTTTTGGTGCGGTACAAAAAGGGCAATTGCAATGGCCATGCCGACGGACTGAGCAGGTTATTCCCGTAATTGAGGTGTCCGTTCTGTCGAATTTCGGCGCCTTCTCTTGTCTCTTTATTTAGGTGCCAGTTTTTTTTCTCGTTGTTGTTGTCTGCGCAGTGAAGTCATCACTCTTATCTTTGTTTTGCTTCCACATTTTGCTACCCCTCTTCCCGTCGTCAACGGCAAGTCGGGCTTTGGCAACCAATTTAGCCAACAGAGAAGCTTGTCTTAGTAGCCGAGACTATTGCTGTCAGCGATGAAATTCTGTGTTTACGCACCTGCCAACGATGCATTCGTATGGCATACTATCCTGGCGGCTACCCGGTGAATTTCTTGCTCGGCCTGGGGAGTGGCGCTATGTTGGGAGGTTGGTTTCGACTAATGCCTCCATTGTGCGATGATTAGGACCCTGTTGTGTGCTCGCAGAGAAAACCAAGAAAGGCCTGCCAGGCTAGGCTACAACCCAAGGCCATCTCTCTTCGACAAGTGATTTTGACCACTGCGCAATCGATATTCTGCTGGCGCAGAGGAGCTGTTAAGATCGGAGAACGCGGTCCTCGGTAGAATTACTTCCAGCCGTGAGTCATCGCGAACATAAGATACGGCGAGGGCTGTTCACGGCGGCAGCAGCGGCGGAAGCAGCGGCGGCGGCGTCCTGTGGCCGAGTCTGCCCTCGGGTCGCCGGACGACGGAGTGGTGCTGCACAAGATCAAGTTGGTACTGCTAAATCAAAAAACGGCCCTATCCTCGGCAGAGGTCTCTTGCCTCGGACATTTAGGGGGGAGTACGAGGACGTTCGTTCACCTGCACGGAGGGAACGAGCAGAAAGAAGACTTGCCGCAGTGATCAAAGCGACACATCAGTGTTTGATGACTCTGTCTGTTCCCCTTCCCATCTTCCGAGCTGCGAGAGAGCGCAGCACCGCACCTGCCGTGGGTGGTACAACCAGCGTCCACAACTGCCCATCCGATTGGATACCGTTCTTCGAACTTTATTCCCCAGTCTGGAATCTGGAGAATACAAAGCCTATTTAACGGGATGTAGTGTTGTGACCCGAGCACTCCCGTCTCTACTGTAAATATGTAAAATAAATCTTCTCTACAGTTTCCTCCTTAATGGAGCTCCACATCGTTCTTCAAAGCCGGGACCTGTGGTGCTGAATGACACACCCAAATCCAGGGCCCCTCCGTCCTCAACGGATCTTACGGAGGCCAGTAAGGACCGCCTTGCGCATGCCCTCGCTCGCCTACAAAGAAAATATTCTCCACCTCACAGCTCACGAGAAGTTTTAGAGGCCCACCGGTCGAACCGTCACAAGCGTCTGCGTGCCCCACCCGATGACCCCCGACTCCTACGACAGCTCGGATTCCACATCCTGTGGAGACTATGGACGCTGCAACGAGACCCATTCCCACTCTTATAATTGAACAACTGTGACTCCAGCCCCTGCCACGCAACATGAATCCGGATCTGCACCCGAGCAGTAGGCGAGCCCCGCGCAACACCTCACTCGCCATATGGGAATCAGCAGGATGTTATGTACACAGACTGCGGCGTTCCACCCAGAACAGCCCAAAAGCACTCACTAACCAGTGACTTCACATTACAGAAAATGCAACAGGACCCCAATACACCGTACTGTAAAGTGTGTGGCTCCATAACCACCCTTAATCACACATACTGTAACTATCCAAGAGCCAACCCGTCGCGCACACTCTCGTTACATACCCACGTGGGAGGCCTGGGTTGCCCACCTCGGCAAAACGGCCTCTTATTCGGCGCAACCTCCTGCAGCACCTGCTCACCGTCTTGGGGGGAGCAACCTTAACTCCCGCTCCCACAAGAAGGCGGACCCGGACATATGGGTCATATAATTTTTTTTTCTCTCCGTATCGATAGTAGAATTGGAGCCGTCGCTTAGGCTTCTTCACACTGGCGACACATGCTACCGTTTCGGCCCAGCGCACTCGGGACGAGGGTAAATAGAATGCGTCGTCGTAGCCCTACCTGTCGACCAGGCAGCCCTACACACCGACAATCTGCACCGATTTACAAACCGCATGCAAAAACTTTCTCCGTGGCAACATCCAAGCCCGCACGGGTGCTTGACCACTCGATCGCTCCGCAACACTCCATTACTGTCACGTCTGGACCTGGCCACGAGGGGATGTTCGGTAATGCGCGTGTTCACGGGTACGCACGAGAAGTCTCATTCCGAGCGCCGATCGAACCCTCTCCCGAACCCCGTGGCAGAGGCGACTTCTGCGTACCAGAATATTATGCTGTCATCAAGAGATTTAGAATAGGGTTCCTAAGGATTAGGGGTCTCTAGAAATTAGAGGCTCCAACAATACAGACGCGCGTGCGTCATGAGCTTTTAAAGTAGGCATTTTCTCTGTCGCCGTTGTGCTAGGCTTCGCTTAGCTGATAGCTGCCCCATTGCGAGCAAGAAGAGAAATGATCACGAATAAATATAAACAAATGAAGGTGTTTTTGTTCTATATAGGAGGCTACTGGTCTGCAGCTCAAACTTTCGCATAAAATAACCGAAAGAAAGGATGGAAAAGCGGCCGCGTTAGACATTTTTTTCATTGCTTGCCACGTGTCGCGCTATCTAGCGCGTAACACGCAATGGTAAATATCGCAAATGTTAATTTTCAGCTTTTTTGACATCTGGGCAAATCAAAATTACTTCATAAATAAGAAAACGATGGTCTAACCGAATGCTAATCCTTTGTGACCCCTTTCTGCAGCAAATTACTTAACATGCCGCTGTGGCCCAGTGGATAGTGCGCTCGGCTACGGAGTATGATTACACGGGCTCGAGCCCGAGCGCAGCGGCAGCGTTTCAATGAAGGCCAAACGCTAATGGCACTCTTGTACTATGCAGTGGCAGGGCACGTTAAAGATCTGCACGTGGGCATTATCCGTGGGCGTGTCCGAAACCACCGGCAGGGGCCCATACTGACCCCATCTCGCTCTTCCTCGGGGACGCTCTGCTTGCCGCGGACCTGGTGATCAAGCGCAGACTGGTCACCCAGGTGAGGGCCAGAGGGTTCCTGGACATTTGGGAGCCCTCCCATGGTGCAAGAACCATTTTTAATTTTTTTTTATTTTTGTGAAGAAGAGAATGTCTCCTCTCCCTCCTTGAGGTTTGCCTCCCACTCCTCGTTGCGGTCCAGCAACACCGACACCGCGACCACAATGGCAATCACGATCAGGGCTGCGATGCAGGAAAGTGCAATCCAGAACAAGGGGGACACAATGAAAGGCGACTCCTCACTGGATTCTTTTGGTGCATCCATAGCTTGTGTTGTCGTGGCGTCTTCGGCCGGGGCCCTTGTCGTCGTGGTCTGCGTCGTCGTGAACTTTGTCGCTGTGGCTTTTGTGGTGGTAGCCGCGGTTGGTCTAACAGCCCAAGGGGCGTAAAACACGGAAACAACGTTCGAAACATCGGACTTTAGCCCATCACTGTTAGCCACTCGGACTGCCAGGTGAGCGTGCCACATCCAGGCGCCATCTTGCCCAAGGAAGGAAAAGCTGCGTGGAAGTGACAAAGTGACGAAATGCCGGCCACCAGATGCCAACGGATCCAGGTTGCCATCGACGACGTCGGCTTCTGTGATCTCAGCCTGGTTTTCGAAGTCGAATTTTACGTCTTCGTACTCTTTTCCGACTCGAATATCCACGGCGGAAGCTGCGAAAAAGTAACGTCGTTGAAGGGGAAGCAGGAAACCATCCAGTGTGACGTCATCATAAGCTGTGCCACTGATAATCACTGATATAGGCGCTATGCTTTCGTTTCCCTCGTTAAGTTTTCACAGAAGTCATGTGACTGTTCTGGCTTTATATATTTCACAACGGAACTTTAAAAGGGGTCATTTTTGGTTACCTTGCCACGAGCGTCTGCTTGTCCTCTTACATGTAGCCGTGGTGGGCCAAAAGGTGTGGTAACTTTTTCTTTTATAGCTATCCTCACATCATTTACATACTTATGACGATGAAAGATACCGTGCATAATGGCGCGCCAAACATCCGGAGATGTGTTTCGTCACATTTGTAAAGTGATAAGATCACTCTTAGAATTGTTGCATGTATAAACAACTCCATCTCAAAAGCAGGAAATGATCCTGCGTTTACGCGAACGCCTTTCTCAGAGATGCATTCATTGTGATGGAGTGCAAATAGTTGCGAAGGTATCAGTCTCTCTGCTGTGCTATCGGTTTCCCATCCCATGTATGTCATAGTCGAAGGGTTCAATTCAATTTATTGACTTTCCAACATGTATATAAAAAAATGCAAAATTCCCGGGCAAATTGTCGTTATCTCGTGATATTCGTTCTGTTTTTTACTGACGACGGGATTTGTGTTAAACCTGTCTGCGAAATTAAGCACAAATAATAAAAAACACCCGCAGTGATGCTGTGCAGCTATTGGGGCCAGTTGCTATCTTCGTTATGCTGCCCAAAACACAAGGCGCTGCACATCACGAGCTGTTTCCGGCATCCCGTCACTGCAGACATACGCGCATCTTTGGTGAGGCTGCTGGTTAACGGAATGGCAACTATCCTTTCTTTTTGTAAACTACAAGCGAAATTTCGGATTCACTGTGATATTTCATTCAAAGTTTGAAGGGGGATATGAGACACTTCTCGTGGACGGGCTTTCAGTTCGTAACGGGGATACACAGGCTATGGAGGAAGTAGCGATAGCCCTAGCCGCAACGCACTCCGAATCTAAATACATAGTTACAGATTGCCAGGCGGCTTATAGAAACTATATGCGTGGCAGAATCACGCCGCTAGCCTGCAAAATTCTTAGTCAATGTAGGACTTCAGCTGAACGGAAGGAATTAATATGGGTACCAGGTCACCAGGGAGTTGAAGGAAACGAGCGCGCACACGCTTCGGCCCGAGCTTTTCTTCCCCGGCATCCTTCTACGTCCTCCCTTCCTGATTCTGGCTCCCCCTCTCCGCTAACGACATATTCATAAATATTGCAACATTTGCGCCTTGAAAGGCAGACACTTCCGAGGCCCGCTAAGGGTCTCAGTAAATCAGAGGAATGTCACCTTCGCAGGCTACAAACTATGTCTTTCAATAACCCAGCTACGCTTCACGCCATTGAGCCCGAGTCCTTTTCGGCACAGTGCAAATTTTGTGGCCAGAAGGCAAACTTGTACCACATGGTATGGGCTTGTCAGAAAAATGACAGCATTGAGATCATAAATCAGCCAACGCGGGAGGGCTGGGAGGCGGCCCTGTCCAGCTCGGACCTCGAGGAACAACGAGCCCTCGTCGCCAGAGCACGGGCAGCGGCTTTCACCAACGGCGTCCCGGACTAGGGACCCGATCAGCCTTCCCTTCAACTAAGGCTTTAATAAACGTTTTCATCATCATCATCTGAGGTGCCCGTAGGACAACCAACCGTTCTAATAGCTCCTTCAAATATTCCTACAGTTTTCCACAGCACTACAGGATAATAGTATTGCGGCGATAGTGGATAGGAATTCAGTGCAAGAAGCGGTGTGTGTACTATAGCCTCATTAATTAAAATGTGGCGTTATATTTCTCTGAAAGAATAGACTTGTATGTAGAAGGTTTTCTGCGGTGGATACCAAACATCAACATAATGCAGCATGCCTGGAAACAAACCTAATTTTTATATAGTATTCATGAATGCTGAGGGACATAGCGCGAACAGTGTCACGACCGTAGAAAAAAATCTTTAAAATGCTCCCCTCCCTCCCTCATCAGCTGTCGTCACGCCTTCGATGAGACTGTCCCAAAATTCGATTTAAACTTGCCCAGTTTTTCATTCAGGAATACTGCACCTAATAAAATTCAGGGGGGCGCTTTGTTTACGTAAAGTGCGGTGAGGCGAAAGCCTTAAGCGCGCTGTTGCTGCTTGTGTCACAGATGCGTTGTTATGTGTTAGGCTTCGCTTCTAAGAGTCAAACGCGACAGCGTCTTGCAACGCTGCCAGGGAGTTCATAGAACGCCATCGCCCGTTCGGTTGTGCGCCTAGCTCATCGGTAAATTGGTTTTTGAGGAAAGGAAATGTATCTGTCTCGCATATCTCGGTGGACACCTAAACCTCGCCGTAACGGGAAGGGAGGAAGAGGGGAGTGAACGAAGACACCGTATTCACTAGACACGCCTTTGTTCATTCCAAACCATCGAGCTTGATTGGCGGAGTGGTTAGCGTGCTCGTCTCGTACTCCGGAGACCGGGGTTCGATTCCCGAACTCGACCAATTTCCTACTCAGTTTTATTTATTTATCTGGACTGACTATAGAAGGGTTAATTAGGCTAATTGGGTAATTAAGCAATTAACTGAGCTCAGTCCACTTATTTGGAGCATCACTATACGATCCCTTTAATTGGTTGCATGGTTACCAGCCAAATGACAATTGGCCCCGTTTGAAATTCGCTCACTGTGATGTCACGACCGTTTCGACCATTGGAAAAGCGTGACATTTCTGTCGACAACTCCTGCTTACAACGATGAGGCATTAAAGCTTCCGCCTTAATAAGGGGATAAAGTGCCCGTGAGCTCCAAAGTACACGTCTCTTCTTGAAGTGCTTACCCTTTCCATATGTCAGGTGAGCTCCTGGCCACGTCCATGTTACCAACGCCAGGAGAGAGTTGTCCTTTCCCGGCCGCTCGTCATACACGGCGAGGTCACTGGTGCGTGCTGGAGGCACTTGCGCTTCCACGATATCTTTCGTGACAGTGAAGGAACCTCCGGACACCACCCTTTGGAAATCGCCCAATGTCTCACCGGGTGGGCCGGTGGTGTCTTCGGTTTGGGCGGGGCTGTCGACAATCTCGAACCACTCCATCGGCCACTCGCTCCGGAAGTCGCTTTCGTTGTATTCATCTGCGTGGTTCACAGCCGCCAAAAGTGCATAAGGAGAACGGGGACAAGAATTCAGGCCAGCAGTGTAGTTTGAAAGCTAAGAAAAAAAAAATATATGGACAGTTACGATAGTCCGTCCTAACTGCTAAATTTGAGTTTCAGCTCTGTAGGTGTTTTTGTTTCCGATATATTAAGGTAAAGAATTTGATGTCTCTTTATTTTCCACACACACTACCTTCATGTATTACTCCTCTAACAGTCTTTGAATGTAATGAAGGTGACTTTCCGGTAAGATAAGTATATGAAGATGTGTTGATCCTGCTCCAACAATGACAGATTCATAAGCAATTAAGCAAACAAAGGAAGGGGAATGAGGGGCTCGTTATAAATATGAGAAAAGCCAACAGCCAGAGAAACCATGGGGCACGGGGGATTTTTTTAATTAATTTATTTATTTTGTGGTGTTGATCAAGTTAGAATATTACAGAATATGTTATCGTTTAAAGCTAATTGATTAGAAGAGCAGAAGAAAAAAAAACAACCACATGCCGCCGGTGGGATCCGAACCCACGACCTCCGAATTACGCGTCCGGTGCTCTACCTCTGAGCTACGGCGACTTTTTTTTTGTCTTCAACATGGTATTTATTACAGTGATGTAATGTTCTATGTACATGAACTATATACAAGCCATTATGAAAACAGTGTTAAACAATACATATTGAAAAGACCATGCACTAGAAAAGGGGCAATGCAGAGAACATCACTAATAATGAGTGCCAGTCCGGTTCGTACTAGGTCTGGGCATACACGTCTCCTAGATGAACAACCATTCGACTGAAATGATCCTTTGTAGACACAACAGGTTCACAGTGTCTGTCCATCATGCGGGTTTTCCAGAGGCTGTGCAGTCCAATCAGAAAGAACATGTCCAGGGGTTCATCAACAAATGGCAGCGCAGTGAGATAGCGAACAGAATGGGGAGTCAGATGAATTCTTTTTTTAAATGTGCGTTGCAGGATATCCCAGAAGAGTACTGCATCTTTGCAACTGATGAAACAATGCTCAATTGTTTCTGGTTCATCACAAAGGCGGCAATTAACGGTAGACACAAAAATGCCCTTTTTCTCTAACCATGTTCTAACGGGCAACGTACCGGTGTGTAATTTAAAGAAAAAGGTGTTTGTACACGGTGAGATTGGCATCTTACGTACTCTTTTGAGTACGTCATGCCCAGGTAAACCAAAATACAAGGAGCGGTACATGGGCGGAGGGAAGAGCATACTAATCAAATCCTTATACAACTTTTTCCTCGACACTAAAGAAAGGAACTCAGGAGAAAAACGAACAATTAGGAAAGAAACGGACAGCCAAATACACCTCTTGCATTATGCCCCACAAACACGGACGGTCACAAACATTGGAAGACACAATGAGGTTGGGTAAAACATGAACTAAATTTGTTTGCAGGAATGAACGTACTATTGGGTGTGTAGTGTCACGGAAAAACATGAAACGTGACACTATCTGTCGGACATACAGGTGAACTAGACCAAGGCCATCAGCGCTTACAGGCCGAAAAAGGTTATCGCGCCTCATGGATTCAAAAGACGAATCCCACACAAAAGTAGCGAAAACCCTGTGATCCGAACCCACGACCTCCGAATTACGCGTCCGGTGCTCTACCTCTGAGCTACGGCGACTTTTTTTTTCTTTATTGCTGAGCTACGGCGACGGCTGTCAAATCTTCTGCTTTCGGGGGTATTTACAAATAACCTAACCTTGAGAGTGAGAGAAGCCAACAGCCACAGAAACCAAGGGGCACAGGGGATTTTTTAATTTATTTATTTTGTGGTGTTGATCAATTTATAATATTACTGAATATGTTATCGCTTAAAGCTAATTGATTAGAAAACCAGAAGAAAAAACAACCACATGCCGCCGGTGGGATCCGAACCCACGACCTCCGAATTACGCGTCCGGTGCTCTACCACTGAGCTACGGTGACGGCTGTCAAACCTTCTGCTTTCGGGTGTATTTATGTTTATGTTTATGCTTATGTTTGCTTGGGAGTGTTCACCAGCACCACCCACGTTCTTAAGCGGCGGACGTAGCACGTCCTGAATTACCGCTGATGTGACGTAGAACGTAATCGAACGGCGAGGGTGGAAGCTGTGTGAGAACCCTCTTATGCTTCCTATGGCATCAAGGCTGCCAGAACCGAGGCCCTCGTTAAGCAATTTAGCACACAAGGAAAGGGGAATGAGGGGCTCGTTATAAATATGAGAGAAGCCAACAGCCAGAGAAACCAAGGGGCACAGGGAAATTTTTAATTTATTTATTTTGTGGTGTTGATCAATTTATAATATTACTGAATATGTTATCGCTTAAAGCTAATTGATTAGAAAAGCAGAAGAAAAAACAACCACATGCCGCCGGTGGGATCCGAACCCACGACCTCTGAATTACGCGTCCGGTGCTCTACCACTGAGCTACGGCGACGGTTGTCAAACCTTCTCTGTCCAATCCCTCTGTGTATTAGTAAGAAACTCTATGGCTGGTCGAGAGGGAAGCGCGCTAGACCTCCCCTCGCTCCCCTTGAGCTCGGTTACACCTCCGACGGCGTTACCCAAGAACAGACGCTTAAGAGCTGCGCTCTGGAAAGTTTTAAATATAAGGAGTGTAAATCAGGCTGCCGGACCGGAGTCCTTTATACGACATGTTATCGTAAAAAAAAGCGTCAGCATTGCGTGTAGTACCACTTCTACCCTGCACCGCTACCACCGGTGGTAACGTGCTCACTCAGAGGGCTCCGACAAGCTACAGGTGCAGGCCAGAACCATGCGCACCTGCCATCTTGGGACGATCTGCGCATGCGCAATGCCGGTGCGTGGTCGAGGCATGCGACTTCGCTACGCTAAACGTATCTAATGCCGCTCTCAAAGACTCCTGCAAGAACACCACTAGCACAGAAATGCATTATTGCACTACGTTGTCGTTCGAGTTTATAGGCCCGCATAGAAGTTTCTCGATTAAAAATATCGTGTTTTTCGGTGGCAGTGGCGAGTGATGGACGCACTCTTACACGGCTTGCACGTTCTTTTGCTCTTTTTCCGGGTTGGTGCATTCTTTTTTGTTGTTTTAGTTCCCGTGTACCGGCACTGCTGCGGCCAAACCTGTCGAAAAATGGTCTGTGCATGAAATCAACACGAAATGTATGACCAGTGTACGCATGAATAAGTTTTCTTTGCCTGCAACAGAACCATTGACGCTCCTGAGGACCTAATCATATTGTAAAGAATGTGGCTACCCATATGATGAAGAAGGCTGTTCAGCAATTCGTCAGTAGGGCACACCATTGAGTTCTCGTTCTCGCACAGCATTCCACCATCCAACGCGCAAAACAGAATCATGTCGCTGCAGAAATATGTCCCCCACGGCCGAGCCTCCTGGTTCTGATATCGTCTCTGCTTTTCTTGCGCTCAATCAAAAACAACATTTTAATGCCACTGAAAGAAAGAGTGAATAAGTTGAGCAGTTCGTTCAGACAAAGTCTGACAACTTTCCTGAAATCATGAAATGTGTGGATGATCAAGAGAAAGAAATCATGCAGCTGCGGAAAAGAACGGCACGGGTAGAAAATACGCGCTGCGAAGAACAACCCACTCAGCCGAACCTGGATTTGGAGGAGCTGGAAATGAGAAGCAGGAAAAAAGATGATAAAAAGTCATGGTGTTTCTGAAAGTTAGCCTGAGAATTTCCTAGCCAAAGTGAACGCAATGGCTAAAAAAATTCATGCCGGAGATATTAGTGAGAGCAACATTGAGGCCTGCGACCGGCTTCCTGCAAAAGCGAACAACACCAGTGCTTTCAGCGACAAGCTGAAAGAAACCAATAGCTTCGCCGCGGTGGCTCAGTCGTTATGGTGCTCGGCTGCTCACCCAAATGATTCGGGTTCGATCCCGGCCGTGGCAATTGAATTTCGATGGAGGCGAAATTCTAGTGTCCCGTGTACAATGCAATGCCAGTGCACACTAATGAACCCTAGTTGGTCGACATTTCCGGAGCCCTTCACTACGGCGTCTCACATAGCCTGAGTCACTTTGCGACGTTAAAAACCCCAGAAACCAAGCCAAATCAATCAAATCAAGAGTTCTTTTGCAGAGACGGGCAAGCGTCTCTACTTGTGTGAAATCCTTACCAGAAGAACGAAATCCTTACTTCTGCAAACAAAAGATTGAGCTTGGAAAAAGAAAATTTAGCGGTGCTCTAGCTTTGTTTAAGCAGAGTGAGAAACGGTAGCGTCACGTTGGTTTAGCCTTGTAAAGTCTTGTTATGCTGTTCGTTAGAGCGTTTCTTAGGTATTTTCCTCGCTAAACCAGCGTGGAGCTACCGCTTCTCCATCCTTAACCAAATCTAAGCAAAGTTAATTTTTCATGCTCTCCTGAACGCGTGATCGTACGGCCTAGCACGTGGTCACCACATGTGTGACTTCATGCCTGGCGCGCCGGTGCTACTTCCGTTATGCATTCGGTTTAGGAGGCCATGACGTCATGGCCTAGCACGTGTGCACAGACTTATTCCTAGGCGCGCCGCTGCTCCTACCGCGATGTATTCAGTTGAAGATGGTGTGACGCCACGCCGTATCAAGTAAACGTCGTGTTTAGGCTGTACTGCAAGCCAATGGTCGATCATGTGACCTAATTTTGGTTGACCTTGACGTCCCCGGCTCGACCTTGACTTGACCTTCAAATGGCATTGGCAGCACCGCCTTGACCTTCACCTGACCTTGACATGTCCAGTTGCTTGGCCATTGGTATGATCACTGACCATCCACCCGTTCTACAAACTTATGAACTGAAGGATTGACCTTGGTTGAACCTTGAAGGTCATCAGCAATGCACGGCAGTCTCATACCGGGACCTCTAGAAGTGAAGCTACCGCTTTAAAAATATCAGGTTTATTTGGTGCTCTAGTGGCAAGGTGCCTGTTCGCGGAAGGGAAGGTGACATTGCCCAAATAATTCGATATTAAAGTGACTTTGTGGACCTTTAATGCTAAGCATGTATCGTTTGCGAGGATACATCCTTACCACGATACATGAGAAGGTGATTTGCGGTAGATGGTAATCTCCAACTTCATGTAGGGTGAGTTTCTGGAAACGCAAGTTAATGGCGCGTTCATGAATGCTATGGAAGCTGTGCCAGATCGGGTATTTACCTCGTTGGTATTGTATAACGGTGGTGGCACACAACCCTTACCCGCATTCGAATACCACTCCATATAGTGTCTTGCCATCTACTTTTTATCTTTATTTTTGTTGGGAACAGACCACTGCGAGGCGGTTACACCGACCTTCGAGCCCTCGGGGACACTAGGCTATCTCTGCATTAGATTCAAACCGGAATATCCGTTCGCCACTGTCGCCAATAGCGCGCACCACTCGGCCTGCTTGCCGTTGCGTACAGTCGGCTCAACAATTGGTTTAATCGGCTTTCAGAGGAGCGTTCCAGGATAGAGAACCCACATCAGGAGACAAAACCGGCGCGCATTAGCGCAGTGTGAGATATCTACACCTTTTTATTCTAACTAAATTGATCGCAGCAATTATTTTGGCCAAGCCGATTTTCATATGAGAACAAATGAGCTGAAACTCTCTTGTACAAGCCGGAGCATATTGCCATGCGACGGATGCTTCAGACGCGTAGGCAAGTAGGCAGGAATTTAACGAAATAATCGTTGTAGGAGTGCGGTGTTTTACGCCCCAGTGGGACACACATTTTATAGTGGCGAAGCCGTAGAGGATCGCAACCTAATATTTTATACCACGTGGGCGTTTTTGACGTGCCCTCGCACCGCAGACTGTCCAGGTTTTTTGGAATTCTGCCTCCATCCAAATGCTGCCCCGCGACCGAGTCCCGTTTTGGCCATCTCGAGATAAGTAGCCCAACGCAGAAACCTCGTAGCCTCAGCGTTGAGTCCAACTATGTGAAGAAATCGAACTCAAATTGCCTGTTACTAAATTTGTCCCTTTAAACCAAAGATGAACTAAAACCTCAACAGTAACATTAATTATACGCCCACCTGGCAGTTGGCGAAATGGCAGTAGCGGCGGTATTATTCCAACTAGCTTTTACATATGCACGAGTGCGTCTTAGCGACACAGACGCCCCCTACAGCCACGCACTTGAGCGCACGCACCTATTACGGCTTATATGCCACAGACAGCCTGCACTATCGTAAGTGTTACGGGGAACCAAGCGCTGTCATTGAACTGATTCCTATTTATTGAATTCATTTAGAAGGTAAAGGAAGCAGAACAAGCTTCGACATCGGTCGCCGCAGGAGACCCACGTTATTCTCCAGGCTGTTAAAAATGGCGTCAGCAGGAAGCAGCCAGTACCCACATTTCTCCGTTATGGTTCCGAGAAAACCCTGTTCACTCGACGACGCTTGCCTCAGGGCGCGCCGAATTGACCTTGAGGCGAGGGCAACGCACTTTGTTGCGTCTCCGTGAACTACCCAAGAAAAACAACTCAACAAAAAAGCGCCTAATTCACCGGGGTGGGCTCACGTGCGGGGAGACGTCAAGCAGGTGGACGTTACCTCTCACAATTCGCAATAAACATGGCGGAACTCAAGGCACCTCGTTTCGGTGGCTCTTCTGGGCGCCGAGCACCGCGGCGGGCTGGCGGGGGACTTTCGCAACAAACATGAACGTCCAGACGGACAAAGGCCGACTTCCGGAAGCCTTTTCCCGACCCCGCATCGCCCCCTTTCGCGACGGATTTCTCCTGACGGGAGAGTTCTCGGCAGCCCGGGAAACCCATCGGCGGGTCCGAGAACGTCGCATTCCGCAGTCGTCTTTACCTCGGAGGGATTCTCCTCTCCCAGGCTCAACACCTGACGGGGCGTGTCCACAAGTGTTGGGGGTGCGTGTTTGTCCGCACGAGTGAAAGTTTCTGGCCACTCCCACCTTGAGGATGGCGTGATCAACCTAGGGAAGTTAGGGAAGAAGCACGCTGTAAAACTCGGTGCCGAATGCGGTCGAGGACCAAATTTCTGGTCCGGACCGTTGTAAAAATGTAAATAAATTCAGTCTTCTTTCGCCCCCTTCGAACTCCTTCGCTCAGCGGCGCTCCTGTACTGGTGGTCGGAACGGACGTCATGTGGACCGTGGTTCTGCCTAGCCGCCACCCCAAACCTCACCCACAACAAGGCCTAATGATGAAGATATGGCCTTGTTAACGA
The DNA here is from genome assembly GCF_055824585.1 of Amblyomma mixtum. Classification (NCBI taxonomy): domain Eukaryota; kingdom Metazoa; phylum Arthropoda; class Arachnida; order Ixodida; family Ixodidae; genus Amblyomma; species Amblyomma mixtum. Next base: position 31,256,547 of record NC_143018.1, on the reverse strand, counting down.
AACTAACTTATTCCATATCTATTCTATTCACATCGTTCTTGCCATTCGTGATTAGCTCAAGCAGCGACACTCTGCTGCTTTTAAAATCACCAGCCTTTCGTCGAGGCTTGGGAATAAAGATTCGATATATACGAATGAAAAGCGACGTTTGATTCGCTACCTTTGGTGTCTCAATTTCTACCGCACCTCTGCATTCGAGAGATAGTATTGTCCGCATTCGCTCAATGCTGCATTTTGCTCGAATAATGGTACATATCCTGTTCGTGGGGGGCAGCCCGCGTGATTACACCTAGGACAGGAGTTGACTCGTTAGTGCGAGTGGAGGCTATGCGAGCGTCTGAGCGAGTAAATGTGCCGAGTACATGGAAACTCACCAGACTCACGATCAATGACTCTTATTATGGTGAAGGAATCCGAGTCCGTCGGCGGGTACCGCACACGAGTCGTATTCTGGTTTGAGACCTCCGCCGTGACGGTGTATCGTCCTTTGCCTATGAACTGGCAGAAGTAGCCGCTGTAGATGCCATCATGTTGGTGATTGTCGGGGGCTGGGAAAAAGTAAGGAAAGGCACATGATGACCGAAAGCGAGCGAGTGGAAGGAAGAAGGATGCAATGAAAGCGAGAGAGTGCAAGCAGGAAGGGTGGAAAGAAAGCGACAGTTTGGAAGAAATAATAGAGAGAGCAAGAGCAAGAAGATGAGAAAGAGAAAGAGGGACAAGGAAAGAGAGAAGAAAGGCAGGAAGACGGGAACACAGGAAACACCAACGTAACAGACTCACAGCGCATTTCTGATGGATCACGATGTTCAGTGACTGGTTGCGAGAAATGATCCGCATCATGTGCCTCCGGCTTTCCAGAATCAATTTTTAGATATTTGACGCTAACCATTGACATCTAAAAAAAAATCGATAGTCTCGCAATCTCTCTTTATCGCGCTTTTTGATCTTTCCGTATCATGATATCCCCTTTAAGTCTTGATATAGGGTAGGTTCAGGTGTTTGGTAATCCCTTCGGCTTTCTTGTGTGGCTCAACACAAACAAGGAGACAAAAACACACAGGACAAGGTCCGAGAACAACCTTTGTTTTATGAGGGAAGACCAGCGTTTTAGCCATTGTTAGTGTTACACTGCGGAAGAGGGTCGAATGTTTCTTACCATACTTATCAATAGCTCTTACCAAGTCCGTCGTCGTGAAGGCGGATCTTTATCGCGTGCGGATCGTTGTTCGGGCGGTTTACTGTGGCGACGACCACGGCATCTAGAACCGGCATCTCGCCCTTGGTGACCTCGACATAGACTACCGCTTCGTTGAACTTGTCCACTTCTTTTACGCCCATCTCGCAGTGGACTCGTAACGGCTCGTCGTGGTTGTTCCTTGGTTCCGTCTCGACCCCGACGTTGACCTTCACTGGGGCCGGGGAGGGACTCCTCACGTGCAGTGTCCAGGTTCCAACCTTGTAGGCGCAAAAAAGAATGTTAGTAAGCCTTTGTGAGGTTGGTTGCTTTGTAATTGTTTGTAATGCTGGTGAGATTTTTTTTAGAGGGCGCTTTCACGTCGGACATTTCATCCGGGGACCTTTTCTAAGCGGAGTTTATGTGCATGCGTTGCATATTAAGTGCACATCTCGACAGAGTTGGCGAGGAAAACTCCACATTATCGTCACGTGTGAACACCCTTCAAAAAAATCTATGCGTATAAACGGGAGAAAAAATGGCGGACACTGTCATCGGAAACTGCTATGGCGGAAATTCCCGCGCGAGTCAGGTGGATGCGGCCTGCACCTGCGTGGGCAGTGAACGCAGAGTAGGTCAAGCAGGCTTGGACAGGGACAGGAATTCACGGGTGGAAGCTGGGAGGTGTGGAGGAGGGTATGGAGATGAAGGGAACAAGGTAAAAATCAGGAAAGAGGTCGCAGCGAGAGCCAACAGATGGACCGAAAGAGAGTGCCTCAGTGATATCAGGAGGCAGAAACCTGAAATTAGGAGCGAGGGAGAGAGAGTACCCAAGTGCATACGGCTGGTGGCTCGAACATGAGGCTTAAAGAGCGATTTCTTCGCCGTAGCATTGCCAGCGGTATAGAAGATTAGTATACAGCTATGACGTGCTAACTAGAAGGCTGGTTAACTAATGATGAGTAATTATATCTTTAAATGTTATTGTGTGGCTTATTAATTTTCAGAGGCGCGTAGCCCACCCCAAGTAATATTCATACGTGTTTTTAGATTTTCGAAAAAAATAAGTCATTATCCTCAGCATAGCCTTGCAATCGGCTCAAGATCCCATGCTCCATGAGTTTGGCTAAGCACGAGGTAAGGGATATGGGTCTGAGGTTGTCAATGCTGAGCTTCTTGTTGGGTTTAGGAATGAACGTTACTATCGCGTGTTTCCACGACTGAGGAAGTTCTCCTTTGCGCCAATATCTATTCATTAAATCGGTAACTACCGAGAGAGATCTACTATCTAGATTTCGCAGCATCTTATTCGTGACTCCGTCCGGTCCCGCGGCTGATGTTGTGCGAAGGTGACCGATTGCAACCCATGTCTCCGCGTCTGTTATGTCTCTGTCCAGCTCCTCGTTGGGAGCACCCGTGTAGCGGTTAAGGGCGCCGCATCTGTTCCGGGGAATCCGTGAAGTCATTGACGGATTCCCCGGAACAGATGCGGAGCTCCTAGACGAACTTCGAAAGAGATACCTGAACACGTCCGACTAACCCCGAGACGCGCGTTCGGTGAGCGCCTGGATTGCCACGGAAGCCGCGTCTGCCTGCCCGGTGGAGCGAGCGTTTCACCTACACCGAGTGTGAACGCGCGTTCGAAATGCGCGGGAATGCCGCTCGAGGACATTCCGGTGTCTGTGCGATGGCATCGTTCTCCCTCTCCCAGCGCGTGACGGCGATCTGTCGTGACGTCATGTGTCACGTGGTATGTCACGTGGTGTGACGTCACTGTACCACGTGGTCTGCACGTCGTGCAACATGGAGGAAAGAAGGAAAAGAGGAGAGCATGGAGGAAGAAAAACTAGGAGGGAGCATGACGTCACAATCTTGAAGCCTAGTCATAAAAAATATAATGGAAAGCATCATGGGAAATAGGCCCTCACGTGACAAGGCAGTGGTAGCTCTCAGCCGGATTTCGGTTTCTGTTTCGCTCTCTCGCTGTACGAGCAACTGCGCGACCATCTGCTGGCGTTCACTGACGGCTCCGTGGTGAGCGCAACTCGCTCGCCGCAGCGGCCACCATCCCCGAGCGACGCGTGCGCTGACTGCGGCGCAGTGGAGACATCGGAGCACATGCTCCTTCGCTGTGCCGCTTCTGCAGTGTCGCGTCGCGAGATTCTCGCGGCCTGCAGGGCGCTGGGAATCATCCCGGACAGTCTCGAAGCGCTCCTGTGGCCGCGCGGCACTGCGCGCACCCGTGATATTCTAGTCTCTATACCCGTGACAGAACAGTGGTGAGCCTCTGTGCGTTCATCGAGCAGGCGGGCTTGACTTTCCGCTGGCTCTTCGCCAGGTAGTGCACGCGTGACACGTGACACGAACGAGCTCCGTGGGTGCTACCTCGGACGGTATACGCGGCCGGGCGCCCCACCCCGGCCGCTAGTGCAGTGCGCCGCGCGCGCGATTAGTCCGAGACAAGACGCTGCGAGCGCGCGGCTATGTATACATACAGTTTACTTCTTTTTGTAAGTGATTGTGCGCAGTGGCCGGGAGACCCCGCGCAGGGGCAGACGTAAAGCCGCCAGCACTCTCTCTCGACAGCGAGAGAGAGATAAATACTTCACTGCTGCATTTCACGTCGGAACCGCCTATGTGCGCGAGCGTATTCGGCACGACTTGTGCCTCGAGAATAGCGGAGAACGGCGGGCCCGTGAGCGGGCCGAAGTCCGCCTGCCCGAGAAATAGAATCTTGCGCAGCGCGCCGGAGCGCTCGTTCAACACGTCCGTCCGCCGTGAGCGCTCTGGAAGCCGCTGCGCCCTTTTTTAGAGGTTCGTTTCTTCGCCTATTCTCGAGTTCTCCGCTTATAGCATGCGCTGAAATATAGCATGCGCTTATGCTGAAATAAACGCTCCGTATGGGTGTATAACGACGAAAGGAATTCCTCTCCATTCTCTTTATGAACCACAGTTGAACAGTGACGAGGTCGCGGCCGCACCCTTTGATGAAAAGTTTACCTGCAGTTTTCTACAGTGCACTCAAGAACTCAAGAGTGTAATCAACAGAAGTGTTGAGACGCGGACTCGAGCTCGGTACGCATTCCGCCAAAGCAACACAGGCGTTGCGATTCTGCGCTACTTCGGAGCACGGACGTTCACTAAAAAGCACCGCTGGCTGGTAGTCTGGTAACTGTGGAGGAGGGCCTATTTCCCATGAGTCAGTGCGCAAAAGGGCCCTCGGCAGCGGCGTCAGAGGAGGATGGCTTGCAGAGGCTGAGCGCACTCTCTCCTAGTTTTTTTACCTCCATGGAGGAGAGGCTGCTACGTCACATTTTTTGAAGCCGGAAGCGAGGGTTCCGCCATGACACTTGGCCACTGTCTCAGCCAATGGCATGCGAGCGCAGCGAAGATCACCGCGAGCGGCGCGAGCAGACGATTTCGCGCCGCGCCAGGCTGTCGGCAGCTGTCAGACGCGGCGGAAAGTGAGACTTCTGCTCCCATTGACAACAAAGACGCTGCGATGCCCAGCTGCTGCGTTCCTGGATGTTGGTCGCGCACGCCAGTACAAGAACCGGGCGTCACTTTCCACACGTAAGTATACTGCATTTTGTTTTCGTATTTAATTGACTGCGTAATGAGTAAAATGCATGGTCGCAGAACATAACGCACGACACGGCGTGAACGTGGTATTCGTACCGCCCCGGCCTTATTGGTGGCTCTTTGTCCGAGTGCAGTGAATAATTGTTTTCAAACAGGTTTCCGAAATATCCAGAGCGAAGGAGGCAGTGGACTGAGGCCGTTAGACCAGGCCAAAGTGACTGGGAACCAGCAAAATGGACCTGCGTATGTTCAAAACATTTTCTGCCCGAGCACTTCGATCGGATGTCGCCGCTCGTAGTTCTTATACGTGCGGATGCCGTCCCCCTTCAGGTGAGGAACCACCTCGATACATTCTCAAGAGATTGGAAAGAAATGCTCTTATTGAGAAGGTGTATAGCTTGACTGCATGCATGCTTTCAATATGACGTTGTAGGTGTTCATGCAAGAAATAGAATGATTTGCGAATAAATGGCTTTAGCTAGACGTTATGATCGAGTAGCGCGGCTACAGTATTCCCGAACTGATAAAAAGTAATTGTGTCATTACTGCTAAACTAGCTGCGGTTTATATATGGCTCTGATGAAATTCTGCTTACTGTACATGATTATTTATTTATTAGCTTACGCACTCCCTCATTAGAAGAAAATAAAAAGAGATACTTGTCATCTATAGCATCGATCACACCACAGTTTCTTTGGGGCATCATTTCCATTTGATATTATTACTTGTAGTGTGCAAATGTTTGCGCCTAGCAGTAATCTGTATGGCGGTGCATTTTTTTGTTGTTATCTCGGCCATAGCGCCTGGGAAGTGTCACTGTTTTATAACTAAGAGAGCACTGTGATTCCTTAAAACTATCGTTTACGAAGGAGATCATAAAGAAGTTTCATAAGGCATATAGAACACCGTACGTATTTGCTCGCGTAATTTGCGCACGTTATTTCTTTAATCAGGGCTCCAAAAAGAGGGTGCGCAATTTACGCGCAAGCGAGTCATCCGAACACATCCTAAAAAAAAAAAGGTTGGCACCCCTCGCTGGCAAACAAAAAGGTTGACTCGTCCGCCCCGCCCACGCTATGTAGCTCTCCGCGGGGTGGCATGACGGCACGTGCTTAGCTCAAAGCAATGAACGCGCAAAGATTCAATCGCGAAGTCAGCAGTGGGAGGAGATAACGGGCAGTAAAACGGGGCCCTTGCGTGTGGTCCGGCTGACTAGCGGCAAACCGTATAGCAAACGGTACGGTAGAGTTTTGGATTTGGGGCGCGCGCAGCTGTTCGTCCGGGATAGCGACCGCCAGCGCGAGCAAGCCGGGTAAACGGCGCAGAGTTCGCACCCGCGTATACATGCTGATGGTCTGGCTCAGCATAGTGCGCAAAATGTGCGAGTATTTTTCTTTTTAATCCGGTTTAATGTTTGAACTTTTTGGGGTGCACAATCTAAGTGCGGGCGCAAATTACGCGAGTAAATACTGTAAATGTCTGACTTTGTCAAAATGAAATTCTATTCAAACGGCCGCTCACAATTTAGAGTACATTATAACCTGTCATACTGAGTATTGAAAAGAATAGCTTTGTAATGTGAATGCGTCATGTACACCACCGACTTAGGCTCATGCTTGATGGCAGTCACTGTCAGTTTTTTCAAGAGTAATCAGGGCTTTGATTTAGCTTGATTGCTACTGAATCAACCAGAAATTACCTGCTTCCTAAAATCAGATTTTTCTCTTTTGTGGTAAATGAACGATGCGCACATTTTCAAAAAGAAATCAGTTAAGTAAGATCAGCAGTACATGTCCAGAGTGCAAATGCTAGTTCTTGTTCATGAATCTATATGCTGTAGCTTCACAGATGGACATGTACTATTGGTCACTGATGTTCAAGAATAAAGGCTGCAGTTAGCAGTCTCCCAGAGCTTTCTTTAGCGTGCCTGCACTACTGTCCTTTAGGGTACAGGGTGACTGAAGTATCGTATTTTGTAAAAATATGGAGTGCATGTTTTTCATACTATAGAAGCCGGAATAATCAAGAGAGTAATTAGAGTACCATACTTACAATTTTACTTCTAGATATTCAACACAACTGAAGGTGATTTTGGCCTTTCAAACTATAGTAGTGTCAAGAGGGGGTGATCATCCCACTGCATGCAGCAACAGAGTAAGCACTAGCATATAAGTTCTAGCATATAGGGGATTCTTTACCACCCAACATTTTTAAGAGCAAAGATTTTGTGAAAAGACTAGAAAGCCATATTTTGCATACTTAACATATCCTGTTTTCCTTCCAGAAGAGTTATTTGTCATGCATTTTGCATTCATATCATACATGAGGTGTGTTGTTGTCATTTGTTACCCAATGTTAGTTTTATCATATAGTTGTTCTTTTAAGAAATGTGTCGTTTCCCAGGGGTTCTTCCTCGCATTGTATATGTTCTTCTTATTGTATGCTACATTTGTATGCCCATCCTGCCAGGGCCAAAACATTGGCCTGCAGTATATATAAATAAATAAAAATATAAGTTTTGCAACCTGCAACAAATTCATGTTCTTAAATGATGAAAACACTTTTCCACATGCACTTGGTACATATGCATACAGAGGAAAACCTTATCATTCTACCAGCCGCAATTTGTACACTATATTAATCATTCTTTAGCTGTCATCATGCCTTAGTTTTGCACAGCTCAAATGCCCGTCGTATGTGCAGACTATGTTGGTTGGCTCGTGGTTTTGACAAGTATAAAACAGCATGTGCACACAAGTACCACATAGCACACAACAAACAGAACAGAAAACTATGCTATTTCTATACTGTTCCAGGCTAGGCAGATAAGAGTCTAATGCAACAATAGAAATAGTGTCAGCAGGGTACTCTCTTTCTTTGCATATATTACAGAAAGGAATACATGAAGCAGAAGGGAGGGAAATGATTCACTTTTTCCACCAGCTGGGACAACTGTTACCAATTTTTCAAGTCACTTCCACTCAGTGCTCCAATTACTTTGCATTTACATTGCTTAAATTTTATCAACTTTGCGATGCAGAAACAACTACCGAGAAATGAAAGCTTTCACACAATTGGGCAAGAATGGTCCACAAATATTTTTCTGTCTCAAAGCCCTCATTTACTGCCTTCCTATATGTTTTTACTCTCTATGATCGTATAGTTCATGGTTGCAAAGTGATGTGATTCAGTTGTGCATTTCTTCTTCTTTCTAGTATATTTGTTGAATCCTTTTTATGTGTGTTCTCCTTCCATAGACGAGTGTTATCACTTTTGTTAAAAGATTTTGCTTGCTTCACGTAGCAAGCTATGTTTTGTAATAAGTGTTGTGCTGTATCAAACCTTTTTAAGGCTCATAATTTGATTTTCCAATAAACTACAAATTTTGGACTTCACTAATGCGTTTAATCAGCTGAATGCAAGAAACTGCAACTCGGCGAGGTGGTCGCAGGTCGACTCGGCATCTCGGTAAACGGTAAGTTGCGAGGTACAGTCTTTGTAAAAAGTTTAGAGCCCAGGGGGTTCACTTCCAAACTTTATAATGGGACTCCAGGAGCATTCATGTATGTCCTACCTATTGCAGGAGGCAGTAGCAGAAATCTTCTTATGTTCAGGAAATTTGGAGCGCTAGATATCCATTAAGAACGACAGAGTGTGGCTAAAAAGAAACCCCCCTGGGCTTCAAACTTTTGACAAAGGCTGTACACTCAATCTTACAATGGCATGGCCTTACACTTCACCACCCTTAAGCGCAAATGTTTTAAACCTAACACTGCGCATCCTAAACCCGGCTATGTGTCCTTACGCTCGTACAACAGCACTCGATCGAGACAGCCGCGCGGATCGGTCGATCAACAAGTGTCCATATCGGAGAAAACTTGCACGCAGTTGACATATCGCTCGCACAGCGTACAGTAAACAGATATGGTACGTTTAAGACTGCTTCGCGTATCGCTTTGCTGACGGATACCATTGGATGCGGCGCGGCTTTCTTGGCACTGCACGCTTCGGTGAGCACAGCGCGGCCCACGCATATCGGTCGCCAACAATTGTGACCGTCATGCATACGGGAATGTAGACGCAACGGGTATACTTACAAGGACACGGCCTGGACGAGTTTGTATTTATTCGTGGTTAAAACAGCGCGGGAAAAATACACAAATATGAAGGAACACGTATACATACACAAAACAAGCGCCGACTCCCAAATGGCTTTTTCTTCCCTCGCTGCTGTAACCATATAAACCAGCGTGTCACCGTCGTCTATCGCTTTATGAGCCGTCGGCACTGTCAATTTCTCCTTGGAACAAGACTAGCAGCGTTGAGGGACGCAACCGCACAAAACGCGACGCCGAAAAAGAATAGCGAAGCTGCAGCGCCAAGCCTTTTCAGAGGAAGCTGTCGCGGGCTTCCCAAACAATCGCTTTCGTCAAGACGGCATCCTGAATGAACTAAGCGCACAGCAATGAAGACCGGCACCGACTACAGGCCTCTGGAACTTTGTGCCTCCCGCGGACCACAACGATTGAATAAAAATGCGAATTTCCAACTCTACTCGACCGGCTCTACCGACATGGGTGATGCGTGAAGCGGACGATGCCGCTGCGCCCAACGCTGCTATTGGCTGCGCCGCTGGCCAAGGAATCCCAGTAGGCCTTGCGAAACCACGTGACTTCCTGCACGTTTTTTGTAACGCGGCTCGGATAGCGAGGGCCTCTCCTATGGTTTCCTTCCTCCATGTCGTGCAACCACAGCGACGGCGCGAGGTGGACCCCCGTCTTTCTCTGTCGTGACGTCATGTGTCACGTGGTATGTCATGTGGTGTGACGTCACTGTACCACGTGGTCTGCACGGCGTGCAACCACAGCGACGGCGCGAGGTGGACCTCCGTCTGCCTCTGTCGTGACGTCATGTGCCACGTGGTATGTCACGTGGTGTGACGTCACTGTACCACGTGGTGTGCACGGCGTGTAACCACGGCGAAGGGCTGTAGTGTACCTCCGTCTTCCTCTGTCGTGACGTCATGTGTCCCGTGGTATGTCACGTGGTGTGACGTCACTGTACCAAGTGGTGTGCACGGCGTGTAACCACGGCGAAGGGCTGTAGTGTACCTCTAGTAATATGCTTCGCATAAAAACGGTTACCATTGGCGCTGGGGCCCAACAAATTTTGGCTGCATCGGGTCAGAAAGGTGCGGTTTTGAGAAGCTTGCAGGCAGAGCGACCTCTGCAGTTGGTGTAACTGGTGGAAAGCGCCAAAATTTGATGTGCCGCAGAGCCAAGGGTAGCTGCGGTTTCTAATTTTTTGAAAGTAATAGGATATTACTTACGGCGTTGTACACCGGTTTAAGAAATTAAGGAGTCTAACAGTATTAGTTAAAAGGTTGACTATTGAATATTAGTTACCTAGCCATCTCACTAGCACGTTTTAAATGTATTCAGATGTACTAAATGACTGGCAAAGCTATGCCGAAATAAAACGCTCTTCTAACTCAAAATGCCTTTTTAAAGTTTGCGTCAAGTCTTAGCTGAAACACCCTGTATATACTTTAAAATCACCAACTGTGTGTGTGTGCGTCAGTGTGTCTCTGTGTGCGTGCGTGTTAAATGGCCTAAGCATTAATAAAACCCTCTTAATCATTAGCCAACTTAGACTCCTATCTTTCTTGGGATGGCGTTGCCCACACGAACAAACATACACAGGAAAGAGCAGAAGACAGAAAGAGCGCAAACTATCAACTGAATTTATTGCTTTCGCAACAGAATATATATGCCGCATTCAGACGTGCAAAAAAAGAATGGGGAGAGGGAAAAAGGTTCGTGGGAAAAAGGGGTTGGGGGGGGGGAAAGGTTCGTGGTTTTTGCTGACTTATACAGGCTTGACTTGCTATCCCCTTCCCCCTCTACTCCTTCGCCCCCCCCCCCCCTTTTTTCCCTCTCCCCATTACTTTTTCGCACGTGTGAATGCTGCATATTGTTACGACTAGACAGTCTGGACAGCCAGGTCACGTTTTACGGGGCAGCGCCAGGCAGCAGCGAACTCCCGAGCGGAACCCGAAGAAGCGACGACGAAGAAGCACTGCCCGCCACCATGGCTAAGGCTAGCCAGGACAGCGGTTAAGGCAGTTCGGCCGGGAGACGGCGCCACGAGAATGTCCAGGAATGTGGCATTGCTCCCCCCCTCTGGAAAGCGCCGCCGTTGGCGCGGCAGGGTGTGTGGACCGACAGCCGCATGCCCGGGCACAGGTTTTTGGGGCACGAACACCTGCTGATCATGGAGTGCCCTTGCAGAGGTGCAGTAGTACTGGTGGCTACTTCCAGTGCGAGCAGCACGCGGTCGTTCAGCGTTCCCGACACTGAAGCGTGGGTACTCTGTCCGACGAAATAATCAAGCTGCAGCGTGTTGTGATTGAACAGCACGGCAAGTGTGGAATGGACGCTGACGCTGCCTAATTCCATGAGGCGGTTCTGGACGATCACCAATTCGACGGGTGTGCACGGTGAAGAGCTTAGTAAAGAGAGAGAAGGTAGAGACGAGTGAGCTGCTAGCGGGCGTGGTAAGGCTTCATTCGTGCGACATGCACAACTTAGGACGTTGGTAGTCTAGAGGAACGAACAGTTCCTTGAGGCAGAACTTCATAGTTTACCTCGCCGACTTGGCGTAACACTTTATAGGGGCCAAAGTACCGCCGAAGCAGCTTTTCGGAGTGCCCTCGTTGACGGACTGGGCTCCACACCCAAACATGTTCTCCGGGCTGGTAAGTGACATCCCCGTGGCGATGGTTGTAACGGCGAGCGTCTTTTTCTTGTTGATGCCGGATATGCTGCCGAGGAAGTTGGCGGGCGGCCTCGGCTTCGTGAACAAAGCGGTCGGCCCCCCCGACAGTGCAGTTTTCACTACCAGGAAGCAACATTGCGTCGAGCACAGTCATGGCCTTGCGTCCATGGACTAAGCGAAACGGTGTGAAGTGTGAGTAGTCTCTTGCAGCGCAGTGTTATATGCGAATGTAACGTAAGGGAGTACTGGATCCCAGTTGCGGTGGTCGTCGTCGACATACATGGAAATCATGTCGGCGATCGTCTTCATACTTAGCAGCGCAAAAAAACGAGGACCAAAGCGAACGAGGAGACACAACACAAGCGCAGACTATCAACTGAATTTTTATTCACGAAAGGGAAGCTTTTTAAAGGCATTAGAAAATACAAAATTGGAACACAACAACCGCTACCGCGCGTGCAAGGAAAGCATGACATACCATTCCTGCGTGAAAACGAACATAACAACAGGATAACAAGTGTAATCACATCAAGCCAACCCCCCGTACTGTCTGCTCATACTCAAGAACCTGCGCAGAAAAGGAACCTCCTTTTCCTGCAGGCTGACCGACGGTGATGCGGCACACCGGTAGGCCCGAGGTCATCGTGACAGAGGATGCGAGGAAAAAACGATCGGTGGGAATTCCCTATGTCCACGGTATTTCACATCGCCTAAAGAAAGTGGGGGCGAGGTATGGGGTAAACGTTGTTTACACCGCGAGGAATAAGCTTGCTGGTGTGTGCAGTGCTCTGCGAAAAAAGCTTGAGCAAGGTGGTGTCCGCGGGAGGGACAGTTGTACGATAGCCCACAGAAAAAGGATCGCAGATTGTGACACAGGTGTTGTATATCGCATTCCGCTTTCCTGTGGTAGGAATTACATCGGCCAGACCGGTCGGTGTATCAATGAGCGTTTAGCGGAACACCGGAGATCATTGAAAGGTGCTGTGTCTTCCAACCTCTCCTTGCATTGCAGGGGTTGCAAAAACTGCTTTCCCCACCTGGATAGGACAAACATCTTGTTCAGGCACAGAGATAAGGTTTGCCGGGAACTGATGGAAGCTTACTTGATTAAAAAAGAAGGAGACGCGTGTGCCGCATCACCGTCGGTCAGCCTGCAGGAAAAGGAGGTTCCTTTTCTGCGCAGGTTCTTGAGTATGAGCAGACAGTACGGGGGGTTGGCTTGATGTGATTACACTTGTTATCCTGTTGTTATGTTCGTTTTCACGCAGGAATGATATGTCATGCTTTCCTTGCACGCGCGGTAGTGGTTGTTGTGTTTCAATTTTGTATTTTCTAACGCCTTTAAAAAGCTTCCCTTTCGTGAATAAAAATTCAGTTGATAGTCTGTGCTTGTGTTGTGTCTCCTCGTTCGCTTTGGTCCTCGTTTTTTTGCGCTGCTAAGTATGAATCCACACCAACTAGCCCAACTTTCTGTACTTATTAGCGATCGTCTTATTTAGGCGCTCAGTGAATCCATTAGTTTGGGGGCGATAAGCTGTAGTTCGTCGGTGACTCGTGTCGCGGAGTCGCATAACTTCATGTGTCAGTGCCGAGGTAAAGGCCGTTCCTCTGTCAGTTATAACGACCGTGGGTGCGCCATGACGAAGCACGATGTTGTGCATGAAGAAGGTGGCAATTTCCGCAGCTGTTCCACGGGGAAGAGCTTTCGTCTCACAGTATCGACTGAGGTAGTCGGTGGCGTCCACAATGTACCGGTTACCCAGCGAAGACTCCGGAAAGGGGCCGGGTAAATCCGCCGACCTGGTAGAAAGGAACTTGTGGTGGATCAATAGGCTGCAATCATACGGCCAGCTTAGTCGACGACGTCTTGCGACGTTGACACTCGCGGCAAGTTCGGACGTAGCGTTTCACAACCTCCGCGAGCTTGGGCCAGTAATACTTTTGGCGTATGCGTGCCAGCGTTCGGGAGAAACCAAGGTGACCAGAGGAAGGGTCATCGTGGCACGCCTGCAAGACTTCATCGCGAAAGGCATTAGGTATAACGAGCAGATAGACAGCCTCCGCGAACCTATAGTTCTATTTGTACAGGATGCCCTCCCGTAAACAGAATGATGACAGGCCGCGTGAAAAGATTCGGGGTGGAGTCTGAGCGCTGCCTTCGAGATAGTCAATCAGCGACCGTAATTCAATGCCGTCTCGTTGGCGTTGAGCGAGGGCGCACGCGGAGATGACCCCAAGGAAAGGGAATCGTCGTCGAGGTCCGCGGTGTGTGCTGGAAGTGGGGCGCGGGACAAACGATCTGCATCACTGTGCTTTTGCCCAGATTTATACACGATGGTGACATCAAATTCTTGCAGTCGGAGGCTCCAGCGTGCGAGTCGCCCTGAGGGATCCTTGAGATTTGCCAACCACTACAGCGAGTGGTGGTCGCTCACCATTCGGAAAGGGCGGCCATACATTAGGGTCGAAATTTCGTTATCTGCCCACACAATAGCTAGACATTCTTTTTCAGTGGTGGAATACTTCACCTAAGACCGTGACAACGTGCGGCTTGCGTAAGCGATTACGCATTCGACACCATCCTGCTATTGTACAAGTACCGTACCAAGGCCAACGTTACTCGCGTCTGTGTGTAGTTCTGTGTCAGCTGCCTCATCGAAGTGCCCAAGTATGGGTGTACTTTGAAGACACGTGCGTAGCTCTTCGAAGGCATGTTGTTGCTCCGCACCCCAGAAGAAAGGTTCGTTACCTTTGGTGAGGCGGGTAAGGGGCTCAGCTATTCGGGAGAAGTTCTTCACAAAGCGCCGATAATAGGCGCAGAGACCCAGAAAACGGCGCACACTTCGCTTGTCAGCAGGAATGGGAAAAGAAGCGACGGCGGCAGTCTTGTCGGGGTCCGGACTAACGCCCTGGGCGCTCAGAATGTGGCCCAAAACCTCCAGCTCCTGGAAAGCGAAGTGACATTTTTCTGGCTTAAGGGAGAGGCCAGTTGAACGGATAGCTTCGAAAACAGCGCGTAAGCGACTGAGGTGTTCTTCGAAAGTGTCGGAGAAGATGGCATCATCCAGGCACACGAGGTAGGACTGCGATTTGCGGTCAGAAAGCACAGTGTCCACCATCCGTTGGAAAGTTGCCGGAGCTGAGCATAGACCGAAGGGGAGCACCCTGAATTCGTACAAACCGTCCGGGGTAATAAATGCGGTCTTCTCCCGGTCACGTTCGTCCACCTCTAATTGCCGGTAGCCGCTGCGTAAATCCGCGGCTCGCTTTGTGGACTGGGGTTGTGTCCACGCACTGAGAGCTGGCTTCAAGGGTGTCTTCAGAGTCAGTGTACATGGGACGTTACCCTGCACCTCCACCAAATATTGTCACGGCTATACAGTCGGGAAAGCCAGGTCACGTTTTACTGGGCAGCGCCAGGCAGCAGCGAACTCCCGAGCGGAACCCGAAGAAGCACTGCCCGCCACCATGGCTAAGGCTAGCCAGGATAGCGGTTAAGGCAGTTCGGCCGGGAGACGGCGCCAAGACAATGTCCAGGATTGAGGCAATATATATTCTGTTGCGAAAGCAATAAATTCAGTTGATAGTTTGCGCTCTTTCTGTCTTCTGCTCTTTCCTGTGTATGTTTGTTCGTGTGCGCAACCCCATCCCAAGAAAGCTATGCACCAACTTGGCCAGCAAGAAGCTCTTCTACAATATTAGACTCCTATAACTGTAACAATTCCCGAGCGCAGTGATTTAAGTACTCTCCTTACCTATCCAGTTGATTCGAATGCCAAAGTTAATTGCACTTTCATGCTACTTCACTTTCATTCCTAAATTAAAATGACATATATCTGAAAGCGTCTAATCAATGACAATGAGCACTAATAGCTAACACTGTAATTCACAATACACAAAAAATACGCTCCTTTTCAAAACACACACACTTTAATCTTAGCCAAAAGGCTGAGAAACGATAAAACACACACACTAATGCCGCCGTGGTGGCTCAGTGGTTATGGTGCTCGGCTGCTGACCCGAAAGACGCGGGTTCGATCCCGGCCGCGGCGGTCGAATTTCGATGGAGGCGAAATTCTAAAGGCCCGTGTACTGTGCAATGTCAGTGCACGTTAAAGAACCGCAGGTGGTCGAAATTTCCGGAGCCCTTCACTTGGGCGTCTCGCATAGCCTGAGTCGATTTGGGACGTTAAACCCACAAACCCCGACCACCTCAAAACACACACTAGACAATTACCAAATTTACCAACAGAAACCATGTCAAAACTCTTGACCACCTTGGGATAAACATACTCTATAATAAGCATAGCTTCAACCCGTTCACAAAACTACAAGGACCCGTATAGACATTATGTGACGCAAAAATGCTTACAGCCACAATTTTCCCTGCCAAAACAGCATTCATAGCACCCATCGTGAAACAGCGGGGGGGGGGGGGGGGTGCCTAATTGTTCTTTTTTAAACTTACCTTTTCAAATCAACCTTCAGTCATATATCCCCAAATGCCGCAAGAGCAGATTCTAAGCTACCATTTTCCCTCCATCTTCTTGAAATTCTTCCACACCCGTCCACCAGTAGCGAACATACCCAAGTCCGGCGTTGATATCATGCTTATTGCATCTGCTAATTTTCATTAGCTAAGCGATCCCAGCAAAAAAGTTATTATTTACGTTCATTATACACACCACAGTATTACACCATAGTATTTGGATTAGTCGGTAGAGCACCGTACGCGACATGCGGAGGAAATGGGGAGCGAATCCCACCGGAAACATGTGGTTGTCTTTCATCTAGATCCTTCTAATTTATTGTGCATCTAAATATCTTTATTTTCGCTCAAAAATTAAAGTAAGACAACAAAAGAAAACAATGGCCGTAGCTTAACTCAGTTATGCCTGGATATGCGTAGCGAGAGGTAAGGTTCATCTTATCGTTTAGTTTGTGACGGAACAGCGCAAAACACCGGGACAAGAGACAAGCGCTGACTTACAACTGGTTTTTATTTCGAAGAAACACTGCTTCTTATACCTTCTTCACCCCCTCACAAAACAAATGCGTCACAACCATATCGTTCAAGCGTCAAAAAAAAAACCATAAGACAAATAATCACAGATTTATAATCACATTTTTAATAGTTCAAATTCTTTCTTTGTCAAAGCAACAGACAGCGTGCTGACACAATTGTCGCGCATACTCGCTATCGAAGCTGCCTCGATTATTTCCCGGACTAACTGTTCTTTGTGATTAGCCAAAGCTTTGCATTTTTGGAAAACAGGTGCACAACTTGTTGAAGGGCAATCTTTGCAATGAATTCCCAGGTTCCTTCAAGCTTGCTCGAAATTAGTTTTGTTTCTAGTAGCCTTTCGTTAAAAAGTGTTAAAAAGGTATTTAGGTACGTTGATGACTACCTGCTTCTTTGTGATGGCCAATGCACGAATACGCTAGAAACAGTAATGGGGGAGGTGGGTCGCTTTGCGCAGGCTTTGCAGCGACTTATTGTCACGCACGAGCTTCCTGCTCAAGGGTCACTAAGGTTTTTAGACCTGAGACTTGAGTTCGCTAGAGGGCATTCCTGCTGGGCCTATGAGCCCAGAGGGAAGAAAGCGCCAATGCCCTTCCAATCAGCTCACTCTAAGCTGACCAAGAGGGCTATTGTGAACTTGTGCCTCACAAATGCCTTGAGGAAGTCCTGTGTTCACAAAATGGAAGTGAGCTTTCATCGCCAGGCGGAACGGCTTGGCAACTCGGGTTACCCCTCGCACCTAGTGGTATCTGTTGCCAAGCAGATGAAAAAGCACCTGATGCAGGCTAGGCCCGAGCAGCAAGATGAGGCAAAGACACAAAATGAAAGGAGGCCGGTAGTAGCAATACCGTATATTCACAACGTTTCCCGTCGCCTGAAAAGCATAGGACGAAAAGCTGGCGTGAATGTTGTGATGACTGCTCCCAATAAACTCAAAAGTCTGTGAAGACGAGTCAATTCCGACCCGACCAAAAAGAAGCAGGGATGCACGATAAAGCATCGAACCCCCTTTGTGGAGTCCACCGAAGGCCTTGTTTATTCGTTGCCAGTGGCATGTGGTAAACAATACATAGGGCAGACTGCCAGGTGCATGAACGAAAGACCTACTAGAACACAAAACTAATTTCGAGCAAGCTTGCAGGAACCTGGGACTTCATTGCAAAGATTGCCCCTCAACAAGTTGTGCACCTGTTTTCCAAACATGCAAAGCTTTGGCTAATGACAAAGACACAGTTAGTCCGGGAAATAATCGAGGCAACTTCGATAGCGAGTCAGCGCGACGATTGTGTCAGCACGCCGTCTGTTGCTTTGGCAAAGAATTTGAAATGTTAAAAATGTGATTATAAATCTCTGTGATTATTTGTCTTATGGTTTTTTTGGACGATTGAACGTTATGGTTGTGACGCATTTGCTTTTTGAGGGGGTGAAGAAGGTATAAAAAGCAGTGTTTCTTCGAAATAAAAACCAGTTGTAAGTCAGCGCTTGTCTCTTGTCCCGGTGTTTTGCGCTGTTCCGTCACAAATGAATAACCAACTTGCCCAAGCTGCTGTCCTGGATGGTTTAGCTTGGTTATCAAAAAGGTTACATCTTTATCGTTTAGCTAGATACGTCTCAATGTTTAGGTTTTGTTGTTACCTATCGTTAAGTCATGGTTGTATTAAACACTAGACATTTGTAAAGTGTAGCGCCCTTGTTTTCAAAGTCTTCAGCTTGTTGTTTCTCAATTGCCGCTAAGACGGCCCGATGGTCGGTGAAGTAGCAAGCAGCCGTCTCAATGGCTCCGAGACAGTAGTTCGAGCCCAAGGTTTGTCTCTGGTAAAACAAGTCGATCGTTCTTCCCCAAAGTGTAGTCTGCATGTTGGGGTCGCTGGCCAAATCCAGGTTTAGCTTATCTTTAAATGGAACGTTAATCGAGTCCGTGGCACGGTTAAAGTCTCCTGCCACGACACACAGTTCCTCGGCAATTCGACGCTTGGGGATACAGGTGGCCACTGCTTCAGTGGTTTCCCGGATAGAGTTGCTTGATGACACGTACACCGCTTCAACAGTCAGACCGCGTTCTACCAGCAGGTAGGCACACGATTCACCGTTGGGGACTGCTACGGTAGGCAACGGATTGGCGGCGATTTCTTCCTTAAGGTAGGCGCTGACTCCGGCGTTCTTTAGCCGAATCCACTCTCCTGGCCGCGTCGTACTTACAACGCTTCTCGAGGCGTGCGGCTCGTTCATCCTCCGTCTCCTCGGCTCGCTTCTTGCTCTGAGTTTCGTACCGACGACGAAGCCTGGCTTCTTTCAGGCTCTCCGAGTCTCCATATCTACCGACGAATCCCACCAAGCCGCCCTTCTATATATGCGATGCAACGCTGGCTCCTCCTCTGCTGTTGCAACGCGGTTTCACCGGCTCCTCCTCTAACGTCATGCCAGATGGCGCGGCTGGCGCCATCTGGCGAGCGCCGCTGCCAGCTGCGGCGGTTGCTAGGCAACGGTTCAGCTCTCGTTGTGGCCACCGTATACCGATGTGGCACCAATGTGGCACGTATACGCAGTACTGATGGACAACTTGCTCCAATTAAGGAAGTCTTCTACGAAATGTCAAACTGGTCAAGAGCGTACAGATTTAAGCGGCCACTTACCATTGCCGGACTCGGTATGGCGATGGCTACTTCGTCTCTGTTCGCCGTTTCATGGCAACCTTGGCACGGCTTCCCGTGGGGTCAGTGAGGCTGGCGTGGATTCGCATGTTGCCAGGGCTTTTTCGCTTCACGTACACCACCGTCGAGTTTCCGACAGCGGCGTCCACTTGGAACTTCCTCTCAAGCGAACTCGTGAACTCTTCGTCGGCATCCAGCAGCTGTTGAGAGACGAGACCATAAGGAAGAATTAACTGAATGCAGGCTGTCTCGGAAGTGGAAGTAGACGTCACGCATAAAGGAAGAAAAACGGAGGAAGCAAAAAAAAGGTGCAGCGATGGTTGGCGTGTGTTCTGTAGAGGTGGACACGAGAAAACCATCTGTTAGAAGCCGACCGCAAATTGGTTCGCGGCGCCCATCGATAGAACAAAGAACTTTCAAACGCTCGGCTTCGTCTTTATCAGCAGCCTGGATTTCTCTTAATTTGTAACCGGCCAATTTGTTAAAGGTCTTAGACATGTATATCTGCCACAGACATAATATCTATGTTAAGTAACATCGAACAGGCGTCTCCGAAAGAGTGAGGGCTGTACAGGCCTTTACCAAGAAACTCATGATTTCGCGAGCGTTTACAAATATAGAATTTGTGTGAAAGGTAATTTTGATATGGGGAAACAAATAAAAAAGAATTTGTCTTTGCATAAAGTAGTTTGCCGTATTTTTTTGGTCCATTAACACGAAAAGACAGAATTATGGTAAAGTACGACTGCAATACTTTGCCATGAAAGCTGAATAAGATGATAAGCTCCCGAGCTAAGAAATTCAAGAGACACTTTGACCGTCCAAAGTGCGTAGGGGCGAAAGCGTTTTCCGCACCTTTTTGACTGATCTGTGACACTGCTGACGCCACCACTGGATGATGTCACACATATTTTGCTAATTAGGGAGTAATCACAAGTTACTAAATAATGGTTAATGCTGATTACCGACTAAATACTAATTAACGGCTAATTAATGACACTTAAGCTTCGCCTTTGGGGATGGAACGCGACAGCATGCTGTAGCGCTGCCAGGGAGTCCACAGAGCGCCACCGCGCGTTCGGCGCGATGCTTTTCCCTTTGAACGCAACCTGAACCGCACCGTACAGGAAGGGAGAAAGTGGGAGTGAAAGAAGAAAGAGAAAGAAGAATGAAAAATGAAGAAAAGGAAAACTGTATTTGAGGAAACGAAATTACGCAGTAACTGTCTCACATATCTCGGTGGAAACACGTCAAAAGCGTGACACCTCTGCTGACAAGCTTCTGCTGTCAGCCTTCTGTCAACAGCGATGAGGTATTAAAGGCTTTCGCCTTAAAGGAGGAAACATTCCAGTTGCTGTCATGCACCCCTCGTCTAGTCTAGTTCCTGGCGCCAAAAGTACAAAGAAACTTCAGCGCGTCAGTCAACGACCGTTCTGGCTACATCACTGCGGCCCTTGGAGGCGTACAGCTCCTTTGCTACAGCAACTAGAAGACCCTAATTATAGTATAGAGAGCACTGCCACCGCTACCGCATGAAGTCAGTGCCAGTGCCCACGCATCGATAGCGCAGGGCGACCGCGCATGCGCACTGGAGACTGACTGTACGGAGCAGCGGTGGAGCCCTCTGCTCTTCGTTGCTCATTTTCAGAATATGCTCAAGACATTGGAAAACGTCGGCCAGCATGAGGAATTCAGTTGCCGGTTTCAGCACCCGAACGGGGACTATGACGTCACAAGTCGATCTGATGTTATGCGACGCGTACAAGAGCTCCACAATATAACCGCCATCCTGTCCCAGCAGCCGGATTAAAAGCGAGTGAACGGACAGCTATTAGACAGCTTTTTACATACGCACAAATAGGCTTTGCGCGCGTATTATTCTTACAGGGCGCCACGTATCTCTTCACATACAAGTAAATGACCGCCAAAGTCAGTGGTCACCTTCATGTTTTTTGAAACGTCCAGCGCCAGCGCAACGGGCTCGGTGAGGTTGTCGTCCGGCTGTACTTCATCGAACGTCACCTCGATTCGCTTGGACATGTCCGGCCTTGGGAGGCTGGAATAGGAAAGAATTCCCACTCATTCTTTCCTTCCTCAGAGTGCTCAGTAGCGCGTTCAAAAATTTGTGACGATTGCAAAAGATGGTAAGAGGCGCAACAATCGGGCAGGCACCTTTAAAAAATAGCTTGTCATGGCCATGGAACTCTGATCCTGGTTGGCAATTTTGCATTGCAGCATTTTTTCAATTTCCTCTGATATCATTGACAAGTCTGAAGGTACAAGCAATATATTAGAAAACAGGCCGCGCTAAATAGCACAACTTGTTTTCACATCGGCCCCGAATTTATAAAATACCTAAACGTTCCCACGCCCCCTCGATTACATAGTTCGGACACAATAGTGGACTGCTTGATCGTTAAGTTGTGTCCTTTTATGTGAAGCGCTTTTTTTTTTTGCAACCTCTCTCAGATTTCGCGTTGTATTCGGACTCGTTACGACGCTCTGAACGTCGCGCGCACCGCACATGCGCACATATAGCCGGTCGGATGCTCAGCTTGCAAGAGCTCGCTCGACGAGCGAGAGTCCATTGGGCAGACCTCCTATACCGAAATTGAATAGAACGTCGAGTCACAAGAGATGCGCTCTCGCAGGCCACCATGAACCACAGAAGAAGAGCTAGCTTTACAAAAAAATTTGGCAGAGGCTTAGCTTGGTTAAGCCCGGTAAGTTGCGAAATGAATAGCCATGGCTGCGCCTGGTTTGCCTGGTGGTGTGCTTTGGTAGTGAGCAAAGCTTATTTATGAAAGTTTTGCCCAGTTGTTTTACATGGCATTATACTCACCACACGAGGGCCCCCACGTGCTGGGAAATTTATGCGTGCCTCGGTCGCCAAAACGAGCGGTTGACGCTAACGGATGATTGTCTAGAAGCTCCTCTCTTCTTTCACTCCCACTTCCTCCCTTCCTGTACGGTACGGTTCGGGGGTCCACCGAGATGACAGAGAATTTCCTTTCCTCAAAAAGCGTTGCGTTCAAAAGGCAAGGCATCGCGCCGTAAGGGTGGTGGCGTTCTTCCCTTCCTGTGGTTCGGGTGGTGGTGGTGGTGGTGAAAACTTTTAATTTCTTAAATAGAGTTTGGGAGCCACAGAGTGGCCCCGCTACATGGTCGGCGTCCCTAGTCCTGGACACCGCATGACAATGCCCCGTCTCTCGCCCGTTTCACCAGAGCCCTTTGGGACTCAAGCGAGGAGCAGTTGAGGAGGGCAGCCTCCCATGCCTCTCTGGAAGGGGTAGGGGAAGGGGGGAGGTGGGGATTTTGAGTACATGCCCACACCATGTGGAAGATATCACAGGTCTCCCCACAGTGCGGGCATCGCCCATCCGTGTTAGGATCGTAATGCTTTAAGATTGCAGGACAGAGTAGAGTACCTGTCTGCAGGCGCCTTAAAGTTCGCTCCTCCGTCTCACTCAGCCCCTTTGCAGGGGCCGGGAAAAGGCGGTGGTTGTCGGTATAATGCGTTATTATTTCCCTGAATCGCAGCAGCGGCTGGTTAGTCTCCGAGCCAGAAGAGCTGGGATGAGGAGCCCGGTAAATAAGCGCTCGGGAATGTCCACCGAGATGACAGAGAATTACTGCGCCATGCCTTGTCCTTTGAACGCACCGCTTTTTGAGGAAAGAAAATGGCGCAGTAACTCTCTGTCATCTCGGTGGACAATCGAACCGACCGCTAAGCGCGCCGCGTGAGGCAGGAGCGGGAGTTAGGCCGCGCTTGGTAGCTGCGGCCTCGCTACGCGACGGCGCAAGTTGGAGCCCCGCTCTTGCAGCTGTGACGTCAGACCGCTAAGCGCGCCGCGCGCAGCAGGAGCAGGAGCTAGGCCGCGCTCGGTAGCTGCGGCCTCGCTAAGCGACGGCGCGAGTTGGAGCCCCGCTCTTGCAGCTGTGACGTCAGACCGCTAAGCGCGCCACGCGAGGCAGGAGCAGGAGTTAGGCCGCGCTCGGTAGCTACCGGCCTCGCTACGCGACGGGCTGAAAGTGCAAGCAGTATTGCTTTCGCAATAAAAGTTCAGCTTGCAAGAGCTCGCTAGAAGAGCGAGAGTCCATTGGGCAGCCGTGCTATACTGAAGTTGAATAAAACGTCGAGTCACAAGACATGTGCTCTCGCAGGCCATCATGAACCACAGAAGAGGAGCTCCTTTACAAAAAAAAAAAATCAGGGGCACTTTGCTGACCTAAAGTGCGTTGAGGCGAAAGCCTTAAGAGTGGTGTTGCTGCTTGTGTCACTGATGTATGGTCAAGATGTTAAGATTCACCTCTAATTACAATCTGGACCACTGAGGGGAGCCTTGGGGACATAGAGGACCGTCTTCAGCAGGCCGCTTCCATAGTCGATGCGTAAGCAATTCACTCTGGGCTCCAATGTGCTCCAGCAAAATCAGAGCGTCTGCATGTCAGAGCGAACCCAAAGGATAGGACAGCAATACACATCTCTCCCTCATGAGGTCCTGTTAGAGAGATGGAGGAGCTCCGGATTCTGGGCCTGTTCATTCCCCACAGATTTGGACCTGACTCCACTATTCCGAAACTCAAGAGAGTAGGCGAACAGGTAGGGCGCATGATCCGGAGCGTTTCCAACAAGCGAGCCGGTCTGCGGGGCAAGGATGCGTTTCGGCTCGTCTATACCTTCATGACTAGCCGGATCCTCTACGCCGTGCCGTACCTTCGCATTGCTAAGAAATACGACGCGCGAATAGACGCGATCATCCGCAAGGCAACTAAGTGAGCCCTGGATCTCCCGGTGGTTACATCTGAGACCAAACTCAAAACATTGGTGGTGCTAAACTCCTATTAGGAGCTGCGGGAGGCCCACCTCGTGGACCAATTCACAAGGCTCATGCAGATGGCCCCAGGGCGCCGCCTACTTGACCGCTTACACATCCAACACTATTGCACTCCAGAGGAGGCGGAGCGTATCCCAGGACAGTGGAGCCATCTGCTCTAGGTTTGCACGCTCCTCCGTAACACGGACACCGACATGCACAAAAAAAAAAGACAAGCGCGGGCTCGGGCTATTGACAGACAATACAGCTCCTGAGGAGTGCTTAACCTTTAAATTGCGATCTATAATCGAGCATGCCATAGACCAAATCTTGGCCAAGGTCAAATCTGCCGTACCTGCGGTGGTCTCAAAACACACCTCGTACAATCGCCGCCTCTTCCGTCGGACGGGGCCCATCAGGGACGTATCCCGACGGG
The DNA here is from genome assembly GCF_055824585.1 of Amblyomma mixtum. Taxonomy (NCBI): domain Eukaryota; kingdom Metazoa; phylum Arthropoda; class Arachnida; order Ixodida; family Ixodidae; genus Amblyomma; species Amblyomma mixtum. Next base: position 31,232,087 of record NC_143018.1, on the reverse strand, counting down.
TCCTTCAAAATTTAACCGTCTGATTATTGATTCGGACAATGAGGACAGCTGCCCCGCTCCTTCCGTCATCATCCCCTTGATGGCGCAAGTAGCTGGCTCTAGGGCAGCCAATCCCTCCTCCTCACCTAAAAATTTTAAATCATGGCGAGACACCTTAATCAAAGGAGTTCCGCTTTCTACAATTCGGCCATGTCAACTTCAATAATACATAGGAACTGTAGAGGCTTTAAAGACCGCGCTAAGCGGGCCAATTTCCGCTTCTACCTTGAAACCTTCGAGTCCCTACCAGCCGAAGTTGCGCTCCAGGAACCAGGCCTGGCGCCACACTTTGCAATAACACGACGTTCCAACGGGTTTCCAACGACGTTCCAAGTTGGCTGTTCCAACGGAAAAGCCAACTTAGCGAATCACGACCTCCAGCTCGAGTATTCCTATGTAATGGTGACTATTCTACCACTCCGCCGCATGGACCCGTCGTTGCATATAGTCAACATGTACTGCTCTCCCAAACTCAAACGAGTGATTTTTGCGGAGCTATTAAGCCGCGCGCTAAGAGTAGCGGGTCGTGATCCCCTGCTGGTTGTGGGCGACTTTAACGCTCCCGTCAGCTGTGCGGGTATCGGAAGGAGGGGTCGCGCGGACGTAAGCTGGCGGAACTTGTGTCCACGTTGGGCCTCAGCCTCCACATCGACCCCGTGCACGCAACACGGCTAGGAATCTCCGTGACACGGGATATGTGTCCGCACATAACCTTTACTCGCAACATACGCCACGCAGACTGGCCGAACTCTGAGGAGAGCCTCACTAGCGACCACTGCATCCTTAACACTATACAACGCGCACGCCCCCTCAAACATCTCAGAACACTAGCCCGTATCCCAGATTGGACGAAATTCAGGCAAAACTTTCACTCACTTGATAATACACCCATTTCCGAGCAAGGCTACCCAGCATGGTCCCAACAGCTGCTGACACACCTTTTGTCGCACGAAACTCAGATCCAGCTCTCAGAGGCGGTCACGGACGCGAATAACCATCTTCTGTACCTCTGGGAAGCCCGTCGCAGCCTCGTCCGCCGTTGGCAACGCCAGAAACACAATAGAACGCATAAAGCTCGACTTGCCGAGCTTACACAGAAAGCGGCAGAGTATGCTGCCCAACTCGCCGACTCCAACTGGATGGATAGATGCAACACGACCGCGCGACAAATGTCCAGCTGGAACACGTGGCGTCTCTTTCGAGCCCTAATCGACCATTAAAGGCCATTAAAGGCTTTCGCCTTAAAAATCCACGCAGAGGCGCCAAGTGCCGCCGGTAATTAGCCAAGCAGGTCGATGCGAATCAACAGCGCGCACAGCAGGTACAGAGAGTTGCCAGCACTGATGCGCTGCGAAGGCTGAGCAATAAGGGCGCGTAGAGAAGATGCGGGAACACACTCGATAATCCCGCGCCCGCGAAACCAGCGATAAGCACGGGAAAGGGCTCGAAGGGAGGCGTGATGTTAGGCGCCGGCGTGTGCCAGCACAATCACTACTGCGTGGTAGATGCCTGCTTTGTGCGGCACTTTATGCAAAACGAGTCTGGAGTTAATTGCAGCGGGTGCACAATACTGTCGTTTATGTCAGCCCTCACGTGTGTTCAAGAACGGCGGGAAGAGACACATTAATTATACCGCGTTCATAGTGATCTGCGTCATGAGGTCATTACGAAAGCTCTCACGCTTCATAGCAAAGCTGCGTTGTGGTTTCTGCAGCATTTTAATATTGCTTCGCCTTCTGCATTCAACCAGCGTGCCCACCATAAGTCGAAGACAGTTTCCAGCTTCTGCTGCGAAATAAAAGAGAACACCGAGTTCGTGTGAACCTTGGACCCTGAAGGCGACCTTGGCCAAACCTAGCGTAAGAACAGCCCATGCAGAAATAAAAAAACATAATTGCGCGACCAGGTTTACTACCCGCGGAGGCGCGAACTGAACAGCTTCGCCAGCAACTGCGCGAGAGCACTGTGCTATACGCGCCGAAGATCGCGCTTCGTGTTAAACTGCAACACTCACTCGCGCTGTGCATTTCACATCGTGTTCTTCGCCAACTTCCATCTGCGGTGCGAGCAGATAAGATCAGCTTATCCCCAATCAGAGCTTAACCTGAATCTAATATCGTCGACAGACTTGCGGACGACCCTGCAAAGCAAAGCGATGAGCCAAGCAGGCTAAACACAAACTTTCGCACTTCTACTCTACTACTCTAGTACTGCTACTCTGCTAGTCTATTACTCTACTAGTCTACTACCACCGCTACTACTCTACTACCACTTTTGCTCTACTACCACCGGCCAAATAGGCAAGTAAACCGCAGTATGTCGACAAACGTCTTATGGTTGTGGATACCACTTGGCTAAGCTACACCGTGATTCCCGTATTCAATTCATAAATCACCTCAAAACGATGGTCAGTGAGTTCTTTGCGGCGCAGACATGATAGACGGGAAATTTTGTAAGGAATTTTCGTAGCAATAGAAAATCGCTTTTCGCAACCAGAGAAATATCAAAGCGGCAGAAAAGAGTCATTAGAAGCCAATTTTACTAAACATAAAACTGGATAAGGGTACTAAATTTCTTTTGGTGCCCTTTCAAGGTTCCTAACGAGAGTGTTAAATTTTTTCTGTGATGTCGCTGGCTTCAACTAAACATCTCCGGACGAGAACCGCTAGTTTAGGCACGAAATTAATAGCGTAAGTCGCTACCAGGGTTCTTTAAGTAAGTGCTCAAATTTTTTGATTTGTTTGTTCGAGTTAGTTACACACTGGGAGTGCAATTTATATAACTTTTCTTCCCTGGAGACTTTTATTCTACAGCTTCATTTCGTGAATCAGCATATTTGCTCATGCTCAGCACGACGTGAACTTGCGCTGTTTTGGTCAAGAGTCCGTGTATGTCTTCTCTAAATTCTTTCTCTTCCGAATCACCATAAAGGACAGAGCGAGTGCTTTACAAACAACCGTACTTTACCTACAAGGTATTTAGGGTGGTTTGTCTCTCTGCCAGTTGTTTTTTCTGCACACCGCAGTATGTCTGTATTTCGAAACCGCAAACTACTCAGTGCCACAGACAAAAAATACTCCAGTCATTGCGTCGAAGACAGTTAGAAACTGAAGAACCTTCTTCGATAAATCGCCATAAATATATCGCCATTAAATCGCCATAAAGATATGAATAACTTTTCGCGCAAAAAGCTACACGAATACTTCCGTAAATTGTAATTGCCTTCTTCCTCGCATTTTGTGGTTATATAACTCTGTATATGTCTCCTCTGTTGTGTGCTTTGCATATAAGTACGTACATTTTATATGTGTACACTATGTTTAATTTTGAACTGTACAGCATTTCTCCGTATATATGCTCCTTGCCGGTGCCCTGTTAACTGCCATGGGACTCAGTCAAGGCCCAGTCTCTCCTTTTAGCCAGGAGAACGTTCCAGTGTATAACTGGAGAATAAATTGAATTGAATTGAATAAGCGGCAACGTCAGCTCACTCGGTCTGTAAGGAAGGCATGCACTGAATTGAATTGAATAAGCGGCAACGTCAGCTCACTCGGTCTGTAAGGAAGGCATGCAGTACTAGATTGGAAGATTTAATGTGGAAACTCGTTTTTTTGTCCTTTAGTTGATGCTGTGATTTAAGCATAACTGTTTTTTTACCATTATTGAAACGTAGTTAAATTTTTTATAGCTCTGCAACATATGTTTGAATAAGATTACATACGTGGATCAGTTTGCTTGTTAAAAATTATGTTTAACCCAACAAACAATATATTCATGATGAATAAGTTCTCCTTTTTTTATGGGACTAACAGCACTCGATGGAAACGATGCATGATCATTAATACTGAGGTTTGTACAAATGTCACGACATTTATATGTTTTGAAAGTAGCCCGGTCAGCTTCCGGTATAGCTGTACAAAAGTGAACAAGGCTTGTGTAGACCCATAATGGCTCTTTCAGAATCACTGACGGAATCTTGGAAATAGTTGGGAATATTATTACTGCTATTCTGGTTGTTAACTACTGCTAAGCCCCAGTGACCGGCAGCGGCTAGGTCCCCTCGACTCACTTCTTGAAGTCCTCGTGTTTACTGATGACATCCCAAGTGGACCGTTGATTGCAGAGGTAGTTCTGCTTGTTTGGGGCGAACGGGTAGTGGGGGCGGGGCCCGTCGATGCTGTCACAGAACTGGCTGACCTGTAACGGGGGAGAGTGGGTCTATGCACATCAGCGTCCGGGGCGATGTTCGAGACAAGACGACGACGAGGAGGTAAAGTCTCTCAGCTGGGAGCGACAATCACTGAGAGAGAGTGAAAGCGGTACAGGAAAGTAGGCAGGTTATGAAGGAGGGTGCTCTCGTTGGCTAACCTGCACTGTCGGATAGAGAGAGAACGGCATGTAAAAGCGCAAGAAGAAAAAGGAAGATGGGGTGAGCAGCCATGACGTCAGGCAAGGATGTGCGTGCAGCAAAGTCACAATTTGTCAGGCAAGTTTGACTCCCTCGAAATTAGAAACAGTCCTTTGTACGACTGGCACGCAATGGATAGAAAAATTAACAGGGACACCTAGTCCATTATGTGTTGGCAATAAGATAGTATTAGCAGCTCTTAGTTCATTTACCGAAAGTTGCGTCATTTTCGTTCTGCTGACGTCACTTCGCGGCTGGTTACATCGATATTTTTTTGTACTCTTCTTCAGCGTTATTCTTTTTTTGTGGTGAAATCTCTTCATTGCGGCCAGTGGGAATGCTGCAGTGTGGTGAAGCCTCTTCAGCCCAGACAATAGGAGAATTTTATTACTGATGATGGATTTTGACCCCATGAACTTTATCAATAATATATGAATTTGGGCGACATTTCTGCCAACTACCTTAAATGTAGCTTCTCTGGCACAAACAGCAGTTCAACCACAATAAGCTGCAAGAAAGAGAGTATACCTATTGCCTGGTACTATCCTTATATGATGACATGATGATCGCCTGTTAGGGCTCTTAGCCGCAGCCCCCTTGCTTGCTCTGCTTCAGACACTAACCAGGCCCCTTCAAACAGAGCCGGTGATGCCGCACTTCGCCACCACAGTAAGGGACAATTCCTTACATTGGCAACGTAGGGCATGAACATGATGGAAGACTCCACGGGGTCAGGTTTCGGCTGGCGGATGGTCAACACACAGTCGTCGAGAAAGCGGCACTTTTCGTCGATCGAGCACCTTTCTCCTTCTGCCGTTGTCGGGATGAAGACGATGCTGCCCGAGCAGGCATTCAGCCGTGCCTGACAAGAGAATTCGCGCGCACGTTTACGAAGTGCTGAGCGGATCGTATAGGTGAACAATGCAATGCAAATGAAAAAAAATTGTACAGCATTTTTTTCTTTTGCTTTTTATCCATCGCTAAACAATCAACAGCTCAGCAGTTACTTAATTGGCTAAAAGGGGTCCCTGCAAAAGAAAGAGCAAGCCTGATTTGACTTTCTGATGTGTTTATCTCTCCTAAATGCTAATCAACCGTAACAGATCATGTATTTTGTTTGCTATTTAAGCCATATCTCTTTTACTGGGTTGATTGACTTCCAGAAACGGCTGATCACGTTCGTGACCGCGACCAAACATTCCCGAACTGTATTCTGGTCGTTATCATGGACCAAACTTCGCGTTACCCAGCCGCTCTACAATCACGATTATCATCTGCAGCAGCCTGAATACGCCAAGTGCTGGTGCTGGTGATAAAGCTAGGAAGAAAAAGAAATGATATTTTTTAAATCTAAAGAATATAGTTGTATTCCAGAAGAATGGTTTGAACACCCTTTTTCAAGGCACTATGCGCTGCTTCATGTCGCAAGGTTCTTCCCCAGGGCCCGCCTCTTCATAAAAAGTAGCAGGAAACTGGCCAAATGCACTTTTCGTGTACCGCTGCTGCTAAAAGATATCAGAAACATTCAAACTAATTCATTCAAGAATGATATTGACGCACAAATACTCGCTCCTTGCGTGCCAGCCTCGAGCGATGACGAGCCGGAGCTCATGGATGACCCGCTGGGCTCTTCGTCCGCTTATAAAGGACTGGTGTTTTTGTATATGTTATAGAAACACTACCCAGCTCTAATCTCCTTGTTACAGAGCCCGTCTGAGTCCATATTTGCGCTTTATTTATGCCGTTTAAATTTGCCTCTGCCTCGCGATCCAGAACATGGAACGGTGGTTATGATTACCGAGGAGATCGGCAGGCCCAGATCAACTATCGCATAAAGCGTGCAACCTAGAGTCGCATTGCGGCCTGTTACATGCAGCTGATCTTAGCGAGGTTTTAACCTTTGCTACAAAAAGTTTGGGTTGAGTTTAAAGTTCACTATAGATGCTTTAAAGGCGAACATTTTTAACGAAAGTATGTCTGGTTGGGTTTTTAATATTGGAGGAGTCTCTGGCGCCAATCAAATACAGAAAACAAGGTCCATCTTTAAGGGATTTGCTCGGTTCTCCACAAAAGTGAACATGGACATATGCTCGGGATCTGTGCCCTCTTTAAACATCCTACGCGACACCACGGAGAAAATTCTAGATCTACTGCCCGCTAGGCGCTCTGAATTTTAGCCCCATTTCAAAAATTAAATGACCGAGTTGGTCACGGAAAGTTGATATTTCAATTTCAAATCTTGGTTCACGGCAGAGCTTCCTTCTATGTATAGTCTTTCTAGCTACGCTCAATATCTGTTTGTCATCAGCTTTTTTTTTAGAACTGTCTGCCTGAAACCGTGAACCCCTCCCGTCGTTGTTTGCCCCATGCAATATTTCCCGTGTGGCTCACCGTTCCCCTGTGGCAGAAAGTGAGGGGGTGCCTGCTGTCGTTGGGGCTTCCGTACTCGTCGAAGACGCCGTACCTGAAGTGGGCCCACTCGTGCACGAACACGTATGCTGCGAATGTGTGAGCGTCTTCCTTAATCATACTTTTAAGCATAAAATGCTAATTGGAACTTGGCAATAGAACGGAGGAGAAAACAGAGCCGAACACTGGAGAAACTTTGCGTTCACCCTTTCCGCCTGGTGCCTACGTACTGCCCTGCCACAGGAGCTGCACACGTGCCAAGAAAGCGTCGTCGTGTTCTCGTGGTGGTAAAAGCCAACGGCGGCCGGAAGGAAGTTCTGCCGCGCAGCCCGAGAGGCGCTCGCGCAGTCCTGATGGAACTTGATGAACGAGGCAAACGCCGTGAGCGAGCAGACATTAATTGGCATGCCCGCGAGAGTAGAATTATTACGTAATGGGCGCGCTGCCTACACAGGCATCCGTGGCGCCCTACATTACCACGACCAGCAATCATCTCCGGTTACGCAGGTCATCATATAAACAATAATTTTTAGCTAACTTTCACTCCACCGCTAATTTTCGCTTCATGAAAAAAATTCTCGCGTCTTTCCCGGATCCTGCGGTGGAGAGCGAAGACATCTGAATGGCTGGAAGTCTGTGATGCGCACACTGACAGCACACATGCTCTAACATTATTCCAAAATATTTTACCTTGGGCCACTCCGCGCACTGCAGGAACCTTGCGCTGTACAGCTACTTTTTGATGTGCCTCAGTTTGAGTGACGAGTCGTCATCTCATCCACTCGGCCGCTTCACTCTTCCTTTCGTCACTTGGAGCCGCAGCGGTGGCTCACTGGTTATGGCGCTAGGCCGCTGACCCGAAAGAGGTAGGATCGATCCCGGCCGCGGTGGTCGATTTTCGATGGAGGCAAAATTTTAGACGCCCGTGCACTGTGCGATGTGAGCGCACGATAAAAAACTCCTGGTGGTCCAAATTTTCGGAGCCTTTCACTAGGGCGACCCTTACTGCCGGAGTCGCTTTAAGACGTTAAACCCCCGGTAAACCACGCACCATAAACCTTTCGTCACTTTGCTGCGCGCATCCATTCTCTGGTTTCTGCTACACTGTATACTCAGCACAGCACAGACGGATAATTTCGGCTTGTTTGCGAGCGAATTCCTCGTAACAGTGTAACACTCATTTCGGCGGCTTGACGGCTGCATCCCGACTGTGGCTTCCTACGCTGTCCTGACTGAACACATACAGGAGCGTGGTACGAGGAACACACCGGTGACCCGCCACATGTCACCAGAGGAAATAGAAGGACTCTGGGTTTGTTAGTGCTCTGCGGGAAAGTGTTCTGTGCGCGCGCACTGTCCCTCCACTTTCTCTATCCCATTTACGGAGGGGTTCCCCTATTCGTAATCGCCCTGGTGTAGCCATCCGACCCATCTATACTAAATGCCTTTTCGACACGTCCACAGCAGCTTAATGTGCTCTTACTGTTTGTTTTTCCTACTCTGTCCCCCTTCGCCCTACCATCGTGGCAGGATCGTTTTCACCGTTCCTTCTTCACGCTTCTCCTTTTCACAAGACTCGGATGTTAAGCGAACACACGCGCTTCCGCTCATCTTCGTCGGCAACGACGGCCATCGTCGTAAGTGAACTAAAAGTGCGAATATTGTGTCGAAAACTACTTCAAATACCTGGGTTAAGCCATGTCTTGGCCGTAGTGTTGTTGACTGTGGCCAGGAATCCGGGAGTGAGCTGGATATAGTCTCCCGGGCGGCCACACGGCTTCACCTGATGTGTGAAAGGCTTGTCGTTCTGCTCCGTGGGCATGTCGACGCGCACGTCGCTGCTGTAGAAGCCACTCGACGGAAGTGCCCGGGTGCCATTTCTCTTCTGCCACGTCTTCGGAACCTCGATGGTGACGTGTTTGAAGTACACACGCCCACTGGTGGCCTTGTGGAGGAACTCGGTGGACGAGCGGAACAGCCCCTGTGCATTTTCATCACGCTCACGATCTATATTTATCGCGTCGCAATATATTAAATCTGAAACGGCCCGTGGTTGCTAATCAGTCACGCCACTAGAGTCTTTCCCTTTATAGTGGCGTGGCGTGCACCTTGTCTTTACGTATTCTTTATCTTTTCCTTGCTCCTTTTTTTTTTTATCCATCTGTCGCTTTCGTTGCTCCTCAGTTGCCTCACTTAGAATGCACATTACTTTGAAAAGTATTCTTGAGTGGCGCGATCTTCGGGAGGAAGAAAACAGATGGACTCAGCACACGTTGACAGGGTCGCACATCTGCTGTCGTGATATAGATGAACGGACGCTTGCTGTTCTCGTGAACGGGACCCCTAATTCTATCGCATTATTATTATTTTTCAGAAAAGAAACGAAACGCATCGCGGCAGGCTGCAAACACAGCATACCTAAATGAACTGAAACATACCCAAAGAAATCACTTGAATAATGCAGCGCTTAGTGATTAAAAAAAGCGCGCTTGAAATTCTACACGGAATTCGCCATAGAGCGCATCTCTAAGACAGAGAGAGAGAAAAGTGGTTGAGGAAGAGCAGGGATATTAACCAGAAGGGTGGTACGGTTTGCTGCTTTGCACAGAGGGAAAGAGATGAGGACGGCGCAAAAGGATAAGAGGAAGAAGATAAATGCTGTCCGTAGCAAGCACATGAAGCAGTGATACGCGCGCTGAAGGTCAGAGGCCACCACAGCTGTAGCCTGCGCACCAACTATGATGGCTGGCGGGCGCTGTGACCTGAGCAGGACACTTCGACCGTCCTTCTTCGCTTAAGACGCAGCGCAGATGTTCCTCCGTGCAGAAAGGCTGCTTGCCGTTGCGGTTGATAATATAGATGACAAAGTGATGTATCTGCACTCTTCGGAACGTTGAGGCTGGAGGAGCCAAGGACAGGACTGAACATATCAAGCACTTGCGGGCATTTTGTGCTGCTAGTCTGTGAAAGCTGGAAAGCATCACACGCATAGTGTGCATGAAACTATTCAGCTTTGCAATTACTTGCTCGTGTTCAACTTACACCGGTACCTCGGCTAGTGCTCGGCAAATAGAAGGCCTAACACACTGGGTGAGCTATGACTGGGCCTCTTCGATGATCCGCCTCTGGCTGCCTGCAGGCTAGCTTCGGTCTACCAGAGCGCGGCGCCAGGACCTCGATTTTCTCGAGCTCCTTCGCCCACTTCCGGTGGCTTCCCGGAACGCGTTCGTTTTTCTCCGGCTGGGCGGTTTCGGTCTGCCAGCGGGAGCCAGACTCGCCAGGACGATTTTGTGGTGGCAGCTCTCGGTCAACTAGCAGTCGACGGAGAGGTGGTATGGTTGCGGGAAGCTCATGCCGCCATTTTTATATGGACTAGAAGGACCGCGGTTCTTCATGCGATATTTTGCGGGATGCAGACGCTTAATTGTTTCGTCTAGGTCATGGTGCACGTCGTCTGTGTGGCCTGCAATGGCACCTTTTGCGGTAGTTCTCGCTGTTTATTCATGTTTTCCGCTCGGATGCGCGATTGAACTCCGATCGGCACAACCTCGCAAGCACAAATGTTCGCTTCATATTACGATCGCATACTTCTGATTCACATAATCTTTCGGCTGTTAATTTCGTGCGTCTGGCTGATATTGCGATGGTGCTTCAGGCCTTTCACGAGAGGAGCCGCAGATTCCAAGTCCTAGTGCGCGCTGTTACGGCTCGGGTAGCAGCATAGTTATTATAGCTCGAGTGGCAGCATCACACCGCTGCCACCAGTTGTTACGGCTCTGGTAGCAGCATCCCACCGCTGCCACCAGTCATCATAAGTCGGGTAGCGTGGCCAGTTGTTGTGATGCAGGGTAGCGTGTTGGGCCGGATAAGGGACGAGGATGGATGGAAGTCGACATTTGGGAACGAGAACACAAACAGGTTCACTGACACTTTGTAAAACTAAATTACATATGGTACAAAAGAACAAACGACCAAGAATTAAAAGTTCATAGTATCGACCGACTAGATGAGCCTTGTCGCCAAGGCCCAGAGCGTTCGTTCTCACTTAGGGCGCCGGTTAAATACCTTAAGGCTCCGCCCCTTCATCAGGCGGCGGCCACTTCGCCACGACGCACAGATCGGCACAGCACAGCACAGCAAACGGAGGCACCTCTTGCAGAGTCCACGCGTGGGAACTGGCGAGGAGGAAGTGCAAGTCTACAGCTCTTTCGTACTGCGGTGCAACATTACTGTCAGCAGCTCGTGTCTATCGAACACAGGTGTGGCGTGCTTGCGCCGCGGCCGCAACTGCGCTGGCTCCCTCCGATTCGTACCGGTTCCTCGCAGACGCGGTTAATCCTTTCTTCCCCAGTCGTCGGTTCATCTTAGTCGTTTCTTGCGGGGAACCGAATGGGCGCCGAGCCGCGCGTGGGAAAAACTCCGCAAGCGACTTCCCAGCCAACCATCCTTTCTTTTTTTTGGCGGGGTCATCGTGGGGTCAAACGACCCGTCGAAACTGCCGCTACTGTTGCCGCTACCATGATCATCTCGGTCGATAGAATCTGCGCCTTAATATCTATTCGGCTGGTTTATATCCCGGTTATGAGAGCGCTCAGACGGGCGCATACATGCATGCGCTGAACGTGTTTTAAGAGGTGTGTTATATTAGAGCGCGATGTGGTCTTCACTGCGTTCGGCGCAGTGCAGAGGCGGATATGCTTCGAGAAACGCTTGACTGAAACATGTCCTTTATTAAAAGAACTCACGAACACATTGCTCGGGGCATCCCTGCGGGCATATATGTGTCCACACAGTTAATTACGGCAGCCGATCGAGGCGAGTGCTTATTCAGTCGTCGCCAACTCTTGTACAGCTTGATCTTGGCTTCATCTACATATGCTTAAAATATCTGAGAGGTACTTTAGGCATACATCTCCTCGCGTATGGCTCATTAGAGAGATAAGACAAATCTCCGAGTGCTCATGATGCAAGCACACGCCGTACGTGAGGCGCCGACATGCTGGGCTTGATTGTGGCGCCTTTCATTCCAGTGCCAGTTCGATGCGGTAAAGCTGTAGAATTAGAGATACGATACGCAGCCAGCTTTGTACAGTACACCCGCTTGTCCTAGATGAACGTTCAACAAGCTGATATACGCTTTTGTCGAGATTATGCGCGCATTCCTTTTCCACAGCAAAAGCCGGCGGCCGACAGGCTGCAGTTGAACTGAACGTATCCCGATTGTTTTCTGAATACAGCTTACATGAACCAGTTCTCGAGCGTAGCAATCGCAACGACCACAGCAGACTCATGCAAGGTCGATCGTCAGCGGCCATGCCAGTCATACTTACTGCGCAGAAAACAAACACGCGAAAATGCGAGAGTACGGCGGGTCGTTTGATAAGCAACGCACGGGAGTTTTCCCCTCCGATGTGGTTTGGACTGACACATGTCAGATTGCAATTGCTCATCGCATACTTTTGAGGATTTCTCGAAGCTTACACAACACACTGTGCACCGAAGGCACACGCTCGCATTTTCTTTGCCGGTTTATACTGGTGCGAGCACGATCAGCTCTTTCTTCTGCAGTCAGCGGCAGCCCTGAATAACTTCAGTTCGCTGCTTTCGATCCCAAGCAGCCTATTTCTGCCGTACGCGTGCGTAGCAATGAGAGAGAGCCGAACGCACAGCCACCGGGCTACGGGGAGCATCTGGCCTCCGTATTCCGCTTCTTGCTTGCCGCCGTGATTGGTTCCGGTGGCCGCCAGCCCGTGTGAATATGATGCGTTTTCCTAACAGAGGCGAACTTTGTTGCAGCCAGTGGGCTGCCCGAGCGCATTAAATCGAAGAGGCCCATTGCTCCGTCACAGAGGGTGTGCACTACTTCGGGAGTGATAGCCACGTGACTTGCCGGTTCCACCCTTGGTCAGGAGTTGGTCCTTGTGCTTCTTAGCGATTGGCTCCGGATTTTGGGGGGCGCAATACCTGCTTGGTCACTGCTGGTCTCTGTAGCTTGAGCAGAGATGGCGAAGGCCCGTCTATGACCACTGTTCTTGCATTGCCAGTCATATGGGTCCCGTTTTTTACACTGGTATGCTGAGGGCGAGGACAAGTTGCAGAAATCATGAACCATCCTTCCCAACGGCCACAGCAGTCCTAGAAGACATCTGACGAGGGGGACAATGTCGTCGGACCCTAGCAGCGGCACATCTGTGTGTGGAACCGCCTCGTCTTATTCGTTCATCTCCCGTTCCTTTCTCAGGCAAGGACAATCATTTGAGGCCACTTCATGAGCGCCGCGGCAATTGGCAAACTTTAGGACTCTTTAGACGCAAGCGTCCCCGCTGTGTGGATGAGAACAGCATGGGCACATGATGGAGAAATTTCGTATACTACTCTCGTGTCCAATTTTCATGCATTTCCGGAATTGGAGATCCTTCGGAACGAAAGGCGTAACCACGTGCCGGAAGTGCCTTGGTTAACGTGACACTTATTCTAATCGGTCTTTAAACCCATGCTAAAAACAATGCGCCGTGAAAAAACGTTCCGAAGTGTCGCGGGGGGAAAGGAGGAGGAAAAGCTGCTTACCTTGATGTTGTCAATGATGGACTCGTCCGGAGGAACATTGTCGCTGATGGATACCCACAGTTCCTTGTAGCCTCCATCTGAGTTGTCGATGTCGACTGACGCCGCTGTGGTTAACAGAAGCAGCAGAACGTGCGTAAAACCGAACATCCCGCCCACTTTCACGTCGCCCTCAGTGCACCTGCGAAGTATAAAAAAGAAATATTTAAGAGCGTAACAACCACAGCTGTTGTGTTGAAACTGTGTAGCAATGATCTGAGAATGGAGAGAGATAGAGAGTGTCCTGTAATTTGGCTTTTATTCCAGACAAGTGGGCAAAATGATGGCCTTTTTGCGCTCGGTACCAGCACTGGTGCACTGTAGGCAAGAAGAGATGGCGCCTTTCCTCTGGTGCTGCTCATCGCTTCCAAGACAACACTTGCAACGAAGCTAAGAATGAAACTTTTCACTGACGAAAGTCTGAAGGCCCCCGGCGGTGTGTATTCTTTCCACTCTCACAATTCACGCAATTATCGATCACTGAGGATTACCTTCGTAGAACTGCTATTTCTGTACGAACTAAGTGTGAGTGATTGGGCCGCAAAATTTCCTTACCGGTGCCTTACTTTGCAGAAGAGAAGGCAAATTGCTTTCGGAAAAGAAGCCGTCGGATGAACAGACTTTAAATTATAGGCTCCCGCCGTTTGGATTAAAGACTGTCTAACAGAAAATATTTCCTAGATTCAAATCCGTGTGAAAGCACGGATTCTGTCTTGTTGTCCTCAAGGAGATAATAGAGGATACCCATGGCGGTCGATTGGCCAAAGGCACAAACGGGGACTGAAAGACGCTCAGAAGTTGTTAAAAAAAAGGAATGCAGTTTTGGTTATTTACAATAAGGACTAATCGAAAACTGTGAGATCGGTGACTGAAAATGGTAACTGAGCAATGCTTGCAGTGTTGAAAAACTTTTGGTTACAGATCAATTTTTGAACAGAAGTAGCCATAAGAGAGAATTTGGAAAGCTTCTAGCACGTCACCCATATTGTGTCTCAAAGGGAACTCTGTATGGCGGAGAGCACATTCCTCTTGCTGATCCGAAGGATTGAAGCACCAATTAAGAGGCAGAACATCCTCCGCGGAGAAATTTACTCTAAGCTGTCGTAACGGGTGTTCCTGTAAGTGCCCTTGTACTTTCCGCATCCCGACTTCCTGCATCTTCTCTATCTGTGCTGCAATCTTTACTGCACCACAGGTAGAGAAGATGCGGGAAGTCGAGACAGAAGGCAAGCGCAGAGGCTGAAAATTCTCTCAATAACATATACCTACGGAACCTGGCAGCTCTAATATATGCGCAGGTTGGAAGGAAAGTCAAGACGGCCGCGTTGAAGACATGCCTTCGCCTAGGTATCAGCAACCTCACTTAAATTAATTCCTTTGTGCCCAGGCACCGAAACGCATTGCAATGAACACACGTGGGATGGCACCAAAAATTTGAGTATGCGGAGTGCTTGGGACTCCGCTGATGCGGTTACTGAGGAGGGCAGGGATAATGAATCCGTGATAATTGTGGCAGACGAGAATGAGCGGTTTTAGTTAGTCATTGACCGGACTACTCCTGAAATTCGGACAACTAAATGGGTGATAAATCGGCGGCCCCTCTTTCTTCCTTTCTTGTTTCACTCTTTCCTTTATCCCCTCTCCTACTGCTCGGTCCGGTTGTCCACCGACATATGTGCGGCAGTTACTCCGTCATTTTCTTCCCTCAAAAACTGATTTTCATTTCCATTTCAATAGGAACGAGGCAAGCATTCCTTGAGAAATCTCCAAGGGTGAGAAAGGAAGACAAACTTTGGGTATGAATGAAAACGTCACACATTTGAGCAAAGTTTTGGACAATTAAGGGCCGAAATTATGAGGGCTATGATGGATCGAATGCGCATTTTTAGGTAGATAACGCAATTATCCACAAATTTTGCAAGGCCCCGAATAAAGCGCAGCACCTCCTGATTCACGGGAAGAGAGCCAAGTTTATAGGCAAGAGCTCCGGACAACAAGGTAGAGCCGAATGGTAATGGTGCACGCAGATACATTCTATCAATCATCACAAGCGCAGTCGGACTCTTCAAACATCACTCGGACTCTTCAAGCCCTAATTTGCTCTAAATGGGCCCGCCAAGAAGGTATTTGATTGTCTTCACTAGAGGCATTACATGCTATCGATAAACATCATACATAACAACTGGATAAGAATGCCGGGAAACCGCTCAAGCACTTATATTGACGTTAAGGGAGAGATTAACGTCGCCTAAACATTGGTCCTCGGCATTAAGATAAGACTGTAAGGACTTGCAGTGAGAGTATATATCATTCTCGAAAAGCAAAGAGCAATACGCATTGCACATATTCTTAGGTTGTAACCTCAAGACTACTCAAAATACAGCTAAGTAAGACGTTCAAAAGAACAGGGAAAAGGACCTTAGGGCACTCCTCTCTTCTGCCGAAATTTTCCAGAAGAAACACCGCTCAGGAAGCAACACATTTCTCTGTCAGCCAAAAATCTAGAAATACATGCCAAAGACAGCTAAAAAGTCCAGCCACCTGCAACCTTTGCAGCAGCCTTCCCGTGCTCCACGCTGCCAAAAGCATTAGACGCATCTAGAGTAACAGGAGTGGCCCTATTGCTTTCGCAGGCGAGCTAACTGTATGCGGCTCACGAGGCTGGTATGAGCGCACAATATAGAGCATCGCCTACTGAAGCCCGCCTGAAAAGCATTCAACAATCGGCTATCTTAAATTATTGATATTATTCGGCTATGCGACACCCACTGAACTTTACCAGGTTCGAGGTTAAAATATATACTATTATATTTTCTAACAGCTTTTTCTTGCTTTTTAAACAAAGGGACAACCTTCGCTGGACGCCATTCATTTTAAATTCATTGCCCTCTAACACAGCAATTTATACGCGCCAGTAAATCGTGGGAAAACTTCAGAAAAATTTTAATCGTCAAAGTAGTGACGCCATCACAGTAGTGAGCCACAGGGGGAAAACACTTTTGCGAGAGCTCAATGAGTGTGATCTCCATGGAATCGTCCAATATGATGACAGTTCTCGGAGAAGAAGGAAGAAGAGCCATAAGGTGACGATCAAAGCCTCTGCCTGCCTCTTGTAAAGGCTGGTCAATTTTAGCCCTGCGTCTGAATTAGGGAGACGGCGTTCACTGTAGTCGTGGTAAGCTTCCTTTCGTTTAGGTAACTAACTAGTGTTTTCTGGTTACCTGGTCGAGACAGAAATTTGTAGTGTTGAGTACCGTATACCACATTTGCACAAGATGCTGTGCGTTTAAATCTAACCACAATGAACTCGCAGTCCATCGAGTTTTTGGGGCACTGATTGTGTAAACATTTCTTTCATGCTACCTTCCAGCGCCTGTACTCTTGAGTATACTCCGCATTCCACGGAAAGTAAGGCGATGTGCATTTATTTGCCTGAAGTAAAACTCAGATTTCTTTTCAGTTCAGTCCGAATATAAAGAAAGGCGTTTATCTTTGTCACCAGTCTCTGAATTAGAGAATGCTTGAACAGCGGATCTGAGGGAGCTTTTTTAGCATTTTGTAGTTTATGACGGTGCGCCAGTGCAATTCCTGAGTGATCAATAGGTAGGCAACCTGTAAACTGATCGGAAGGCGACCACTGTCGGAAGCACCGTGCACGGGCACCCAAGGAGAAACGTTACTCCAGGAGAAGAAGATGGTAGGTCTAATGCAGAGCAAGACGGGCCTCGGACAAGTTTGGGCTCACCTGGATTTGGGCAGGTGAGGTGATTGTCACAAGCCCAGTCCCACATTAGTGTACGATCGCAAACCGTTCTAAACACACACGGAACATGATTAGAGATGTAATCATCAAAAATTTAAAATTATCTCCTGCAAATACATAAAAACAAGAATAAAGGCCGAATGTCACGCACAGCTGTTGGAAAATGTACTATCGCGATCAGAAGTGCACAGGACGCTTGTGTGCGGGAAAATTTGTTTCCGCGCGGTCATGTAATCCAGTCACCTGATATCTGTCCAGATACAAGGGGACCTGCATGCTCGATCCTCTAGTGACCATGCACGTGACTGGGTAGCGAGGTAGTACACCAATAAACATTTTTTCCGAGATAACGGTTCCCGCATTGTTTTCATCACGATAGTACATTAGCGAGCGTGAGTCGCCTGCATACAGGAAGGTCCAGATCCACAGCTTGAATTTTTTATCGGCCCTCCATAAATGAAACGATGCATTTTCACGGCGCACGGTGTAAAAATGTTGAGAATACAAACAATAGGAGACGACCGCCTCTTGATGGACGGCAATGCCTCAAACAGCGATAATTTCTTAGATTGTACCTGGAATCTTTTGTGAGTGCAATTGAAACAGGAATTAGATTATTTGTTAAACAACCCAAGTAGCACACAACGGGGCCGCTAGTCGGTCCATATGTGCAAGCGAGGCTGGCGGAAAAGCTAAATCACATACTTCAGCCCCCTGTGAGGAATAAGTGGCCCAGCCCACAATGGGCTTGCCTATGTTGGTTCTACATCGGTCCCACATCGTTGTTGTTTGGCCTAACTCATGCCACATTCGTACATCTAGCCCACATCGGTGACTTGTCGGGTGCTAGAGGGCAGATGAAACATCAGCGTGGGCTCTATGCACGAAAAACCACTGCTAGCCCAACTAGGGCTACGCACTCCCAGCCGCTGTTGGTTTCCCGCAGGCCGAGACAGCGCTGGGAAACGGGCCCCCCTAACTGCTGCCCCGTCGGTCCCTCGTAACGTACATGAGGCCTCTGCTGGGTCAAAATGGGGCTGCCCACGTGTACCCGACGCAGGTCGCAAACAGCCCATGGTAGTGCTGGAAAATGGGGGCGCACGTGTTCTATCCATATCGGTCCCTGGAGCCGTACTTGAGGGTAGGTATAGGATAAATGTAGGCTCTGTGCGAAACAAAAAAAACCTCGTTAAGCCTAATTGGGTCTCCACACAAAAAAGCCGCTAGCATCTCACATGAGCCATGGTGGTGCCGGGAACCGGTCGTGATGAGGAAGTTAGAGCGCAAAAAAACAAAGCCAAAGTTGAGACGTGGAGTTAGCGCTTGTCCCGTCCACGTCTCTGCTTTGTCTTTGGTTTTTTTGCGCTCTAACTTCCTCATCACGACCGGTTCCCGGCACCACCATGGCTCATGTCAGATGCTAGCGGCTTTTTTGTGTGGAGACCCAATTAGGCTTAACGAGGTTTTTTTTTTGTTTCGCACAGAGCCTACATTTATCCTATACCTACCCTAAAGTACGGCTCCAGGGACCGATATGGATAGAACACGTGCGCCCCCATTTTCCAGCTCTACCATGGGCTGTTTGCGACCTGCGTCGGGTACACGTGGGCAGCCCCATTTTGACCCAGCAGAGGCCTCATGTACGTTACGAGGGACCGACGGGGAGAGGTGGAGTTAGCGCTTGTCCCGTCCACGTCTCTGCTTTGTCTTTGTTTTTTTGCGCTCTAACTTCCTCATCATGAACTACCAACAGGCCCAAATTACTACTCTGCTGAACCGGTCGTGCCCACAGGCTGCTCAAATCTGTCCTTCGTCGCGGTCCTTTGCCAGATGCAACACAAATGCGTGCGATATGCGAGAAAAATGCCGCAAGCCCGAAGGATGCAGCCGATTCATTGCCGCAGGCGTCCCTGCATCGGCTATTGCGAGGATTAAGGAAGCGTCATAGCTCCATTGTGATAAAGATGCATTTTTAAAGTCACAAGTTTGTATTATGTGCACTATAACTTTCTGATATTCGTAATTTGTAATATATTTCTCGGCATCATCACTCGATTACTTCAAAATACGTGCTTTGGCCTCTCGCATTCAACTAAACTGTACAGAATTATCAGACCGTGCCCGGGAATGGCTGTGGCTGTGGCCACTTACCAAGATGCATTGCACTACCTGACGATCTCCAAGCGTCGTTATAGGTCGGAACAAAACACGGGTTATTCGCGTAATGCCTAACTAAGGCGCACTGCCTCCAAAGACTGCATCACGGGCTAATTTTTGGCAGCTCACATAACACATGCACAGAAAAATGTGGTTGCTTGCCTAGGTCATGCTAGTATTGAAAAGAAACAGTGCATTATATTTTAGTTTGAGGGTACATTGGGGTCAGTTGGGGTTGGTTTTCCACTAAGATATTCATCGGACACTATAGGAATTATATGGGCTACCCCTTTACAAACCACATAGGCCCCATAGCAATTTCGGAGCGGCACATTAAAAAGTAGAGCTAACGTTCACCCTCTCGAGCTGCCCACATCTCACCAAAATATGGCAGATGAGGGAGCTTTGTGAACTACTGACATCAACAAATGCAGTCCGAATGTGGGCAGCCGCACAAGGCTTACCATCATCGGTCCCAGGTGGGACATATTGGAGCGTATTTGGGCAACCCTCAGGAAGGCGTCTTGGGCCAGCGTTGTAAACCCCTCAATAGTCCCACCTGGCGTCAAATGGGCTTACTATATAGGACCTACAGGGCGCTTCACATAATAACCCATTTTGTGCTTCATGGGGAAATAAATCTATTCAGGCGCAAAGCCTTGACAGGCAGTTCTCCTCTGCCCTGTCAGCGACCCTATTTTGCCGCCGCGAAGACCGCCATTTCCGAAATACTGCCTTTAGGTGCAGAGATGGGGTGATTCTTTTTGTCTTCATCAGAGAGAGACGAGCAACATCTAATCGGTATCCACTGCGCTTTCGAGCTCGCCCCTCGGCATCGAAGTCAACGCACTCAACATATGATACTACTGCCACACTGTGATTTTGAGACCTGGTTGGAGGAGTAGGCAGTGGCATTGTTAGCGCTTGACATAATGTTTTGGTAGCCGTGTGCACAGAGGATTGGGGAGGTGCAGCCAAAGCTGATGTGAATGCGCCACATATACGAGCAGTGGAGGCGTGCACCAAATTGGACGTCTGACTCACCATCCCCTGCATGATGAAAGCGGATAGAGGGCGATTCATGGAACTCGCATTGTTTTCCACCACCGCAACTATGGGTAGCGGCAAGGCGGAATCCAAAACAGTTTCATGCCGCGCTGGGAAACTTGTTTAGTCAGTTCCCTATTACTTACAGCTGCAAATGCTTCTTGTCTTGAACACCTCCGCGTGTTAATTAAATACTGCACTTGAAGATCTTCAGCCCACTTCGCCTAACCAGAAGAAGAACCTGCGGGTTTGTGGCTCTCTCCGCACGCACAGCATCCAGATCTTGATGTACAGGTATTGGCGCTATGGCTAAACACATAGCAAGCACGGCCCTGTAGGGGCCGAGATGTGAACTGATCAACGCGAAAGATCAATGCCAACAGTTTGGCTTCAGCTGGAAAAGTGGGCCCCGCCAACGCAGCTATATCCAATTCTCAATGGGTATCTTGGTCCCGCCCGCTTCGCGACTACATCGGAGCATGGCGGTTCAAAGTAAGTTTTTATAGCGCCTGAGATGCCCCCAGTTGTGGATGTACGACGAGGACTCACCCTTTTGAACGCGCCAGACGAGGAGATATAAACGCTCTCACCGTGTAATTCGCGAAGGAGGTGCACGTGTGTAAGCCTGCCACACATGCCTGGTCAGGCGGTCTGCAAACATTTCCGCCACTGCCGAAATTCCGGTCGTCTTGTGTTCATGTACTGCGGGGTGGGGAATTCCAGAGCAGCCTGCACCGCCGCGTGGTAATCTAGCGCGATTAAGCTCCCATCGTCGGGGACGAAAGCAACTGTGATGCCTTTTACTCCACCACGGAAGAAGCAGTCAAGTAGCAACTCATCAGGGGAGAGACAGGCCGATCAGGAGGACCTCCCCTGGCCAGCCGAACTTGTGGACATCCGCCCATGTTCACGCTTTCAGCCACCCCGTAAAGCAAGAACGCAAGAAACAAAGCACAAAATCAAGAGATAGCGCAGCACACCTGGTACTTAGCCGCAACCCACGAGGAGCCGATGTCACTGAGATGTTTCAGTCACCATGCATTCCAACCACAGGGAGACTGGCAACGGTTGAGCTCACTTCTTCTGCATCTTCCCTTCACCTGGCGGCAAAGGCAGACTGGCAGGAGCCCGGTCTATTTCGGATATGTGCTACGAAGGAGACGACGATGAGCGGGCAGTCCTCCCTGCCAGTTCCCTGCTTGTGGTGGAATGATGGGTGGGAGACAGCTCATTGACACAGAAAATTTGACCGGAAAAGCCTCTCTCATAACGACTTTCTGCGGAATTGGATAAATGATCAATTTTTCGCAGCTTCATTTAAAAGGACCATTGGTAAGGCGAAGGAGGAGTAGAATGCGAATTTCAAAAGTCATTTATCAATCCCAAATAACCGCAAAGCTTTGTACCGATTCATGGAACACAACCATAATTCGCCGCCCTCTCGTGTTATCGTCAGTGAGGTCAGCACCTCAGGATGCAAAAAAACAAATCGACCAGATACCATAAGGCTTTGCTTTGCCCTTTCAAGAGCGGTTGGTGATTCCATTCGTCCTGCACCTCCGCGCGCACACTTTATTGCGGTTACACCCTGTGAATTATTTTCCATAGTTACTGGCCTCAAACCTGCAGCTCCTAGATGCGATGGTGTCTCTATCGATATGTGGAAGTCTCTTGCGGAAGACTTTACCTGTGATGAATTGAATATTGTTTATGTGTTCCTTAAGGCAGCTTGGCTCCCACCTGAATGAAAAATAGCGAAAATAGTCTTACTTCTGAAACATCCTATGAAGGGTTTTGTAATCGATAACATTCAGCCGATTTCCCTCTTGTCTAATTTAATAAAACTTATTGAACGCATTCTTAACAGCCATCTTACAGACCCCGTTATTACCTTTCAAGCCTTGAGTGCGTCTCAGATAGGGTTTCCTCGTGGGTACTCGACCTGATAAGTGAGATAAATGCTGAATAAATTGGCTAGGGAAATTGCAGAATTGACTAGAGAAATAATGGATGCCTATCACATGCATGATTCCGGGAACACTTTCGTCAGTCGGATTTCGTAGTGCTGTCACAGAATGAACTCCATTTCCTCAAGGGTGCCCATCTAGATTGACAGCGCAATTTAGGACGCGTCCAGTGTTATCTTCATCTGGGCAGAGTGTTTTCTGTTGTTTTTGTTTTTGTCTTTTCCTTTTTCTTCGACACTTGCGCATTAGTTCTCGCCTTCTATGCCGGTTCCGTTTATGGATGATTTTTTCGAATATATATATGTACACTTCACTTCCCTTTCAGTTGAAGTCGGCGCTTCTTTTGTCGATTCTCCCCTTTTGTCCATGTTTCCTGCGTGATTCCGTGTTTCCTATTGAAGCTGACATCAAATTTTATGTGTATGCGGATGATATAGCATTATTTAATTTAGCTAGAGCTTTTCATTCACTGCACCAGCTATTGCAGGCGTACCTGGCTATGTTACATTTAATTCTCAACATGATCAAATGAAACAGTGGCATAGAATATTCTGCTAATCATTTTGCAAAAAAATTCAACGGGTTTATACCTACTCATCGAATTACTCTGGCCATTGATCTCACTCAGCCATTGATAAATGCCCTTCGTCTTGTTTCTATAACTAGTCTCCAGGCATGAAATTACGTCGACGTTTAGACCCCTGAAAAACAGTATCTCGTGTTATGCGGATGTTATATACAGAGATACAGTCAAGCGCGTCAGCTACCTTATTGCTACACCTTTAGAGCACATACGAGGTCTGTTAGAAAACTATCCGACTTTTTTTTTTTTTTGGCAAACACCTGATGGATATGAAACAAGCGCGCTTGCACCAGCCGACTTTGAACCTTCGTGCGCATGCGCGAATTTTTTCCGGCCTGCCGATAGCGTCAGTCGCTGGGACGCAGCGTTTGAGTGAGGCTGTGCGCAGTGCTCTCGTCGGTTTTTTATTCCAAGGAAAATGGCGGAGCGACAGGAGCAGCGCTACTGCAACAAATTTTGCCAGAAACTGGAAGACAGCCAAGTGGAAACCGTTCGGAATATTCAGTACGGCTTTCGGTGAAGATGCTATGAGCAGCACAAAAATTAAAAAGTGGTACAATTGGTTTAAAGATGGCCGCACATCGGTGGAGAGCGAGCCACGCTCCGGTCGGCCATCAACATGCCGAAATGACCAGGTCATTGCCGAAGTGAACGCTGTGGTGATGCGGGACCGTCGGGTGACCATCCGAGGAATTGCGGAAGAGATGGACATCAGCAATTTTTCTGCTCATCCATTATCACCGAAGATTTGGCCATGGAGAGAGTTACGGCGAAATTCGTGCCGAAGCTGCTCACGGTGGAGCAAAACCAGATTCGTGTTGAAGTCTCACAGGACGTGCTAAATTCCACAAACAGTGACGCCGACTTCATCAACACCATAATCACTGGTGACGAGTCTTGGGTGTACGGGTACGACCCGGAAACCAAATCCAAGTCGTCACAGTGGAAGCATTCCATGTCACCAAGACGAAAGAAGGCCTGCCAAGTGCGCAGCAATGTCAAAGTGATGCTGACAGCTTTCTTTGACTCCCTCTGTGTGGCACACCACGAGTACACACCCTACAGGGTAAAACAATGACCAAAGAGTACTACAGGAACATCCTCTATCGCCTACGTGGTGCTGTGCGGCGCAAGAGACCGGAGTTGAGGTCAATAGGAAACTGGCGCATCCATCACGACAATGCTCCTGCACATTCCTCGCACTTGATTCAGACTTTTTTGCGAAAAACCAGACTCCTGTAGTTCAACACACTACTTACTCTCCTGACATGGCCCCCTGCGACTTCTGGCTGTTTGCCAAAATCAAGAAGCCATTGAAAGGAGCGCCATTTCAGACAAGAGAGGACAATATGGCTGCAACGACAGCTGAGCTAAACTCCATTCCGAACGGAGATTTTTCGGAATACTTCCAACAATGGCAGCACCGCTGGGAGAAGTGTGTGGAGTCCCAAGGAGACTACTTTGAAGGTGATAAGGTTTCCAACGCTCCAGTTATGCCAGTTTTTTTTCTTCGGCCAAAGGTCGGATACTTTTCTAACAGACCTCGTATATGCCTTATGACGTATGGAAACAGCCACTTTCCCTTCGAAAATGCAGAGGTTGCTAAAGTAGCAGTCATATATCTTAGAAAAGAATACAGTCGAGCCCACTTATAACAGCCGCAGATATAACGAACGCTCGGTTAGTACGAACGAGGGCGGTGTTACCGTCAAAATATAATAATGGGGCAATGGCACAGTGTCTCACATAGAACGAACTGTTGTGGCCTCAACACGGGTTAGAGCGAACGCGAAGCTGTCGGGCCCCCGTAAAATAAAGTAAAAAAAGAAAAAACGCGCGTTGAAAAACGAAAACAAAAAAGCGCGCGCGCGCGGTGACGAAAGAGAAAGTGGCGCTGCCCGCATCGCTGTGATGCATCCACGTGATTTTTTGCTCCCTTGCCACCCCGCGCTGAGTGCATTGCGCCGTCGATTATTTCTGTGAGATGGCACTGCGTTGACATCGTTGCCGCATCCGTGCCTTTCCCATATCGGGGAGTTGAAGGCTGCCTCAACGCGCGAGCCCAAGGGCTTGACTTGCGCCTGGTGCGGTGGAGGACTGTACGCCGACCTCTTCAGGTGCTAAAAGGAAAGCTGTCGACATCGCAACGAAGATGGCCATTGTTAATGAACTTGCTCAAGGTGCAAAACACTGCGAACTGGTCAAGAAGTACGGACTGTCGAAATCGACAATTTCAACCATTGCTAAGGGCAAGGAAAGGATCCTTGGTGCTACCGTGAATGCCGAAATCTCCGTAAGGAGGTACACGAGACGAAGACACATGTGCAAAACACCTCGGATGCGCTGCTGGTTGATCGGCACATTTTCCAAATGTGGGAAGTGGGGCGTTCCGTGAAACGGCGCTGGAAACGCCAGGGTTTGAAGCGTAAACTTCACCTTCTCATCTCTGCAATGTCTCTAAGAGCGACTGACTAAGCCGCGCAGTTGACCAAGTCCAACACATCAAGCATGTGGCACTGTTTGCGCGGAACGTTCGGGACCAAGCGCATTTGGAACCATCTCAGGACACTGCTGGACCCCACCGCCCGTAAAACGCACTTACAAGGAAACACACATCGTCTTATTCACATCCAGACGCTTGCGGGTACACAAATCTCGTCCAACCTTAACCAGCGATACGTACCAGCTCCCGTTTTTCTAGATCCTCGCAAACCGTCCCCGCGGCCCTCGGTTACGAACGCGGACATAGACGCGGACATTACGGCCGCGCAAGTCCTACAGGCCCTTTCTCACATACAGCGAGGCACGGCGCCGGGGGACCGATCAAATTGCAATTAAGATGCTTTCAAACCTGGGTGATATGTCCCTCGTTTTCAATGAACACTGAGGGCCAGTTACGCTTGAGACTGCCTGGAAACACTCGCACATTAGTTTAATCCCAAACCTGGGCAAAGCCCAGAAGCTAGTGAACCTCACGCCCACCTCGAAGGCGAGCTGCGCAGGGAAATTTTTTGAGAAGGTTGTGCTCCACGGCCTGCAAACTGACATCGAATCTATGGGATTCTTTGCGCCGTCGCTTTCGGCCGAACCTTTCGGTGCCGGAAATCCTGCTACAGTTGAAAGAAACTGTTCGCGAAACGCGCGAAGTCTTGGGCAACACGCGAGCCACATTGGCATTAAATGTGCACAAGGCCTTCGACAACACCTTATACGAGTACATTCTCCAAACAGTTGCCGCTACCGGATATGGCACGCTACTCTGCAATTACATGAAGTCGTACTGCAGACCACACGGCACAATTTAGCGTCACAGCGGTGTCGAACCCATCCTTTTACCTCTCCAACCAAGGCACTCCAAAGGGAGCTGTAATATATCCTTTGCGTTTTAATGTTGCCATGGTGCCACTCGCGTGGATGCTGCCCGAGATTGCAGACCTGCATCAGGAACTCTACGCGGACGACATCACCCTCTGGATCACAAGAGGGTCCATCGGTGCGGCACAGGGCACCCTTCAATTCGCATGGCCTATTCAACCCATCAATTAGAACTACTTGTGATCCAGTAGAAACCACATGGTCCCCCTATAGAAGTCCCCGTCAGCTGCCAACCCGTTCCTACGGTACAGCTCCTCCGCGCGCTCGGATTACACTTGTAAGCAAAGGCGGATGACATATATATCTAACACCTCTTGGAAAAGCAGACAGCATAAACAGCCAACCTCATCAGCGTGACGCAAATCGCAATTGCACACTTGGGGAGGGTGACACGCTGTGCATGGTGAACGCATTTGTTGTCGGCCGCCTCAAATACCTCCTTCTTTACCACAACCTCACACTCAAGTAGTCAGGAGAGGCCAATATGATCAAACGGAACTTCAATAAAACTTTGGTTGGGCCTAGCTGGTACATGATGTTGTGAAGGTAGTGGTTCGTCCTTTGATTGCGCAACCTATACCTTCACATGATCAAACGGAGGCCAGTAAGGACCGCTTTGCGCATGCCCCGGTGAGCCTGCACGGGAAATGTTCTCCAACTCACAGTCCACGAGAACTTTTAGAGGCCCATCGGTCTAACCATCACAAGCGTCTGCGCGACCCACCTGACAGCCCCAGACTCCTACGACTGCTCGGATACCACATCCTGTGGAAACTCCGGACGCTGCAACGAGGCCCATTCCCGCTCTTATAATTGAACAACTACGACACCAGCCCCAGCCACGCAACATGAATCCGGATTTGCACACGGGCAGCAGACGAGCCCCGCCCAACACCTCACTCGCCGTATGGGAATAAGCAGGATGCTGTGTGCACGGACTGCGGCGTTCCACCCTGATCAGCCCAAAAGCACTCGCTAACCAGTGACATCACCTTACACAAAATGCAACGGGACCCCAATACACCCTACTGTCAAGTGTGTGCCTCAATAACCACACTTGTCCACACGTACTAGAACTGCCCAGGAGCCAACACGTGGCGCACAGTCTCGTTAAATACCCACGTGGGAGGCCTGGGTTGCCGACCTAGGCAAAACGGCCTCTTATTTGGCGCAACCTCCTGCAGCACCTGCTCACCGTCTTGGGGGAGGAACCTTAACTCCCGCTCCCACAAGAAGAAGGTTCCGGACATATGGGTCACCTAAATTAATATACTTTTCTCTCTCTATCGATAGTAGGATCGCCGCCGTTGCTTCGGCCTCTTCAGACCGACGACACACGCTACCGTTTCCTTCCAGCGCACTCGGGACCCAGGGTAAATAGAATGCTTCGTCCTAGCCCTACCTGTCGTCCACGCAGCCCTACACACCGACAATCTGCACCGATTCACGAACTGCACGCAGACGCTTTCTCTGTGACAACATCTGAAGGAAGCCCGCACTGGTGTTTGAATGCTCAATCGCTCCGCAACACTCCATGACAGTCACGTCTGGGCCTGGCCACGATGGTATGTTCGGTAATGTGCGCGTTCATGGGCACGCACAGGAGATCTCATTCCGAGCGCCGATGGAACCCTCTCCCGAACCGCGCGGCAGTGGCAACGACTGCATACCCAACTATCATGGTGTCATCACTTATTAGAGAGCTTTAGAACAGGGTCCGTAAGTCTTTGGGGCCTTAAATAAATTGCAGGCTCCAACAATACGGACACGGGTGCGTCATGGACTTTAAAGATAGGGATTTTCTGTGCGCAGTTGTGCTAGGCTTCGCTTCGTTGACTGCTGCACCACTGCGACCAAGAAGTGCAGTAAGCACAAATAAAAATAAACAAATCAAGGTTTTTTTGTTCCATAGATACGGTTACTTCTTTGCAGCACAAAATTCCCATAAAATAGCCGAAACAAACGGTAAAAACATGGGCCGCGTTAGACTTTTTTTTCCCGTATGGCACGTCTAGCGCCATATCGGGTGTAACATATGCATTGCTAAAAATCACAAACGTAATTTTGTTCAGCTTTTTTGACGTCCACGCAAGTAAAAAACTTCCGATGATTACGTCACCTCCTAAAGCGAAATTTGGGCGCAGCTCATCAGCTGTTCCAGCTTTTCAGTACATTGAGGCAAAGAATTCGAGCAAGACAGACGACTTGTTATTTTTCACGCATATTTCTTCTTCAATAAGCACTCCACAAATAGTTCCTTATTTTTAAGAAGGAAGCTTTGTGGTCGGAGAAATGGATATATGCTCAACTTGCAGCACCAATGCCTGGTTCTCAAAACGAGGTCTGTGCAAGTATTTCGCGATGTTGTCACGAAGGACTTCCAACTGTTGTCTCGCTCATGGCTGCGAAAAAAAACTGGCAGAGAATAAACCATTTATATAGGCAGGCTGTTCGAAGTGGCGAATGGCTGTGGTGATGCGTTTCTGCTTGGGCCTGCGGGAGATAGCGCCAGGAGCGCGCGCAGCTAGAGCAAAGCGCTGCCCCGGCTGCGGGGCTGGTAACGCGGGACATCGGCGACGCCGCGAAACACAGGAACGGGCGCCAAGGAGCTGCGCTATAGAACTACTCCATAAATAAGAAAACGGCGGGTTAACTGAATGTTAATTTTTTTTGGCCGCTTTCTGCGCCAAACTAGTTAACATGCCGCGGTGGCTCAGTTGATAGTGCACACGGCTACGGAGTGTGATTACCCGGGTTGGAACCCGACTGCGGCGGCAGCGTTTCGATCAAGGCGAAATGATGATGTCCTCAGGGTTAACGGCAAACTGCAAGAGGCGCCTGTGTGCTGTGTGATGTCAGTGCACGTTAAAGATCCCCACGTGGCCGAAATTTTAATGAGACCTTCAAAACGGCGCCTCTTTCTTGCTGACTTCACTCATTGCCTCCCTTATCCGTTCCGTTGCGGTGCGGTTCTGGTGGATACCGAGATAAGTGAGACAGTTACCGCGTCATTTCCTTTCCCAGAAAAATTAAACCGAACCGCAAAGTTTTGAGCCACCTTTTCTAAATCTACCTGCTCCCGCGGCGGTAGGCGCTCCAATCGACAGCCACACCACTCCCTCTGCACACGTGAGAGCGCAGTCTGGAGGCAGCGCCGGGCAAACTTCCACGTTTCGCCGGTAACATTGAGCCACATGCACCCAGCCTGATACCCACCTAACTGCTGGTGGTGGTGGGTAACATATATTTAGGCTATTTATAGGATAGAGTGGGGACTGGCCTTAAGGGCCAGCTGCTTAAAAATTCTAGGAGAGTTCCCTAGTCAGGGACCCCTGTGGCTTCCGCTGCAGCTCGGGGCCTAGCGAGGAGACCTCTGGCTCTCTAATGTAGAGCTGCCTAGCAGGGAAGGCTACCAGCTCTCTCGGGCAGGTGACTGTAACTGTAAGGGGGTAAGCAGGGTTAAAGGGGCACGCCCACACCATGTGGTGCACGTCCGAGCACGCGCATCCACAAGGCGGGCACTCTCCATTAAAAGCCGGATTAAAATAAATCAGTACAGTGTTGGTATATAAGTGACGGAGCCAATGCTTCTCTCTTTTGGTTAGCCCTTTCGCAGGGGGGTGAAAGCGGCTATGCTGGGTTTGGTACAACTGAATAACACTTCCACCTTTCAGGCCCCAGCGGCCGTCCTCTAACATTATCCGTGGGCGTGCCCGAAACCAGCGGCCGTGGGGCGCGTCCTGAGCCCATCTCGCTCTTCCTGGTAGTCGCTCTGCTTGCTGCAGCCCTGGTGAACAAGCGCAGAGTGGTCACCAAGGCGAGGCATCAGGTGGAGGCCAGAGGGCTCCTGGACATTTAAGAGCCCTCCCACGGTGGAAGAACCGATTTTTTATTTTTGCTTAGTTTTGTGAAGTTGAGCTTGTCCCCTGTCCTTCCAAGCGGTTTGTCTCCTCCTCCTCCTTGCGGTTGAGCATAATCGATACCGCGACCACGATGGCAATCACGATCAGCGCTGCGATGCAGGAAAGTGGAACCCAGAATAAGGGCGACGACATGAAAGGCGACTCCTCACTGGATTCTTTTGGTGAACCCATAGCTTGCGTTGTCGTGACCTTGTTGTCCGGGGCCCTTGTCGTCGTGCTTTGCGTCGTCGTGGCCTTTGCCCGAGGGTAGTAAGTCACTGGAACAACGTTCGAAATTTCGGACTTCAGTCCATCACTGTTAGCCACTCGGGCTGCCAGGCGAGCGTCCCACGTCCAGGCGCCATCTTGCCCAAGCGAGGAGAAGGTGCGCGGTAGCGACAAAGTGAAGGCATGCCGGTCACCAGATGGTAGCGGATCAAGGTTGCCTTCGATGACGTCGGCTTCCGTGATCTTAGCCTGGTTTTCGAAGTCGGAATTTAGGTCGTGGAATTGTTTTCCGACTCGAATATCCACGGAGGAAGCTGCAAAAACGTGACGTCAGTGAAGTTGAAATGCAATAGGACACCATCCAGTGTGACGTAATCGTAATATGTGCCACAGACTGTGATATGCGCTTTGCTTTCGTTTCCCTCGCCATGTCACAGACGTCATGTGACCGTTCTGGCTGTTTATATTTCACGACGTAACTTTAAAAGTACTCATTCTTCGTCAGGATGCCATGAGTGTCTGGCTGCCCTCTGACATCAAGTAGTCGTGACGGCTTAAATTTTGTACTAACTTTTCCCAAATAGTTATCCTAACGTCCATTACATAGTTATATCGATGAAATACTGCGCTTGATAACTTGCCGAACATCGAAAGATTAGCATCGTCACCTTTGTGAACTGATCAAGTGATTTAGCGGTTTCCCGCACCATTTCTCTCATAGTCTTAAGGTTAATTCCAATTCAATTTACTGACTTTCCGACATGTATGTATACAAAAAAATTGTATTCCCGGGTATCTTTCCGTTATCCCTCTATACTCGTAGTGCTTTTTACGGCAGATAGGATTCGTATGGAAACGCTCTGCAAAATTAAGTGCAAATAATGAAACGTTCGAGGTCACTGCGGTGACCCGCTTTGGAATAATGCGAAAGCACTGACCACTCCTCGGCACACCACGCGCAATTCATCATCGCGTCACTCAGCACACTATCACGACACGCGCCAACGGCGAGAGAACGAGTGACGTTGGAGCGGCCTGCCGAAGCGGAAGGGGCCCTATACTCATTTCAAGTTGCTTTTTGTTGCGCACTCGCTCTACGCCTCTGACGTCACAGTGACCACGAGAAGCTTCGGCGCGGGCTCTCCTCTGCAGCCCCGCTGACGTCACAGCGAAACTTGCTATGACGAAATGACGTGACACCGTTGGTTGCCATAGTAGCCCCACCGATAATTCACCACCACCACCACAGATTAATTGCCATAATTGCAAGACGGTAATGAAGCCATAACTTTTTCACCCATAATTTCCCTTTATTCACCATAATTCGTTCTTAATTCGCCCTAATTTCTCTTAGTTCGTTACTTGTTTTATTTCTGTCATTAATTCATAAACTAACTCATTGAGGCCGCGATTTTTCCACCTTTACTTTGTGTACCCATTTCGGAAATTCAAATTTGGCGCTAGGCATTGGATCCGCCCACAGGTCCGGCAACCTGCTCCCACACTTCTGGTGTTTTCAAAATTGGCGCCACACTCTGCTCTAGCTCTGCCCACTTGGGCATTTTTGGCTCGAAGTAACTACTCATCTGATTTCTAAAATTCTTTTTTTGCGCAGCATCCTCACTTCTTAGTCTTTAGGTGACAACCACTCGTTTGACTTTATCTCTTCAGAGTTCCGCACAACTACTGCCGACACGTCTTGATGACACGCTTTAGTGAGACGACCCCGCGAACATAGCCTAGTAAGATTTCGCATTAATAAACACCTACAGGAATACTGTGCAGCTGTCGGGGCCAGTTGGTATCTTCGTTATGCTGCCGAAAACACAAGGCGCAAGTACATCACAAGCCAGTTCTGGTATCCCATCAGTGCAGACATTGCGCAAATTTTGTGTGCCTACTAGTTAACACAATCTGCACTTGTCCTCGTGGGCGAACTCTTTCTGTTCACTGCGATATTCGATTTAAAGTGAATACGGGGATATGAGACGCTTACCTGACGAGCCCGAAAGACAGCCGCCCATTCTAATAGCTTCGTTAAATGTTCCTAAACTTCTCCACAGCACTACGGGATAATAGTGCCGTGTAGGTTGCGGGTACCATTACTGGTATATCTCTATATGTTCGCTTCAGTAAAGTAAAATGGAGCGTTATATTCATCTAAGAGGTTACAATAGTATTTAGAGAACATGGTCTGCGGTGGATACCAAACTTCAAAATAATGGAGCACGCGTGATAACAAACCCGATTTTTATGGAATATTCATGAATGTTTACGCCACATAGCATGAACAGTGTCTGAACAATACCATAAATCTTTAAAATGCTCCCCTCTCTCCCTGATCTGCTGTCATGCCTTCGATGAGATTGTTCCATGATTCGATGGCAACTTGCCTAGTTTTCTATCCAGGAATACACCACCTAATAAGTGGATTAGGTGCCTATGAGCTTCACAGTACACGTCTCTTCTTAAAGTGCTTACCCTTTCCAAACATCAGGTGAGCTCCTGGCCACGTCCAAGATACCCTCACCAGGAGAGTGTTGCTCTTTCCCGGCCGCTCGTCTTCCGCGGCCAGGTCCCCGATGCGTCCTGGAGGGACTTGCGCTTCCACAATATCTTTCGTGACATCGAAGGAAACGCCGGACACCACCCTCTGGAAATCTTCCACTGTCTCACCGTCCGGGCCGGTGGTGTCTTCGGTTTCGGTGTCGTTGACAACCTCGAACCACTCCATCGGGTACGCGGACGCAGCTTCGAAGGTCGTTTCATTGTCTGGTTCTGCGTGGGTCACGGCCGGCAAAGGTGCATAGGGAGAACGGGGACAAGAATTTAGGCCACTAGTGTAGTTTGAAAACTCAGACAAAAAAATATATGGACGGTTACAATTGTCCTAACTGCTAAATTTGAGTTTCAGCTCTGTAGGAGTTTTGGTTGCAATGTATTGAAATAAAAATTTGATAAGACTTTTTATTTTCCACACACATACTACCTTCATGTACCGCTCCTGTAAAAGTCTTTGAATGTAATGAAGGTGACTTTGCGGTCAGAGAAGTGGATGAAGATACGTTCAACCTGCTCCAACAGTGCCAGATTCATAAGCAGAAGGTTTACATATCAATGCACGTTAAAGTACCCCAGCTGGTCGAAATTTCCGGAGTCCTTCACTACGGCGTCCCTCATAGCCGGCGGTGCATTCTGACCTTATATCCCCATGAACCATAAACTAGGAATACAAAGCTGTGTTGTGGTGCCTGACGCGGACAGTCTTTCGCGTGCAGCACGTTTCACAGCTCTACGAAACTCAACAGGCACCCCCTCCCCTCCCCTCCACCCCCAACATCTCCCTCAACCACCCTTCTCTTGGCATGGCTGGTCTCATAGAGTTCCTTACTCAAAGCATCATGGGCCGGTGAGCTACTTTGTGTGGGACAGTCAGAGTTTTCGGCAACACGGAGTGGCACTACTCTGTTGTTTTAAAACGCTGTTCTCCGCGTGAGAGAAGAGCCAGACGAACCGTCAAATGGCGCGCCCCGCGAGCAGACGACATTGGTGCGAACGTAGTGTTCAAAAACCATAGTAGCGAAAATGCAACAGCAAACAACGTCAATAAAAGGTTTAAATATATTTGTTTTTTTTTTATCTGCGCCTGTTAAGCACGAAATATTCGTTTTTGTAGTGTTCAATATTTAGCCAATAGGAGAGCTAGCCATTTCTTATTATGGCAGACTTTCCATTTACATGCTTTACTGCTCGTTCTTTGCAATTTAAAGAATGGATACTGAATGTTAGGGCATTCTTGATCACCGAACGGCGTTTAATTTTGCATCACTTTTTGGCCAGAAGTAGTGGTATTACAGTCGGCAGCTCATCGGCCCTTGATGCTTTGAGCGCCCATGGTTGCCGAAGTGGATCTGAGGGATCTCCATGCAAACTCCTATAGACGGGCGCGAGCTTTACCTCAAAGTTATAGTGAGAACCTCTATGGCTGGTCGAAGGGGAAGCGCGCTAAACCTCCCCTCGCTCCCCTTTAGCTAGCGTACACCTCCGACGGCGTCGTGGCTCTAACTACGAACGGGCGCTTAAGGGCCGTTTCACATGCATGCGATTCTCGCCTGCGACGCTGCGAATTCTGTCGGTCTGCGACTGGGGAGAGCCGTCGGTCTAGCCGCAGACGGCCTACGACCAAGTTCCGTCCGGTTGGAATTCAGTCGCAGCGTCGGTGTGTTCGCTCTGCGACTGACCAATGGGCAGCGGCGAGACGGCACGTGACGTCACGTCCCGCGCCGTCTCGGCGTGGGGTCACGTGGGAGCTGTTCCCGCGGCGTAAGCAAACTGTTTATTCTAATCAAAACATACGAAATATTGCTTTGCATCTAAAAACACGCTGGTCATAACATCATCAACACATTCCGTGCAGCGTTTCTGTCGCGTTTATACGTGGGTTGCCTATGCGAACATCGAGCAACCTTACGTGACCCTCCGACCGAATTCGCTGGGTGCGCGTTGCATGTGAAAGCACTGTGCGAAAATCGCACTGCGGCGTCACCGACTAGGCCGACTATTTTCGCTCTAGTCGCAGCATGTGAAACGGCCCTAAGAGCGGCGCTCTAAATATGTAGAAAATATCAGGAATAACAAATCAGGCTGCCGGACCACAGTCCTTTATACGACATATTATCACAAAAAACAGCAGTATCACGTGTGGTCTCACTGCTACTCCACACCGCTACCACCGGTGGTAACCTGCTCACGCAGATGGCTCCGACAAGCTACAGGTGCGGGCCAGCACCATGAGCACGTGCCCTCTTCGGACGATCTGCGCATGCGCAATGCCGGTGCGCGGTCGAGGTATGCGACTTCGGTTTGGTTTGGTTTGGTTTATGGGGTTTAACCAAACCAAACCAAACCGAAGTCGCATACCTCGACCACAAACGCTATGCTAAACGTTTCTAATGCCGCTCTCAAAGACACCTGCAAGAGCACCACTACCACTGAAATGCCATATTGCACTACGTTTCTGATCAAAATTACAGGCCCGCAGAGAAGTTGCTCGATTAAAAATATCGTGTTTTTCGATGGCAGTGGCAAGTAATGGACGCACCCTTACACGGCTTGCACGTTCTTTCGCTCTTTTTCCGAGTTGGTGCATTCTTTCATGTTGTTTACTTCCCATGTATCGCCACTGATGCTGCCAAACCTGTCGTAAAGTGGTTTGTGTACGAAATGCACACGATATGTACGACATGTGTACGAATGAATAAGTTTTCGTAATGAAAAACTGTAGCGCTCGAGACAAGGACACACGAAGACGACAACACATGCGCTAATACGAAGACGACAACACATGCGCTGTCTTCATGTGTCCTTGTCTCGAGCGCTACAGTTTTTCATCATTTTTTTTCTTTCTTTCATTTTATTTTCTCACAACAGAGAAAAAAGGAGCAGGAGCTAAAGGCTCATAGCCTGACAGAGGCTCCTGCCCCAGGTAGCACAAATCGGCATTTGAATATATAAATATTTCAACACATAAAAGTGAACATATATATACGGGATTAGACAACACTTAGTAGAATTTAAGGGAAAAAAGAAACGCTAAATGCACATCTCGGCACTCTGGAGCTACCGCTTCTCACTCCTTAACCAAAGCTGAAGCAAAGCTTATTTTCTATGCTCTCCTGAAAGCGTGACCTCACGGCCTAGAACGTGAACACCACATGTGGACTTCGTGCGTAGGAGCGCCGCAGCTCAGGCGCCTAGCACGTGAACACCGCATGTGGAATTCGTGCGAAGGCGCGGCGCTGCTGCAGACCTTGACGTCACGGCCCAGAACGCGGACACCACATGTGGACTCGGTGCGTAGGCGCGCCGCAGCTCAGGCGCCTAGCACGTGAACACCGCATGTGAAATTGATGCGAAGGCGCGCTACTGCTGCAGACCCTCACGTCACGGCCTAGAACGCGAATACCACATGTGGACTTGGTGCGTAGGCGCGCCGCAGGTCAGGCGCCTAGCACGTGAATGCCGCATGTGGAATTGGTGCGAAGGCGCGCTACTGCTGCAGACCCTGACGTCACGGCCTAGAACACGGACACCACATGTGGACTCGGTGCGTAGGCGCGCCGCAGGTCAGGCGCCTAGCACGTGAACACCGCATGTGAAATTGATGCGAAGGCGCGCTACTGCTGCAGACCCTCACGTCACGGCCTAGAACGCGAATACCACATGTGGACTCGGTGCGTAGGCGCGCCGCAGCTCAGGCGCCTAGCACGTGAACACCGCATGTGAAATTGATGCGAAGGCGCGCTACTGCTGCAGACCCTGACGTCACGGCCAAGAACACGGACACCACATGTGGACTCGGTGCGTAGGCGCGCCGCAGCTCAGGCGCCTAGCACGTGAACACCGCATGTGAAATTGATGCGAAGGCGCGCTACTGCTGCAGACCCTCACGTCACGGCCTAGAACGCGAATACCACATGTGGACTCGGTGCGTAGGCGCGCCGCAGCTCAGGCGCCTAGCACGTGAACACCGCATGTGAAATTGATGCGAAGGCGCGCTACTGCTGCAGACCCTCACGTCACGGCCTAGAACGCGAATACCACATGTGGACTTGGTGCGTAGGCGCGCCGCAGGTCAGGCGCCTAGCACGTGAATGCCGCATGTGGAATTGGTGCGGAGGCGCGCCACTGCTGCAGACCCTGACGTCACGGCCTAGAACACGGACACCACATGTGGACTCGGTGCGTAGGCGCGCCGCAGCTCAGACGCCTAGCACGTGAACACCGCATGTGAAATTGGTGCGAAGGCGCGCTGCTGCTGCAGACCCTCACGTCACGGCCTAGAACGCGAATACCACATGTGGACTTGGTGCGTAGGCGCGCCGCAGGTATGGCGCCTAGCACGTGAACGCCGCATGTGGAATGCACACCCTGACGTCACGGCCTAGAACGCGGACACCACATGTGGACTCGGTGCGTAGGCGCGCCGCAGCTCAGGCGCCTAGCACATGAACACCGCATGTGAAATCGGTGCGAAGGCGCGCTACTGCTGCAGACCCTCACGTCACGGCCTAGAACGCGAATACCACATGTGGACTTGGTGCGTAGGCGCGCCGCAGGTCAGGCGCCTAGCACGTGAACGCCGCATGTGGAATTGGTGCGGAGGCGCGCCACTGCTGCAGACACTGACGTCACGGCCTAGAACGCGGACACCACATGTGGACTCGGTGCGTAGGCGCGCCGCAGGTCAGGCGCCTAGCACGTGAACACCGCATGTGGAATTGGTGCGGAGGCGCGCCACTGCTGCAGACCCTGACGTCACGGCCTAGAACGCGGACACCACATGTGGACTTGGTGCGTAGGCGCGCCGCAGGTCAGGCGCCTAGCACGTGAACGCCGCATGTGGAATTGGTGCGGAGGCGCGCCACTGCTGCAGACACTGACGTCACGGCCTAGAACGCGGACACCACATGTGGACTCGGTGCGTAGGCGCGCCGCAGGTCAGGCGCCTAGCACGTGAACACCGCATGTGGAATTGGTGCGGAGGCGCGCCACTGCTGCAGACCCTGACGTCACGGCCTAGAACGCGGACACCACATATGGACTCGGTGCGTAGCCGCGCCGCAGCTCAGGCGCCTAGCACGTGAACACCGCATGTGAAATTGGTGCGAAGGCGCGCTACTACTGCAGACCCTCACGTCACGGCCTAGAACGCGAATACCACATGTGGACTTGGTGCGTAGGCGCGCCGCAGGTCAGGCGCCTAGCAAGTGAACGCCGCATGTGGAATTGGTGCGGAGGCGCGCTACTGCTGTAGACCCTCACGTCACGGTCTAGAACGCGAACACCACACGTGGACTTGGTGCGTAGGCGCGCCGCAGCTCGCGCCTATCACGTGAACGCCGCATGTGGAATTGGTGCGGAGGTGCGCCACTGCTTCAGACCCTGACGGCCCGGCCTAGAACGTGAACACCGCATGTGGACTTCGTGCGCAGGAGCGCCGCAGGTCAGGCGCCTAGCATGTGAACACCTCATGTGGACTTCGTGCGCAGGAGCGCCGCAGCTCAGGCGCCTAGCACGTGAACACCGCATGTGGACGTCGTGCGCAGGAGCGCCGCAGCTCAGGCGCCTAGGACGTGAAGACCGCATGTGAAATTGGGGCGAAGGCGCGCCACTGCTGCACACCCTGACGTCACGGTCTAGAACGCGAACACCACACGTGGACTTGGTGCGTAGGCGCGCCGCAGCTCGCGCCTATCATGTGAACGCCGCATGTGGAATTGGTGCGGAGGCGCGCCATTGCTGCAGACCCTGACGTCATGGCTTAGAACATGAACACCGCATGTGGACTTCGTGCTCAGGAGCGCCGCAGGACAGGCACCTAGCATGTGAACACCGCATGTGGAATTCGTACGAAGGCGCACCACTGCTGCAGAAACTGAGGTCATGGCCTAGCACGCGCCTACCATATGTGCACTTCGTGCCTGGAACGCTGGTGCAACTTCCGTTATGTATTCTGTTCAGGGGGCCATGGCGTCACGACCTAGCACGTGTACACCGCGTATCGACTTATTCCTAGGCACGCCGCTACTCCTCCCGTGATGTACTCGGTTATAGATGGCGTGACGTTACGCCGTATCACGTAAACGCCGCGTTTTGGCTCTTCGGCGAGCCCACGTTTGATCACGAGACCTAATTTAGGGTTGACCTTAACGTCCCTGGCTCGATCTTGACTTGACCTTGAAATGACCGTGATAGCCCCAGCTTGACCTTCAATGGGCGCTGACCCTTCACCTGTCCAATTACTTCAACATTGTTTTGACCACTGTCCATCCACGGGTTCTACAAACTTATGAACTCAATGTTTGACTTTGGGTGAGCCTTGACGGTCATCAGCAATGCATGGAGTCGAAAGCCGAGACCTCTAGAACGGAAGCTACCGCTTGGAAATATCAGGTTTGTTGTGTGCTCAAGTGGCAAGGTGCCTGTTCGCGGAAGGGAAGGTGACACTGCCCAAATTATT
This sequence comes from Amblyomma mixtum, assembly GCF_055824585.1. Classification (NCBI taxonomy): domain Eukaryota; kingdom Metazoa; phylum Arthropoda; class Arachnida; order Ixodida; family Ixodidae; genus Amblyomma; species Amblyomma mixtum. The sequence goes on along the minus strand of NC_143018.1, from coordinate 31,192,584 downwards.
TGGTATTAAAGTGACTTTGTGGACTTTTAATGATAAGCCTGTATCATTTGTCAGGATGCATGCTTACCATGATACATGAGAAAGTGATTTGCGGTAGATGGTAATCTCCAACTTCATGTAGGATGTGTTTCTGGAAACGCAAGTTAATGGCGTGTTCATGAATGCTATGGAAGCTGTTCCAGATCGGGGATTTACTCTCTTGGTATTGCATAACGATGGTGGCACACAACCCCTACCCGAATTCGAATACGGGTCCGTATGGTGTCTTTCCATCTATTTTTTATCTTTATTGTGGTTTGGAACAGACCACTGCGAGGGGGTTACAGCGACTTTCGAGCCTGCGGGGACACTACAGTCGCTCTGCATTCGATTCCAACCGGAATATCCGTTCGCCACTGTCGCCAATAGCGCGCACCACTGCCACTGCATACAGTCCGCTCAACAGTTGGTGTAATCGGCTATTAGAGGTGCGTTCTAGAATTGAGAACCCATGCCAGGAGACTAAACCGGTGCGCATGAGCGCAGTGTGAAATATCTGCACCTTTTTATTCTCCCTAAAGTGACCGGAGGAATTATTTTGGCCAAGCCTATTTTCACTTGAGAACAAATGAGCAGAACCTCTCTTGCACAAGCCGGGGGACAGCGCCATGCGACAGATACTTCAGATGCGTAGGCAGGACACTAATAAAATAATCGTTGGAGGTATGTGGGGTTTTACGCCACAGTGCGACACATGGTTTATATGGGCAAGCCCGTAGAGGATCGCAACCTAATATTTTATGCCACGCGGGGGTTTATTACGTGCCCTCGCACCGCAGTGTACCCAAGTTCTTTGGAATTGTCCCTCCATCCAAATGCCTCAGCGCGGCCGATCCCAACGCAAAAACCACTTAGCGTCCGCGGTGTGTCCAACCACATGAAAACATCGAACTCAAATTGCCTGTTAGTAAACTTGTCACTTTAAAATCGAAGAAGAACGAAAATCTTTTCAGCGGCATTAGTTTATACGCCAAGCTGGCAGTTGGCGAAATGGCAGTAGGAGCCGTATTACTCCGCCTATCTTTTACGTATGTACGAGTGCGTCTTAGCGACCCACGCGCCTCCTACAGCCGCGCACTCGAGCGCGCACACCTAATGCGGGAGTGAAATGCAACAGGCGGCAAATATGCGACAGAAAGGCTGTACTATCGCAAGTGTTACGGGGAACCAAGCATTATCATTGAACTGTTTCCTGTTTATCGAATTCATTTAGAAGGTGTCACGTTAAGCCTTCGTCGTGAGGGAAAATCGGCGCGGTTGCAGCGGAATGCCGATGAGTCACTCGAGGCACGAGGGGTCAACTCCCGGATTAGACACGGAAGCGGCGACAGTAATCCGCCCCGAAACTAGCCAACGCACCTCTGCAGTGCACCCGCCTCTACAAAACGAAGTTGGCTGTCAAGGCCGCCAGTACATGACATTCCGAGGGGCCACGGGGTCAGCTGGGTCCAGTCATCAGGTTTGACAGCAGCATCCGTCTTCCAGGAAGAAGTTAACAGAGAGCGTTTTCCTACCCCGCGTGTACTTGCACATAGCCTGGACCTTGTACGAGCGACCACGTGAAAAGAGTGGGAACGCCGCTCGCCGACATTTGCAGCGTCTGCGCGATGTAGATGGCATCCTTCTCCCAATCCTAACACATAACGGGGGCGTGTTCCCTAATGAGAGAGTGTGTGATGGGTACCATAGTGAACTTTTCAGGACACTCATTCCTCGGAAGGACTGGCCCCAATCTATGGAGCCCAGGAAAGGAAACGCTCTAAAACTCGGCGCCGAGTATTGCCGAGTAGCTCCTCCTCATTAAGCTCCCTGTCATCGCGACTCTTTTACAGAGACATACTCTCAGTCACTCTATGTACATAGTGTAATTTACTGGTATAAATTTCTTTGTCATTCCAGCATCCCCGTCTCCGTCCTCCCTCATGCACTCTCCGGCCCGACCATGCCACCTCAGCCGCAACAACTGGTGGCAGCGGTGGAGTCGCCACAAAGGTAAAAGAAGCGAAACAAGCTCCGACACCGGTCGCCGCTGGAGACCCCCGTTATTCTCCAGGGTGCTAAGAATGCCGTCAGCAGGAAGCTGCCAGCACCCACGTTTCTCCTGAATGGTTCCGAGAAACGCCTGTTCACTAGATGACGTTTGCCTCAAGGCGTGCCGGATTGACCGTGAGGCGAGGGCAACGCACTTTTTTGCGTCTCCGTGCAGTACCCAAAAGAACAACTCGACAAAAAAGCACCTAATTCTCCGGGGTCGGCTCACGTGCGGAGAGAAGTCAAGCAGGTGGACGTTGCCTCTTACAATTCGCACTAAACATGGCGGAAGTCAATGGACCTCGTTTTGCTGGATCTTCTGCGTACCGAGCCCCGCGGCGGGCAGGCGGAGGACATCCACAACCTACGTGAACGACCTGAAGGACAAAGGACAAATTCCGCCTTTTTCCCGGCCTCGCATTACACCCCCTTCGTGACGGATGTCTCCTGACGGACAGGTGTCGGAGGACCGGGGAAATCATCGGGTGGTCCGAGAATGTCGCATTCCGAAGTCGTCTTTACCTCGCAGGCATCCTACTCTTCCAGGCTCAACACGCGACGGGAATGTCTCCACAAGAGCGGCGGTGCGTGTTTGTGCGCACGAGTGAAAGTTTCCGGCCGCTCCCACCCTGGCGGCGGCGAGATCAGCCTAGTGAGGTTAGCGACGAAGCGCGCTATAAAACTCGGCGTCGAGTGCTGTCGACGACCAACTTTCTGATCCTGACTCTGGGAAAAATGTAAATAAATGCAGTTTTTTTTTCACCATTTTCGAACTCCTTCGTTCAGCGGCACTCCTGTAGTGGTGGAAACGGGCGTCGTCTGGACCGTGGTTCTGCCTAGCCGCAACCCCGAACCTCACCCACAACAAGGCCTAATGATGAAGACATGGCCTTGATAACGAGACAAACTTATTCTATATCTATTCTATTGAGATCGTTCTCGCCAATAGTGATTAGCTCAAGGAGCGACACTCTATTGCTGCAAAAACCCCAGCCATTCGTCAAGGCTTGGGAATAAAGATTTGATATATACGAAAGAAAAGCGACGTTACATTACGCCACCTTTGAAATCTTAATTTCCGCCGCACCTCTGCATTCGAGAGTTAGAAATGTTGGCGTTCGCTCGGAGTTGCATTGTGCTCGAATAACGGTACATCTCCTGTTCCTGGGGTCAGCCCGCGTGATTACATCTAGGACTGGAGTTGACTCATTAGTACGAGTGGAGGTTACTCGAGTGTCTCAGGGGGTAAATGTGCCGAGTGCATGGAAACTCACCGGTCGTAATATCAATGAATGACGTTTTGTACCAGGTACCCGAGTACTTCGGCGGGTACGGCGCACGAGTCGTTTTCTGGTTTGAGACCTCCGCCGTGACGGTGTATCGTCCTTTGCCTATGAACTGGCAGAAGTAGCCGCTGTAGGTTCCATCATATTCCTTAGTGTCGGGGTCTGGGAAAAAGTTCAGGAAAAACACATGATGACAGAAAGCGAGATAGTAAAAGGAAAAAGAATGTAATGAAAGCGTGAGTCTGGAAGAAAAAAGAGAGAGGAAGAAGGTGAGAAAGAGAAAGAGGAAGAAGGAAAGAAAGGGAGGAAGAAAGGCAGGAACATGGGAATACAGCAAACACAAAAAATAACTGACGTTATAGCGCGTTTCTGAGGGATCACGAACTTCAGTGACTGGTTACGTTAAAGAATCCGCATCGCGTGCCTCCGGCTTTACAGAATCAGTTATTAGATATTTAATAGAAATCATTGACACATAAAAAAAAAAGAAATTCGATAGTCTCGCATTCTCTCTTTATCGCGTTTTTTGATCTTTCCGTAGCATGATGTGCCCTTCAAAGTCAGGTGTTTGGTAATCTCTTCCACATTATTGTGCAGCTCAACACAAACAAGGGAGACAAAAAGAAACAGTACAAGGTCCGAGCACAGCCCTTGTTTTATGACGGAAGTCCAGCATTTTAGCCAATTTTAGAGTTACACTGTGGAAGAGGGCCGAATGTTTCTTACCAGACCTAACAATAGCTCTTACCTAGTCCGTTGTCATGAAGGCGGATCTTTATCGCGTGCGGATCGTTGTTCGGGCGGTTTACTGTGGCGACGACCACGGCGTCTATAACCGGCTTCTTGCCCTTGGTGACCTTCACATAGACGATCGCATCGTTGAACCTGTCCACGTGTTGTCTGTTCATCTCGCAGTGGACTCGTAACTGCTCGCCGTCTTTGTTTCTTGGTTCCGTCGCGACCCCGACGTTGACCTTCACTGGGGCCGGGGTGGAACTCCTCACGTGCAGTGTCCAGGTTCCAACCTTGTAGGCGCAAAAAAAGTGTGAGTAAGGATTTGTGATGCTGGTTGCTTTGTAATGCTTTTTAATGCTGGGGAGATTTTTTTCTTAGAAGGCGCTTCCACGACGGACCTTTCATCCGGTGATCTTTTTCATGGAGAGTTTATGTGCAAATGTTGCATATTAAGTGCACATCTCGACAGAGTTGACGAAGAAAACCCCATATTATCGTCACGTGTGAACACCCGTCAAAGAAATCTAGGCGTACAAAATGCTAGAAAAAATGGCGGACACCGTCATTGGAAACTGCTATGGGGGAAATTTCCGCGCGATTCACGTGCATGCGGCCTGCACTTGCGTGGGCAGTGAACGCAGAGTAGGTCAAGCAGGCTTGGACAGGGACAGGAATTCACAGGTGGCAGCTAGGAAGTCTGGAGGATATGGAGAGGAACGGAACAAGGTAAAAATATGGAAAGAGGTCGCAGCGAGAGCCAAAAGATGGACTGAAAGAAAGTGCCTGAGTGACAGCAGGAGGCAGAAACCTTAAATTAGGAGCGAGGGAGAGAGAGCACCCAGGTGCATACGGCTGGTGGCTCAAACATGAGGACGTGCACAGGACATACATGGTGTTTCACCTAAGACTTAACACAATTGTAAAATTAGGCTTTTTGAGCTTAAAGAGCGATTTCTTCCGTGTAGCATTGCCAGCGGTGTAGTAGACTAGTATACAGCTAAGACGTCCTAACTAGAAGGCTGTTCAATGTTGAGAGGCGCGTAGCCTACCCCAAGCAATATCCATACGAGTTTTCAGAATTTCGAAAAAGCGGTTACTATTGGCGCTGTGGCCCAACAAATTTGGGCTGCGTCGGGTCAAAAAACATGCGCTGTTGAGAAGCTTGCAGGCAAAGCGATCTCTGAAGCGGACGTAACTGGTGGATACAGCCAAAATTTGATGGGCCGCAGAACCGAGGGTAGCTGCGTTTTATAAATTCTAAAAAGTAATAACGATATTACTTACCGTGGGGTACACAGCTTTAAGCAATTGAGGAACCTTAGTAGTTAAAAGGATAACTAATGAATATTAGTTACCTAGCCTGCTTACTAGCACGTTTCAGATGTATTCTGATCCAGTACACGGCTGATAAAGGTATGCCGAAAAAACGCCCTTCTAACTCAAAACGCCTATTTATAAACCTTGCGTAAAGTCTTACGTGAAACACCCTGTATATACTTTACAACCATCATCTGTGTGTATGTGCGTGTGTGTATGTATGTGTGTCTGCGTGCGTGCGTGTTAAATGGCATGAACATTAATAAAGCCCCCTTAACCAGTAACCGAATTAGACCCCTATTAACTGTAAAAATTCTCCAGCGCACTGATTTAAGTAGTATACTTACCAATCCAGTTGAATCGAATTCCAAACTCAATTGCACATTCATGCTACTTCACTTCCATTCCTAGATTAAAACGCCATATATCTGAAACCGTCTAACGAATGACATTGAGCACGGATACCCAACACAGTGATTCAGAACAAAAAAAAATACTCCTTTTAAAAAACACAGAACATTAGACAATTACCACATTTACTAACAGAAACCACATCCAAACTATCAGACCACCTCGAGGTAAACCTTCTATATAATGAGCATAGCTTCAAACCTGTGGGTTCGTCAACACCGGAGTGACGGTGTGCTAATTAAGAAGCACTTCGCCCACATATCGCGGGTTCGGGCCGGAGCAAGCTCAGGGCACTGCCAGTGTTTGGTGCGCGCCTGCGCTCTCGCTCCGAAGGAAGGAAGGCGCAGTTATTTGAGAGCACAAGTGTTTATTACTCAGAAAGCTGCATTACATAACACTGCACTAATCCCCAGACCTCGGTGCAACCCATAGCCCCGCCGCAGCACCCGAAAGCGGGCCCGCGGAGCCGCGCGCGCAAAGACTACATACGCGCGTGACAGCACAGCTAAGGGCGATCGCACGCCGCGCGGCCAACCAAAGGGTTAAATAACGCGCAGCGCAACACGAGGAAGGATAGGGTATACGCGGAGCACATCTTGACGACGCAGGTCGCACATCGATGGCTTATCGCGCGTCGTCACCGGCAATGGCCGGCGATGACGGAGAACCAGCCAAATCAGGCCCTCCCGAATCCGGAGTGCGTCGGCGCCGCACAGGCGGGCTACACGACTCCGGAGGTTCGGGCCTGGACTCAAGCATACATACTAGATGCGCACGTTAAAGCACCCGCGTTCTTGGGCCCCCGGCAAAGGCCGGGGCACCCGGGAGCGAAACTCTACGCACCTTTCTGCTGCCCGAGTCGGTGGCGATCCCCCCGCTCATTTCCTGCTCGGGACCTCTCGCCGAAACAACGCCCCCCAACTGTCACTCGGTGTGACCCAATGGGGAAGCGAGGTCGAAGCGTTGGGAAGAACGGAAGGGAGGGTGATTTACTGCGGTTCTCGGAAGAGCTTCCCTTGCAAGGAAGGACAAGCAGCGCGGCTGCCCCCATTCCGCTCGCGGACACCCCACGGGGGGTCTCTCTAACGAACGAAACGGCAGAAGCGGGCGCACACTCGGGTAGGCCAAGAAGCTCAATCCCCCCATCCCCCTCTTCTTAAATGCCCCCGTCTCTCTGAAAACAGTGCAGTGTTATGTAATGCAGCTTTCTGTGTAATAAACACTTGTGCTCTCAAATAACTGCGCCTTCCTTCCTTCGGAGCGAGAGCGCAGGCGCGCACCAAACACTGGCAGTGCCCTGAGCTTGCTCCGGCCCGAACCCGCGATATGTGGGCGAAGTGCTACCTAATTAGCACACCGTCAGTCCGGTGTTGACGAACCCACATAATTGGCGCACCAACGTGGGGCAGTTCCTACCTTTGTAGTTACTGCATTCTGTTGCAAGCTTCAGGGCTAGTTAAGCCAGGTGGTAACGCGCATGAGACGCCTTTCTATCCTCCGTTGCGGGTAGTTAGGATCTGTTAGCAAACTTGCGAATTCGTAATTTCGGGTCGATGGATGCGTGAGAAAGGAACCTATATTCGGAACTAAAGTAATTCAGTCAGCCGCCTTTTGCGTGGATGCTATCGCGCTGGCGCCGAAGGGGACTACGCGTACGAGCTTCCCCGCGCCGCGCCGAGGAGTGGCACAGCAGAGGCCTGGCTTCGTAGGACGCTGTGTAAGGGCGGCAAAACTAGCCGGACTCCTCGGGAGTAGCTAGGATTATCTCCAGCCCAAAGAGCTTTTCAGGGCCCAGCACGGTGACCCCTTTCGCGTTTAGAATTCACGGTAGTCTCAGGGAGACAGTGCGTCGGAAAGTCGCTGGTATTGCGTCGCGCGCATGAGGCCGTGGAATTCTGTCTCTTGAGAGGGACCTGGCGCCGGAACGCTAGCATGTATTGCAGCGCGCGCCGAGGGGCCGAAGCCAGACGGAACTGGCGTCCCCGGGGCTTGCCCTGATGGGTCATGACGGCTCGTGCTGGAATATCGAGTCCGCCCAAGAGCATTGCAGTATCTCTTTCTAAATTAACAAAGTTCCTTCACGACCCACGGCTGTTGACGGTCTGTAAAGCGGACTGACCGCGAGAAGGCACTCGCCCTCGCTTTCGAGGTGTCGAGAGCCGATCCGCAGATTCCTCCTCTAGCGATACCCGCGAACCTTTGTTCCGCGGCGAGAGACAGGGTCGAAATGGCGCGAAAGGATCTTTCCTTTCTAAGCGCAGTTTTTCTCTCGTCTTGTTCGTGTCCTCTGTAGCGCACGGAGAAGTCAGGTTACGCTGCCGACTTGATCGCTCACTGTTGTGAGCGATATAGGTGATGCTGAGGTCCATTGATTTCATGTTTTGGCAAGCGGGCACGACCAAAGCATACGACCGCTTTCGGTTGTCTCTTCGGTGCCTCCTCAGACGACATTCATTTTTGTATTTTGTTCTGTGGTTGATATCGGACATCTTCGGTTGAGAGCTGAGCTCGGACTTTTACCAGCCTTCGCCGTGGCGAGGCCGTTCCGCGGCGTTCCCGGAGCGAGCTACTTCGCTGAGCCTTCAGCCCGATTTGTGAGTGGAAGAATGCTTGTTTCTTTTCTGTGCGGTGCTATGAATGTTTCAAAGTGTATTTTCGTGCTAAATGTTTCCCCTCTGTATAATGAGTTTTGAAGTGCTTTATTTTCTCGCATATGTACAGTGTAATATTGTAGATAAGCAATCGCATTTCTGTTCACTTCGGAAGAGGACCTTCTTTGTCTCATTGTGGCGCGAAGGGTCGTGTGCGGGGTGCCTTTTTTCCCGGAAGAGCCGGGAGGGCCTGTTGCTGTGGTGGGTGAAAAGCTTTCTTTTCCTCCATGCTTGGGCCGGTGCCTTCTTCCTTTCCACTGTGCCTGGTCGCGCGTAGCTGCTGCCGTTTGCGCCTCTCGCTCGCCAAGTGTTTCTAGAGATGTCGGAGAGGCCCGCACACGAATCCGTCGAACGGGGCCCAGATGTTGGAAGAGAAAGTAAAAAAAAAAAGAGCATGCCGAGAAGCCGCCGAGTGGTGTGCTTGTTAGCGACGTTTCCGAATGTGTGTGTGCTCGCAGTTAGTGTCTAAGTTGCTCGCAATCCTCCTTACCCCAGACCATTGTAGCGTCGTCGGGCGCTCGCCCGCTGGGGTGGGGGAAATTGTGTTTGTTTGTAAATACTTTTTCTTGTTCAGTGGCATTATTGCCCGTCAGGAGACTTGCAGTGTACAAGGGCCATGGAGTTGCCATGTTTATGCTTTAGTTTAGGGACGCCTGTCGCCGCTTCCTGGTTCCTTGAGTGCGTGTGCGCGAGTCCCAGGCTCGGCGGTATGTGCCAAGGCCGAATCAGCGGAACTTCAGAGGCAACCTGTGCGGGGTTGTCCGCACCGTGGCACTGCTGGGACGCCGTCTTCAGAGCATCGGGTGCCTGGAGAGGACCGCCATCGCGGCGCGACGACGCCGGGGTGAGCTGCTTCCGGAGCATATCGGTTGCCGTTCATCAGGACCGACCGATTCCGTCGGAGATATCGGCTCCGGCGGCTAGTAGTGTGGAAAGTTTTCGGGCGCCCTGTCGTGCGCGTTCTGATCATTGTGACAGCATGGACGCACGTATATCTATGTCAGATTTTAACTTATGTAATGATGTATAGCTATGATTTATGTACGCAGAGTGCATTGATTATGTGATGTTTGAGTGACCGCATTTGTGATTTTGTAAGGCGCGAATACTTTTGTGCCTTTATTGCGTAGTGTCGCATGCCTGATGTTTTGTCATTAGAATTCTCAGTAATGTTGTTGTAAGGGCTGGAGGTATGGAGAAAGGCTGGTAGCTCATTGATGCTAGCGAAAGGAATTCTGTGCTGTGTGGAGTGACCGTCGCTCTGTTTTCAGAGAGACGGGGGCATTTAAGAAGAGGGGGATGTGGGGATTGAGCTTCTTGGCCTACCCGAGTGTGCGCCCGCTTCTGCCGTTTCGTTCGTTAGAGAGACCCCCCGTGGGGTGTCCGCGAGCGGAATGGGGGCAGCCGCGCTGCTTGTCCTCCCTTGCAAGGGAAGCTCTTCCGAGAACTGCAGTAAATCACCCTCCCTTCCGTTCTTCCCAACGCTTCGACCTCGCTTCCCCATTGGGTCACACCGAGTGACAGTTGGGGGGCGTTGTTTCGGCGAGAGGTCCCGAGCGGGAAATGAGCGGGGAGATCGCCACCGACTCGGGCAGCAGAAAGGTGCGTAGAGTTTGGCTCCCGGGTGCCCCGGCCTTTGCCGGGGGCCCAAGAACGCGGGTGTTTTAACGTGCGCATCTAGTATGTATGCTTGAGTCCAGGCCCGAACCTCCGGAGTCGTGTAGCCCGCCTGTGCGGCGCCGACGCACTCCGGATTCGGGCGGGCCTGATTTGGCTGGTTCTCCGTCATCGCCGGCCATTGCCGGTGACGACGCGCGATAAGCCATCGATGTGCGACCTGCGTCGTCAAGATGTGCTGCGCGTATACCCTATCCTTCCTCGTGTTGCGCTGCGCGTTATTTAACCCTTTGGTTGGCCGCGCGGCGTGCGATCGCCCTTAGCTGTGCTTTCACGCGCTTATGTAGTCTTTACTTTGCGCGTGCGGCTCCGCGGGCCCGCTTTCGGGTGCTGCGGCGGGGCTATGGGTTGCACCGAGGTCTGGGGATTAGTGCAGTGTTATGTAATGCAGCTTTCTGTGTAATAAACACTTGTGCTCTCAAATAACTGCGCCTTCCTTCCTTCGGAGCGAGAGCGCAGGCGCGCACCAAACACTGGCAGTGCCCTGAGCTTGCTCCGGCCCGAACCCGCGATATGTGGGCGAAGTGCTTCTTAATTAGCACACCGTCACTCCGGTGTTGACGAACCCACAAACCTTTCACAAAACTACAAGGACCCAAGTAGACAATAAGTGAGGCAATAAAGCTTACAGCCACACAAATTTCCCTCCATCTTCTTGAAATTCTTCGACACCCGCCCACCAGTAGCCAACATACCGAATTCCGGCCCTCTCATCATGCTTATTGCATCTCCTAATTTTCATTACCTAAGCCAGCCCAGAAAAAAAAGTTATTTACGTTCATTATACAAACCATAGTATTACACCATAGTCACACCAGTGTATTTGGATTAGTCGGTAGATCACCGTACGAGAAATGCGGAGGTAATGGGGAGCGAATCCCACCGGCAACATGTGGTTGTCTTTCTTCTAGATCCTTATAATTTATTTGGTATCTAAAAATATTGATTTAGCTCCCAAAAATAAAGCAATACATAACAAGAAAAATAAATGGCAGTAGATTAACTCAGCTATGCCTGGATGTGCGTAGTGAAAGGTACGGTTAATCTTATCGTTTAGCTTGGTTATCTCCAAGGTTACAGCTTTATCGTTTAGCTCGGAACGTCTTGATCTTTAGGTTTTTTTGTTACCTATCGTTAAGTTATGGTTACATTAAATACTAGACAAGTTTAAAGTGTAACGCATTTATTTTCGAAGTCTTCATCTTGTTGTTTTTCAATTGCCACAAAGACGGCCCGATGGTCGGTGAGGTAGCAAGCCGCCGTCTCAATGCCTCCGACAGTACTTTGAGGCCTATGTTTGTCTCTGGCAAACCAGGTCGATCCTGGTTCCCCAAAGTATAGTCTGCATTCTGGGGTCGCTGGCCAGATCCAGGTTGAGCTTATCTTTAAATGAAACGTTAATCGAGTCAGGCGTCCTTTTAGTCTCCTGCCACGACACGCAGATCCTCGGCAATTCGACGCTTGGGGATACAGGTGGCCACTACTTCAATGGTTTCCCGGATAGAGTTGCTTGGTGACACGTACGCCGCTTCAACGGCCCGACCGCTTTCTACCAGCCGGAAGGCACACGCTTCAACGTTGGGAACTGCTGCGGTAGGCAACGGATTGGCGGTGATTCCTTCCTTGGCGTAGACGCAGACTCTGGCGTTATTTATCTGTATCTACTCGCCTGGCCGCGTCGTATTTACGACGCTTCTCGAGGCGTGCGGCTCGTTCATTCTCCGTCCCCTCGGCTCGCTGCTTGCTCTTGGTTTCGTACCGACGATGAAGCCTGGCTGCTTTCAGTCTCTCTGAGTCTCCATATCAGCCGACGAATCCCACCAAGCCGCCCCTTCTATATATACGATGCAACGCTGGCTCCTCCTCTGCTGTTGCCACGCGGTTGCACCGGCTCCTTGTCTGACGTCATGCCAGATGGCGCGGCGGGCGCCATCTTGCGAGCGGCGCTGCCAGCTGCGGTGGTTGCTAGGGAACGGCTCAGCTCGCGACCTGGCCATCGTATACCGATGTGGCACCGATGTGGCACGTATACGCAGTACTGATGGGCAACTTGCTCCGATTAAGGGCGTCTTCTACCAAATGACAAACTGGTGAAGAGCGTACAGATTTAAGCGGCCACTTACCATTGCCGGACTCGGTATGGCGATGGCTACTTGATCTCTGTTCGCCGTTTCATGGCAACCTTGGCACTGCTTCCCGCTGGGGTCAGTGAGGCTGGCGTGTATTCGCATGTTGCCAGAGCTTCTTCGCTTCACGTACACCACCGTCGAGTTTCCGACGGCGGCGTCCACTTGGAACTTCCTCGCAAGCGAACTCGTGAATTCTTCGTCGGCATCCACCAGCTGTTGAAGGAAGAGACCATCACGAAGAATTAAATGAATGCAGTCAGTCTCGGAGGTGGAAGTAGACGTCATACATAAATGAAGAAAAAAAGGAGGAAGCAAAAGCAGCTGCAGCGAAGGTTGGAGTGTATTCTGTACAGGTGGACACGAGAAAATCATCTGTTAGAAGCCGACGGCAAATTTTTGCGCGGCACCCGTCGATAGAACAAAGAACTTTCAAACGCTCGGCTTCGTCTTTATCAGCAGCCTGGACCTATCTTACTTTAAAACCGGCCAATTCATTAAAGGTCTTAGACGTGTATATCTGCAACAGACATATTAAATAACATGGAACAGGCGTGTCCTAAAGGGGGAAGGCAGTACAGGCCTTTACCAAGATTTTCTTAATTTGGAGAGCGATTACAAATATATAATTGGTGTGAGGTGCTTTTGTTGCGTGAAAAGAAAAAAAATGAATTCGACTTTACTCAAAGTAGTTTACTATATTTGTTGGTCCATTCACATGAAGACATAAAGCTAATGAAGCTGAATAAGATGGTAAAGCATTACGATGGTAGTACTTTACGATAAAAGCTAAATAAGATAAGCTTCCGAGCTAAAGCACACTTTGATTGTCTTTAAGTGCCCAGGGGCTCTTAAGGCTTCAATAAATGAAATGAGATGAAAATGTTTTCCGCACCAATTTGACTGCCTCTGTGGCACTGGTGACGCCGCCACTGAATTACGTTATGCATAACGACTAATTACTAAGTCACGACAAATTACTAAAATGTCTAATTGCTGATGAATTACTGAATACTAATTAACTGCTAATCAATGATGCTTAAGCTTCGCCTTTGGGGACGGAACGCGAGAGCGTGCTGCAGCGCTGCCGGTGGTGGTGGTGGTGAAAAACATTTATATACAGATGCACTTACAGAGGTTACGTACGAGCTGGCCCAGAAGGGGCGAGCCCTTACAAGTACTAGGTGGAGGTCACTAGTTCGGGACCCCAGTGGCATTGGCCGCCGCCCGGGCTCGCGCGACAGAGGCCCGTTGGGCGAGCAGGTCAAAGCAGCCGAGCAGGGTCGCCTCCCAGTCCTTAAAAACAGATGCTTGGGCAAGTTGGTAACTCATTTTCACCGGAACAGCGCGCACTAAGACACGGATACGAAGGGAGACACGAAGGGAGACGATCAGCGCTCGTGTGTGTCGTGTCTCCCTTTGTGTCCGTGTCTTAGTGCGCGCTGTTCCGGTGAAAACTCCCAGTCCTCCCGGGTTGGGTTGGGGTGAGGGGGTATAGCAGGGTTGGAGGGGCAGGCCCACACCATGTGGTAGATGTACGAAGTTTTCTCCGCACAGTGCGGACAGCTGCCCGAGAAAAAAGGGTCGAAGTGTTTCAGAGCTGCCGGGCACAGCAATGTATTAGAATACAGGCGGAGCAGAAGCCGCTCCTTCGCCTTTGAGAGACCTTTACACGGGTGGGGATAAAGACCGAGCCAGATTGATAGAGTATAACAATATCTTTGAAGGTGTAAGCTGGAATAAATTCGAGTTCCTGATCGTCGGGGTCGGAGGGCAATGTACGGTGAGAGAGCGCGCGGGCGGCGGCGTCAGGTGCCTCATTTCCCTCAAGGCCCATGTGATCAGGAGCCCAAACGATACGCCGGTGAGCGGGGTCCCCGGTGTAGACGCTGTTTTGGAGTATGCGGTAGGCTAGGTACGGTACCCAGCCCTGCTCGACGTTCCGACAGGCCCCTCACGAGTCGGAAATAATTGTTTTTGAAGTCGGATCAGATGCAGCCAACGCCATGGCGACCTCCTCCGCGTGTGTTATGTCACGGGCTCGGAAAGTAAGGCCGTTCACTGTTTTGGATTCGGGGACGACTGCGGCCGTGTACCATCCCCCATGGTGGGGGCCGGAGGCATCCACGTAGAATACGCCGGGTTTCGATCCATAGTGGCGGGCCAGGGCTTCCGCCCGCGCCAGGCGCCGGCCATTATGGTCCTCACGGTTCATGTTCGTGGGAAGAGGGCGCACGTGGAGGGCGCATCTCCACTGGGATGGAATACGTACGCGCTCTTCCATGAGAGTGGTGTGTTGGATGTGTAGACAGGCAAGGAGGCGGCGACCCGACGATGTCTTCGAGAGACGTGTGTATTGGTTGGTCAAGTGGGCTTCCCGGAGATCCCGAAATGTGTTCACCATGCCCAGCCCCAGGAGGCGCTTGTTGGAGGTGTTCACGGGGAGGTCCAGAGCCCGCTTAATAATTTTGCAGAGGATGACTTCGAGTGAATCCTCGTCTTGTTTCCGCAGGCGGAGGTATGGAGTCGAATATAGACTTCGACTGGTTACAAATGCATGCGGCAGCCGCAAGGCGTCCGTACATCGTAACCCCCCGCGCTTGTTAGAAACCCGGCGGACCAAGCGGCCCACCTGGTCCCCCACCTGACGGAGTTTGGCCAATGTTGTTTCCGACCGTCTGTGTTGGTGTATAAAGAGACCCAGTACCCGGACTTCGGCATTTTCAGGCATTGGACCTGTCTCAAGAGACAATGAAATTTTGGCTGTGCACTTTGGTGAGGGGTGTATGTGCACAAATTCAGACTTTTGGGTGGAGCATTGGAGGCCGCAGCGGCGAGCATAACTGCCCACTGTGGTCGCCGCCTCCTGCAGGTTGGCCTGAATGTCTCCGAGGGAACCCTGTGTGGCCTACAGGGTGATGTCATCGGCATACAGCGCATGCTTCACACCGGCGACAGCGCCCAGCTGGGCCGGTAGGTGCATCATAGCCAGATTGAATAACAGGGGAGAAAGCACCGTGCCCTGTGGTGTACCCCTTGTTCCTAAATGAAAAGGGCCATGTTCCTTATCCTGGATTCGAATGTAAGATTGTCTGTCGGTAAAAAATTGCCGAATGTTTCTGTCGCAGTTAGTTTGAGAGAGATGAGTGAGAGTGATCTCGTGAGTAACGTTGTCGAATGCTCCGTTCAAATCCAAGGCGAGCACGACCTTGTCATTGTGAGGGCATTCGACGGGGTCGAGAACAGCCCGATTGAGTTGTAGCAGGACATCCTGTGCAGATCTGCGTGGGCGAAACCCGAACATGGTGTCTGCGAAAAGCTGTTTGGATTCCATGACCTCGGACAACCTGTCGCGTACCATCGTCTCCGTGAGTTTGCCCACACAGGAAGTTAGAGAGATGGGACGGAGGTTGTCCGTGTTGATGGCCTTGCCAGCTTTAGGGATGAAGGTGACCAGGGCGGTCTTAAAAGCGATGGGGATTGGCAGTTCGCCAAGCCAAATTGAGTTAATGTATTTCAATAAAGACAGGTAAACCGGGTCAGGGAGGTTGGCTAACAATTTGACAAATTTTGTCTCGACCAGGAGAGGTGCCACGTTTCATTTTTGCCAGGGCCGCCCTCAGGTCATGGAGCTGAAACGGTTGATCCAGCTCAACGTTCTCAGAGCATGCATAAGAGTACGCCGGCCCGCGGGGCCCTGGGTGTTGCACAAGTACTGGACCCGGAGCTTGTGCGCCAACTGAGTTGTGTTGCCCTGAAAGCTGTATATTGCTCTTTGGAGGTGTCTGAGTTTCTGTACATGTTTGTGTTGGATCAATTAGTGCGCGAAAGAGTCGCCACGTGTTCCGGCTTGACATCTTGGTTGGTTTGGTTGGTTCATGGGGTTTAACGTCCCAAAGCGACTAAGGCTATGAGAGACGCCGTAGTGGAGGGCTCCGGAAATTTCGACCACCTGGGGTTCTTTAACGTGCACTGACATCGCACAGTACACGGGCCTCGAATTTCTCCTCCAAAGAAATTCAGCCGCCGCGGACGGGATCGAACCCGCGTCTTTCGGGCCAGCAGCCGAGCGAGCACCATAGCCACTGAGATACCGCGGCGGCTCCGGCGGCCGCGCGGCCATGTTGCATCGGGCCACCCATTTGGAGACGGCGAGTTGGGCCGCATACTCAGGCGCTCGTTGAGCGAGCTCAGCGATACGAGCTTTATGTTTCTTGTGCTTTTGCCGGCGCCACTGACGGACAAGGCAATGCCGGGCCTTCCAGAGGTGGAGCAGGTGGTTGTCCACATCCGAGAGCACCTCTGAGAGCTGAATTTGAGTTTGGAGGAGCGAAGGCCAGAGACCAATTGTTCTGACCAAGATTGGTAGCCTTGGTCATGTATGGGTTCGCAGAGTTATAATTTTGCCTGAACTTGGTCCAATCTGGGAGCCGGGGTTGTGTTGTTGGTCGCGCCGGGTAGTCCACAGAGCGCCACCATCCTTTCGGCGCGATGCCTTGCCTTTGGAGCCCAACGGTTTTTGAGGAAAGGAAATGGAGCAGTAATTCTCTGCCATCTCGGTGGACACCTAAAACGCACCGTACAGGAAGGGTGGAAGTGGGAGTGAAAGAAGAGATAAATGGCGGAAAAAACAGCGCAAACTAAGACAGAAAACACAGAAAAGAGGGGAGACACTACAAGCGCTGAACAAAAAGGAGCCCACTGTACAAGAAATTAACTGTAGCAAAGCAGACATTTGGGCTAGTTGGTTTGAATTCATGGTGGAAAAAACAGCGCAAACTAAGACAGAAAACAAAGAAAAGAGGGGAGACACTACAACAAAAAGAAGAGCCCACTGTACAAGAAATTAACTGTAGCAAAGCAGACATTTGGGCTAGTTGGTGTGAATTCATGGTGGAAAAAACAGCGCAAACTAAGACAGAAAACAAAGAAAAGAGGGGAGACACTACAACAAAAAGGAGAGCCCACTGTACAAGAAATTAACTGTAGCAAAGCAGACATTTGGGCTAGTTGGTGTGAATTCATGGTGGAAAAAACAGCGCAAACTAAGACAGAAAACACAGTAAAGAGGGGAGACACTACAACAAAAAGGAGAGCCCACTGTACAAGAAATTAACTGTAGCAAAGCAGACATTTGGGCTAGTTGGTGTGAATTCATGGTGGAAAAAACAGCGAAAACTAAGACAGAAAACACAGTAAAGAGGGGAGACACTACAACAAAAAGGAGAGCCCACTGTACAAGAAATTAACTGTAGCAAAGCAGACATTTGGGCTAGTTGGTGTGAATTCATGGTGGAAAAAACAGCGAAAACTAAGACAGAAAACACAGTAAAGAGGGGAGACACTACAACAAAAAGGAGAGCCCACTGTACAAGAAATTAACTGTAGCAAAGCAGACATTTGGGCTAGTTGGTGTGAATTCATGGTGGAAAAAACAGCGAAAACTAAGACAGAAAACACAGTAAAGAGGGGAGACACTACAACAAAAAGGAGAGCCCACTGTACAAGAAATTAACTGTAGCAAAGCAGACATTTGGGCTAGTTGGTGTGAATTCATGGTGGAAAAAACAGCGAAAACTAAGACAGAAAACACAGTAAAGAGGGGAGACACTACAACAAAAAGGAGAGCCCACTGTACAAGAAATTAACTGTAGCAAAGCAGACATTTGGGCTAGTTGGTGTGAATTCATGGTGGAAAAAACAGCGAAAACTAAGACAGAAAACACAGTAAAGAGGGGAGACACTACAACAAAAAGGAGAGCCCACTGTACAAGAAATTAACTGTAGCAAAGCAGACATTTGGGCTAGTTGGTGTGAATTCATGGTGGAAAAAACAGCGAAAACTAAGACAGAAAACACAGTAAAGAGGGGAGACACTACAACAAAAAGGAGAGCCCACTGTACAAGAAATTAACTGTAGCAAATCAGACATTTGGGCTAGTTGGTGTGAATTCATGGTGGAAAAAACAGCGAAAACTAAGACAGAAAACACAGTAAAGAGGGGAGACACTACAACAAAAAGGAGAGCCCACTGTACAAGAAATTAACTGTAGCAAAGCAGACATTTGGGCTAGTTGGTGTGAATTCATGGTGGAAAAAACAGCGAAAACTAAGACAGAAAACACAGTAAAGAGGGGAGACACTACAACAAAAAGGAGAGCCCACTGTACAAGAAATTAACTGTAGCAAAGCAGACATTTGGGCTAGTTGGTGTGAATTCATGGTGGAAAAAACAGCGAAAACTAAGACAGAAAACACAGTAAAGAGGGGAGACACTACAACAAAAAGGAGAGCCCACTGTACAAGAAATTAACTGTAGCAAAGCAGACATTTGGGCTAGTTGGTGTGAATTCATGGTGGAAAAAACAGCGAAAACTAAGACAGAAAACACAGTAAAGAGGGGAGACACTACAACAAAAAGGAGAGCCCACTGTACAAGAAATTAACTGTAGCAAAGCAGACATTTGGGCTAGTTGGTGTGAATTCATGGTGGAAAAAACAGCGAAAACTAAGACAGAAAACACAGTAAAGAGGGGAGACACTACAACAAAAAGGAGAGCCCACTGTACAAGAAATTAACTGTAGCAAAGCAGACATTTGGGCTAGTTGGTGTGAATTCATGGTGGAAAAAACAGCGAAAACTAAGACAGAAAACACAGTAAAGAGGGGAGACACTACAACAAAAAGGAGAGCCCACTGTACAAGAAATTAACTGTAGCAAAGCAGACATTTGGGCTAGTTGGTGTGAATTCATGGTGGAAAAAACAGCGAAAACTAAGACAGAAAACACAGTAAAGAGGGGAGACACTACAACAAAAAGGAGAGCCCACTGTACAAGAAATTAACTGTAGCAAAGCAGACATTTGGGCTAGTTGGTGTGAATTCATGGTGGAAAAAACAGCGAAAACTAAGACAGAAAACACAGTAAAGAGGGGAGACACTACAACAAAAAGGAGAGCCCACTGTACAAGAAATTAACTGTAGCAAAGCAGACATTTGGGCTAGTTGGTGTGAATTCATGGTGGAAAAAACAGCGAAAACTAAGACAGAAAACACAGTAAAGAGGGGAGACACTACAACAAAAAGGAGAGCCCACTGTACAAGAAATTAACTGTAGCAAAGCAGACATTTGGGCTAGTTGGTGTGAATTCATGGTGGAAAAAACAGCGAAAACTAAGACAGAAAACACAGTAAAGAGGGGAGACACTACAACAAAAAGGAGAGCCCACTGTACAAGAAATTAACTGTAGCAAAGCAGACATTTGGGCTAGTTGGTGTGAATTCATGGTGGAAAAAACAGCGAAAACTAAGACAGAAAACACAGTAAAGAGGGGAGACACTACAACAAAAAGGAGAGCCCACTGTACAAGAAATTAACTGTAGCAAAGCAGACATTTGGGCTAGTTGGTGTGAATTCATGGTGGAAAAAACAGCGCAAAACTAAGACAGAAAACACAGTAAAGAGGGGAGACACTACAACAAAAAGGAGAGCCCACTGTACAAGAAATTAACTGTAGCAAATCAGACATTTGGGCTAGTTGGTGTGAATTCATGGTGGAAAAAACAGCGAAAACTAAGACAGAAAACACAGTAAAGAGGGGAGACACTACAACAAAAAGGAGAGCCCACTGTACAAGAAATTAACTGTAGCAAAGCAGACATTTGGGCTAGTTGGTGTGAATTCATGGTGGAAAGCGCAAACTAAGACAGAAAACAAAGAAAAGAGGGGAGATACTACAACAAAAAGGAGAGCCCACTGTACAAGAAATTAACTGTAGCAAAGCAGACATTTGGGCTAGTTGGTGTGAATTCATGGTGGAAAAAACAGCGCAAACTAAGACAGAAAACAAAGAAAAGAGGGGAGACACTACAACAAAAAGGAGAGCCCACTGTACAAGAAATTAACTGTAGCAAATCAGACATTTGGGCTAGTTGGTGTGAATTCGTGGTGGAAAAAACAGCGCAAACTAAGACAGAAAACAAAGAAAAGAGGGGAGACACTACAACAAAAAGGAGAGCCCACTGTACAAGAAATTAACTGTAGCAAATCAGACATTTGGGCTAGTTGGTGTGAATTCATGGTGGAAAAAACAGCGCAAACTAAGACAGAAAACAAAGAAAAGAGGGGAGACACTACAACAAAAAGGAGAGCCCACTGTACAAGAAATTAACTGTAGCAAATCAGACATTTGGGCTAGTTGGTGTGAATTCGTGGTGGAAAAAACAGCGCAAACTAAGACAGAAAACAAAGAAAAGAGGGGAGATACTACAACAAAAAGGAGAGCCCACTGTACAAGAAATTAACTGTAGCAAAGCAGACATTTGGGCTAGTTGGTGTGAATTCATGGTGGAAAAAACAGCGCAAACTAAGACAGAAAACAAAGAAAAGAGGGGAGACACTACAACAAAAAGGAGAGCCCACTGTACAAGAAATTAACTGTAGCAAAGCAGACATTTGGGCTAGTTGGTGTGAATTCATGGTGGAAAAAACAGCGCAAACTAAGACAGAAAACAAAGAAAAGAGGGGAGATACTACAACAAAAAGGAGAGCCCACTGTACAAGAAATTAACTGTAGCAAAGCAGACATTTGGGCTAGTTGGTGTGAATTCATGGTGGAAAAAACAGCGCAAACTAAGACAGAAAACACAGTAAAGAGGGGGGACACTACAAGCAAAAAGGAGAGCCCACTGTACAAGAAATTAACTGTAGCAAATCAGACATTTGGGCGAGTTGGTGTGAATTCATGGTGGAAAAAACAGCGCAAACTAAGACAGAAAACACAGAAAAGAGGAGTAGTGTCTCCCCTCTTTTCTGTGTTTTCTGTCTTAGTTTGCGCTGTTTTTTCCACCATGAATTCACACCAACTAGCCCAAATGTCTGCTTTGCACGAGAGGTAAAGATGAATGAAAAAAGAAGAAAATGAAAATTGCATTTGACGAACGTAACGCAGTAACTGTCTCACATGTCTCGGTTGACACCCGTCAAAAGAGTGACACCTCTGCTGACAAGCTTCTGCCGTCAGCCTCCTGTCGACAACGATGAGGTATTAAAGGCTTTCACCTTAAAAGAGGAAACATTCCAGTTGCTGTCATGGACCCCTAGTCTTGTGTAGTAAATGTTCAGCGCGTAAGTCTACGACCGTTTTGGCTACAGCTCTATGGTCCTTGGAGGCGTACAGTTCCTTTGCTACAGCTATTAAAAGACCCTAATTATAGTATAGAGCGCACTGCCACTGCCACCGCACGACGTCAGCGCCAGTGCACACGCATCGATAGCACAGGGCGACCGCACATGAGCACTGGAGACTGGCTGTATGGAGCAGCGGTGGCGCCCTCTGCTCTTTGTTTCTCACTGTCAGAATATGCTCAAGACATTGGAAAACGTCGGCCAGCATGCGGAATTCATCTGTTTGTGTCAGCAGCCGAACGGTGACTGTGATGTCGCAAGTCGAGCTGACGTTAAGTGCCGCCTGCAAGAGTTCCTCCATATAATCGCCATCCTGTCCCCGCAGCCGGAATTAGCGAGTGGACCGACAGCTATTAGACATAATGTATTTCGAGGCATAATAAATGAACAATAAAATAAGCCTCTCCCGCACCACTACTGTATCGCGGGTTCAAGCCAATCAAAATAAATGAATTGGCCCGTAGGCAATTGTAATTTCACCACCCGAAGTTGCAAAGAAATCAGTTTTTTTCGCACGCACACAAACGATTGGCGCGCGTATCATCTTTGCACGGCGCCATGTATCTCTTCACACTCAAGGAAATCACCGCCGAAGTCAGTGGTCACCTTCATGCTTTTTGAAACGTCCAACGCCAGCGCAACGGGCCCGGTGAGGTTGTCGTCCGGCTGTGCTTCATCGAAGGTCACCTCGATTCGCTTGGACATGTCCGGCCTTGGGAGGCTGGAATAAGAAAACAATTCGCATTCATTCTTTCCTTCGTCCGCGTGCTCAGCAGCGCGTGCAATCATTTGTGACGATTCCAAAGAATAATAAGAGCCGCATCATTCGTGCAGGCAACTTTAAGAAATGTAGTTCGTCAGAGCCATTGAACTCTTATCTATATTGGTACTTTTGCACAGCAGCCTTTTATTTTAATTGCCGCGAATATCACTGATAAGTATACAGGTACAAGAAATGGGTTGGAAAACAGGCCACGCTAAATAACAAAATTTCTTTTCACATCGGCGCCGAATTTATAAACTACCTAAACATTCACGCGCGCCTCTCGATTGCATAGTCGGACGCAGTATTTGAGTGATTGATTATTAAGTTGTGTCTTTTAATGTGAAGTGTTTTTTTTTTCTTTTTTTTACTTCCTCTCTCGGATTTCGCGTTGTATCCGGACGTCGGGCGCACCGCATATGCGGTCAGGCGCTCGGCTTGCAAGAGCTCGCTCGACGAGCGAGGGTCCATTGGGGTAGCGCTGCTGTACCGAAATTGAATAAAACGTCGAGTCACAAGAGATGTGCTCTCGCTGGCCACCACGAACCACTGAAGAGGAGCTCACTTACAAAATAATTCAGGGGGCACTTTGCTGACCTGTGAGGCGAAAGCCTTAAGCGTGGCGTTGCTGCTTGTGCCACTGATGTGTGATAAAACGTTAAGCTTCGTATCTAATTAAATATTTGTTTTAAATATTTGGGCGTAACGATTACAGAACATATAAGCTGGGCCGCTCATGTTGACAATATCTGCTCCTCGGCGCGCCGCAAACTCGGCCATTTAATACACCGGCTCAAATACTGCCCCTCCCATGTAAAGCTTCTGGCCTACAACACACTGACCAAACCTAGATTGCAGTACGCATGCGAGGTTTGGGACCCTTTCACTAAAGAAAGCATTAGCAAACTTGAACGGATTCAAAGATCCGCAATTCGCTTCATATATAACCGGTACCGTCGACATGACTCCCCATCTGAATTAATGAGAATCAACAACATCAAACCCTTAGAGTACTGGAGAAAGCTAGCAAGAATTAAATTCCTCTTTAAACTCTACCATTCTCAGTTCCGTCCTGACCCTTCATTGTATATGAAACCTTCAACAACTAGAGTAACAAGGCATTGCCATCCGCATAAATTATCTCCTTTGTTTGCCCGCACCAATAACTTAAAATATTCTTTCTTTCCTTGAACTATAGCAGAATGGAACAACCTACCCCCTCATGTGTCTGTATCCGAAAATGTGCTTTCCGCCATTGAACAAGTACCTGACCGTTAACTATTGTCTCTTCTTTGTTGCGATTTGTTTTATCATCATGCTCCGTACTTACTACATCGCTTCTACCGAATTCAGCTGTTGGCGTCGTCTTCTGCTGGTCGTCGGAGTTCTCTATGTTTATCCCACTCCTGCTTGGGCCTTAACGGCCTGCAGTATTGTATAAATAAATAAATAAATAAATAAATAAATAAATAAATAAATAAATAAATAAATAAATAAATAAATAAATAAATAAATAAATAAATAAATAAATAAATAAATAAATAAATAAATAAATAAATAGATAAATAAATAAATAAATAAATAAATAAATAAATAGATAAATAAATAAATAAATAAATAAATAAATAAATAAATAAATAAATAAATAAATAAATAAATAAATAAATAAATAAATAAATAAATAAATAAATAAATAAATAAATAAATAAATAAATAAATAAATAAATAAATAAATAAATAAATAAATAAATAGAATCTGGACCACCCAGGGGAGCCTTGGGGACATGGAGGACCGACCGCCTTCAGCAGGCCGCCGCTTCCATAGCCGTTGCGTATGCTATTGACTGCAGGCTCCAATGGGCTCCAACAAAATCGGAGCTTCTACATGTCAGAGCGAACCCGAAAGATAGGACAGCAATACACAACCCTTTCTGTCAGGAGGTCCTGTTAGAGAGGTGGAGGAGGTCTGGATTCTGCGCCTCTTCATTCCCCACAGATTCATGCCTGACTCCACTATTGCTGAACTCCAGAGGGTAGGCGAACAGGTTGGGTGCATGATCCGCCGCGTTTCCAACAGGCGGCGTGGTGTGCGGGGCAAGGAAGCGCTTCGGCTCGTCTATGCCTTCGTGATTGGCCGCATCCTCTAGGCTGTGCCGTACCTTCACACTGCTAAGAAAGACGACGCGCGAATAGACGTGATCATCCGCAAGGCAACTAAGTGAGCTCTGGGTCTCCCGGTGGTTACCTCTAATGCCAAACGCAAGGCAATGGGGGTGCTAAACTGCTACCAGGAGCTGCGGGAGGCCCACCTCATGAACCAATACACGCGGCTCTTGCAGACGGCCCCCGGGCGCCACCTGCTAAACCGCTTACACATCCAACACGATTGCACTCCATAGAAGGCGGAGCGTATGCCAGAACTGAGGCGTCATATGCTCTGTGTCTGCCCGCTCCCCCGTAACATAGACACCGACATGCACGAAAACAGATGACAAGCGCGGGATCGGGCTCTTGAGAGATAACACGTCTCCCGGTCCGGTGTATAGTATGTAGACGTAGCAGGGCCATCGCCCACGGTATTTTACACGGCTGCTGTCGTTCTCCAGGAAATGCACGTTGATGGACTCTCCTTTGGAGCCCCGAATTCAATGCGAGCCGAAGAAGTAGCGATAGCGTTTGCTGTCACTCACGCCAATCCGAGAATCATCATCACGGACTCCTGAAAAGCATGTTATCCTTACTTGGCAGGGGAGACGTACCCCTTAGCTGCTTGCATTCTAAAACGGACTGCCTCTGATCCAACACAGAAAAGAATCATTTGGGCTCCTGGCCACCAGGGCTTACGAGGTAATGAAGCCGCTGACGCGGCCGCCCGAGCGCTTATTCACCGGGCTCCTCATCCCAGCTCTTCCGGCTCGGAGACTAACCAGCCGCTGCTGCGATTCGGGGAATTAATAACGCATTATAGCGACAACCACCGCCTTTTCCCGGCCCCTGCAAAGGGGCTGAATAAGACGGAGGAGCGAACTTTAAGGCGCCAGCAGACAGGTACTTTACTCTGTCCTGCAATCATCAAACATTACAATCCTAACACGGATAGGCAATGCGCGCACTGTGGGCAGACTTGCGATATCTTCCACATGGTGTGGGCATGTACAAAAAATCCCCAACTCCACCCTTGGTCTACCCTTAGAGGCATGGGATACAGCCCTCCTCAACTACTCCTCGGTCGAGTCCCAAAGGGCTCTGCTGAAACGGGCTCGAGACGGGGCCTTCGTCATGCTGTGCCCTGGACTAGGGACGCTGACAATGTAGCGGGGCCACTCTGTGGCTCCGCAACTCTATTCAACCAAATAAAAGATTTCACCACCACCACCATCACTCGTTCGGCTCTACGCCTTGCTCGTTGGTAAATTGGTTTTTTGGAAAGGAAATTATCTGTCTCGCATATCTCGGTAGTGGTGGTGTGACACGTTTTATTAACAGCCTTTATGTTAGGCGGTCAATAGGTCCTGGGCCAAGGTGACGAGGGCGCGTAGCAGGTTCAGGTTGGGCCACGGTGGGGGTGGCGGGTAAGGATAGGCGGGGGACTGGAAGGCTACGTGTTATTGTGTAAGGCAGTGTTCCATGGCTGCATATGCGTGTGGACAGTTGGAGCACTGAGCTGTGGAAGTGTGCCGGTACAGATAAAGTTTGGTTGGAGTATGTAGGAGATTAAACTGTATTCGGCGAAGAATGCGAGCTTCACGGATCGATAAGGATGGGTGTGGTGGTGGTAAATCAGCTAAGTCTAATTTTTGCTGCGTGCAGTAATCGTCGACAGTGTGTCTCTAAGCCCTCACCGGCTGCTCCGTCGGTGGGCTCGTTCATGGGATCCCCGGCGCCCGGTGTATAGGTTCGCAGGCAAGCTGGTGAACCAGCTCATTGCCGGGGATGCCCATGTGACCAGGGATCCACCGAAGGGTCACCGGTCGTGGGCTCTAAGAGGGCGGCATCTAAGACCGATTGGGCAGAAAAGGGAGGGCTCTTTCATGGAAGGCACGCAGAGCTGCCTGCGAATCTGCATAGGCAACGTATTGGGGGGCGGGGGTAGGGCGGAAAAGTATGTGATGGCATCGGCGATCCCGTGTATTTCTAGGGCGGGCGTGGTGGTGGTGGTGAAAACGTTTAATTGATGAATTAGAGTTTGGGAGCCACAGAGCAGCCCCGCTACATGGTCGGCGTCCCTAGTCCGGGACCCCGCATGACGAGGCACCGTCTCTCGCCCGTTTCACTAGAGCCCCTTGGGACTCAAGGGAGCAGCAGTTGAGGAGGGCAGTCTCCCTTGCCTTTACGGAAGGGGTAGGGGAAGGGGGCAGGTGGGGATTTTGAGTGCATGCCCACACCATGTGGCAGATATCACAGGTCTCCCCACAGTCCGGGCATCGCCCATCCGTGTTAGGATCGTAATGTTTTATGATTGCAGGACTGAGTAGAGTACCTGTCTGCTGGAGCCTTAAAGTTCGCTCCTCTGTCTTACTCAGCCTCTTTGCAGGGGCCGGGAAAAGGCGGTGGTTATCGCTATAATGCGTTATTATACCTTTAAATCGCAGCAGCGGCTGGTTAGTCTGCGAGCCAGAAGAGCTGTGATGAGGAGCCCGGTGAATAAGCGCTCGGGCAGCCGCGTCAGTGGCCTCATTACCTCGTAAGCCCTGGTGGTCAGGAGCCCAAATGATTCTTCTCGGTGTTGGATCAGAGGCAGTCCGTCTTAGAATGCAAGCAGCTAAGGCGGAGATCTCCCCTGCCAAGTAATGATCACATGCTTTTCGGGACTCCGTCAGGAAGATTCTACAATTGGCGTGGGCGGCAGCAAGCGCTATCGCTACTTCCTCGGCTCGCATTGAATTCAGGGCTCGAAAGGAGAGTCCATCAACGTGCATATCCTGGTGAACGACAGAGGCGGTGTAAAATCCCGTGGGCGATGGCCCTGCTACATCTACATAATATGCACCACGTCGGGAGCCGTGTTGTCTCTCAAGAGCCCGAGCCCGCGCTTGTCGTCTGTTTTCGTGTCGGTGCATGTCGGTGTCCATGTTACGGGGGAGCGGGGAGACTCAGAGCATATGGCGCCACAGTACTGGGACACGCTCCGCCTCCTCTGAAGTGCAGTCGTGTTGGATGTGTAAGCGGGTTAAAAGGCGGCGCCCAGGGGCCGTCTGCATGAGCCGCGTGTATTGGTTCACGAGGTGGGCCTCCCGCAGCTCCTGGTAGGAGTTTAGCGCCCCCAATGCCTTGAGTTTGGCATTAGAAGTAGTCACCGGGAGATCCAGTGCTCCTTTAGTTGCCTTGCGGATGATGGCGTCTATTCGCGCCTCGTCTTGCTTAGTAGTGCGGAGATATGGCATGGTGTAGAGGATCCGGCTTGTCTCGAAGGCATAGACGAGCCGAAGCGCGTCCCTGCCCTGCAGACCGCCGCGCTTGTTGGAAACGCGGCAGATCATGCGCCCTACCTGTTCGCCTACTCTCTTGAGGTTCACAATGGTGGAGTCCGGTCTCAGTCTGTGGTGAATGAAAAGGCCCAGAATACGTAGCTCCTCCACGTCGCTAACAGGACCTCCTGATAGAGAGATGTGAATTGCTGTCCTATCCTTTCGGTTCGCTCTGACATGCAGAAGCTCTGATTTCGCAAGAGCACATTGGAGTCCATAGTCAATAGCATACGCATCGACTATGGAAGCGGCGTGCTGAAGGTGGTCCTCCATGTCCCCAAGACTCCCCTCCCCTCAGTGATCCAAATTGTAATGTCATCTGCATATGACGCGTGTTGAATGCTTTCCACCCGGGCTAGTTGGCTTGGGAGGCGCATGTTGAACAGGAACAGCTATGTTGAACAGGAGCGGTGATAACACCACTCCCTGAGGGGTACCCCGTGTTCCCAGCATGTAAGGGCCGTATTCCTCGCCTTCAATCCGAGGAATGGCCTGATGATTAGTCAAGAAATCTCTTACATACGGGTAGGCCCTAGCCCCGCGATCGGTAGAACTCAAGTTGGCCAGGATGCTTCCGTGTTCAACATTGTCGAAAGCCCCTTTCAGATCAATGGCGAGGATGGCTTTGTCATTGTGTTGCATAGTTGTGGGTCGTATTACATCCCTGTGCAGCTGGAGAAGGACATCCTGTGCAGACATGTGGGGGCGAAACCCGAACATGGTGACTGCAAAGAAGCCCTTACTCTCCAGGTATGGAGAGAGGCGATCCCGTACCATCGTCTCCATAAGCTTGCCCGCACATGAGGTCAGTGATATGGGCCTCAGGTTGACCGTATTCACGGCCTTACCTGTTTTAGGGATAAATGTCAGAAGTGACGTTTCCCACTCGGGAGGGAGTGGACGCCCGCCACAGATCTGGTTGATGTATTCTAATAAATGGAGGTAGGCTGATCTCTTCGGTGGTTTGTAGTGTTGTGACGTGTTGTTTCTGAATGTTGTATATGTGGTTAGCCCACTCCGCGTAGCTGCCTGAAAATAGTACGGTAGGGATAGTGTGATTTCGGAATTTGTGCCAATCGGTCAGCTTGGCCTGACCCCATTTTTTGCGCGTTGCCTTTGCCACGAGTGTAATCCGGAGAAGGAGGTGATCGCTGCCTAGATAATCTGCCAAGTTCTCCCAGGCAGCCGCTGTAGCATTTTTAACGAGAGAAAGGTCTGGACACGTGTCGCGGGTTACCGAATTCCCCACTCGGGTGGGATACGCCGGGTCGGTGAGCAACTTGAGACTGAGGGTGGAGATGAGCTCCGCCAGCTTACGTCCTCTTGCCTGTTCAGAGTGGTAGCCCCAATTAAGGCTGGGAGAATTGAAGTCTCCAAAGATCACTAGAGGCTCTTTGGCTGCCATTTGTATCGCGCGAAGGAAGATTTCATTGAAAGTTACGCGCGGCTTATGCGGCGGGCAGTATATGTATTGACGAGTGGCGGCGTCTGAGAGGCAGTACCCGGACCATTGTATATTCTTGCTCGGTACTCAAGTCTAAGTCGACCTGAACCACGGTGTAAGCTTGATTCACCAGGATGCACGCAGAGCCCCCCCTGAAAGGTGCTGTAGCCTGAGAATTTAGCGTATCGCTGCTGAAAAAAAGTTGTATGATGCAATAACCTCATAGATCATTCATCATAGAATATCATACAATCTGCATGACATATCATACAATCTGTACGATATATCATACGAATTGTATGATATATCGTACGAGGCTTGTGCACTAATAAATCGTGATATATCGTACGAGGCTTGTGAACGAGGCTTGTGCACACACATCATGAGTTTTTCAGAAATCACTGAGGGAATCTTGGAAGTAGTTGTGAATATTATTACTGCTATTCCGGTGGTTAACTACTGCTAAGCCCCAGTGACCGGCAGCGGCAAGGACCGCCCATCTCACTTCTTGAAGTCCTCGTGTTTGCTGATGACATCCCAAGTGGACCGTTGATTGCAGAGGTAGTTCTGCTTATTCGGGGCGAACGGAAAGTGGCGTCGGGGCCCGTCGATGCTGTCACAGAAATGGCTGACCTGTAACGGGGGAGAGTGGGTCTATGCACATCAGGGTACAGGGGATGTTTCAAAGAAGAAGACGACGAGGAGGTAAAGCCATTATGAGCCCGAGATCTCAGGCAGTGGAAGCGAAGCTCATGTCTCACAGCAGGGCGCGATAATCACTGAGAGACAGTGAAAGCGGTGCAGAAAAGTAGGCAGGTTATGAAGGAGGGTGCTCTCATTGGCTAACCTGCACGGTCGCATAGAGAGGGAACGGCACGTAAAAGCGCAAGAAGAAAAAGGAATATGGGGTGAGCAGCCAAGGCGTCAGGCAAGGAGGTGCGTGCAGCAAAGTCACAATCTGTCACTAAAGGTTGACTCCCTCAAAAATAGACAGTCCTTTCTATCACTGGCACGCAATGAATCCAAAAGTTAACAGGGACTCCTAATCCATTACGCGCTGGCAATCAGATAGCATTAGCAGCTCTTAGTTCATGTACCGAAAGATGCGCCATTTTCGTTCCGCTGAAGTCACTTCGCGTCTGGTGACATCGATATTTTTTTGTCCTCATCTGCAGCGCTTTTCTTTTTTAGGGTGACATCTCTTCATTGCAGCCAGTGGGAATGCTCCAGTGTGGTGAAGCCTGTTCAGTCAAGATAATAGGCGAATTTTATGACTAATGATAGATTTGGACGCCGTGGGCTTAATCTATAAAATATAAATTCGGGCGAGATTTCTGTCAACATTCTTAAATGTACCTTCTCTGGAACAACCTGCAGTTCAATCACGATAAGATGCAAGGAAGAGGGCAGACCTATCGCCTAGTAGTATCCTTATATGATGACATCATGATCGCGTGGTAGGCCGCTTAGCCGCCGCCCCCTTGCTTGTTCTGCATCAGACACTAACCAACTTTTGTAAACTCTAGGCCCCTTCAAACAGAGCCGGTGATGCCGCACTTCGCCGCCAGAGTAAGCGACCACTTCTTACATTGGCAACGTTGGGCATGAACATGATGGAAGACTCCACGGGGTCAGTTTTCGGCTGGCGGATGGTCAACACGCAGTCGTCGAGGAAGCGGCACTTTTTGTCGATCGAGCACCTTTCTCCTTCTGCCATTTTCGGGATGAAGACGATTCTGTCCGAGCAGGCGTTCAGACGTGCCTGACAAAACCATTCGCGCCCACGTTTACGAATTGTTGAGCGCATCTGATAGGTGAACAATGCAATGCAAATAAAAAAAAATTTCAGCTTTTTTCCCCTCTCCGTTTTAGCCATCGCTATATAATGAACAGCTCAGCAGTTACTTAATTGGCTAAAAGTGGCCCTGCAAAAGAGAGAGCAAACCTGATTTGACTTTCTGATGTGTTTATCTCTCTTAAATGCTAATCAACCCTAACAACTGATGAGTTTTGTTTGCTAATTAAGCCATATAACTTTTACTGGGCTGATTGACTTCCAGAAACGGCTGATCTCTTTCGTGACCGCGACGAAACATTGCCGAACTGTATTCTGGCCGTTCTCATGGACCAAACTTCGCGTTACCCAGCCGCTCTACCATCACCATTATCATCTGCACCAGCCTGAATACGTCAAGTATTGCTGTTGGTGATAAAGCTAAGAGGGAATCAAAATGATATTTTTTTATATTTAAAGAATATAGTTGTATTCCAGGGGAAAGGTCTCAATAGTCTTTTTCAAGGCACTATGCGCTGCTTCATGTCGCAAGGCTTTTCCCCAGGGCCCGCTTCTTCATAAAAAGTAGCAGGAAACTGGCCAAATGCAATTTTCGTTCACCGTTGCTGCAAAAAGATATTAGAAGCATTCAAACTAAGTCTTTTAGGGGCGCTATTGACGCAGAAATACTCGCTCCTTGCGTGGCAGCCTCGAACAATGAAGTGCCGGACCTCTTGGATGTCCCGCTGCGCTCTTCGTACGCTTATAAAGGACTCGGGTTTTCTACATGTTATAGAAACACTACCCGGCTCTATTGTCCTTGTTACCGAGCACGTCTGTGTTCATATTTGCGCTTTATTTATGCCGTTTAAATTTGTCTCTGGCTCGAGATCCAAAACATGGAACGGCGGTTATGACTGCCGAGGAGATCGGCACGCCCACATCAACTATCGCATAAAGCGTGCAACCTAGAGTCGCATTGCATCCTGTTACATGCAGCTGATGTTAGCGAGGCTTAAGCCTTTGCTACAAAAAGTTTAGGTTGAGTCTCAAGTTCACTATAGTTGTTTTAAAGGCGAACTATTTTAACGAAAGTGTGTCTGGTTGGGTTTTTAATATTGAAGTCTCTGGCGCTAATCAAACACAGAAAACAAGATAGAACCTTGAGGGGTTTTCTCGGTCCTCCGCAAAAGAGAACATGGAGATATGCTCGGGATCTGTGCCCTCTTCAAACCTTACGTGATGCCACGGAGAAAATTCCAGATATCCTGTCCACCAGGTGCTCTGAATTTTAGTCCCATTTTAAGAATTAAATGACCAAGTTGGTTGCTGAGCGTTGGTATTTCAATTTCAAATCTTGGTTCACGACAGAGCCTCCTTCTATGTACATTTGTCTTTCCAGCTACGCTCAATGTCTATTTGTTATCAACTTTTTTTTACAGCTGTTTGCCAGTAACCGTGAACACAGCCCCCCCCCCCCGCCGCTCCCTTCGTTGTTTGCCCCATGCAATATTTCCCGTGTGGCTCACCGTTCCCTTGTGGCAGTAAGTGAGGGGGTGCCTGCTGTCGTTGCGGCTGCCGTACTCGTCGAACACGCCGTACCTGAAGTGGGCCCACTCGTGCACGAACACGTACGCTGCGAATGTGTTAGTGTCTTCTTTAACCATACATTTAAGCATAAAATGCTGTTTGGAACTTGGCACCAGAACGGAGGAGAAAATAGAGCCGAACCTAAGCTAACACTGGAGAAACTTCCAGTGCACACTCTCTGCCTGGTGCCTACGTGCTGCACTGCCACAGGAGCTGCTCACGTGCGAACATAACTTCGTCGTTGTCTCATGGTTGTAAAAGCCGGCGGCGAGGAGAAAGAAGCACTGCCGTGCAGCCAGAGAGGCGCACGCGCAGTCCTGATGGCACTTGATGAACGAGGCAAGCGCCGTAAGCGAGCAGACAATACTGCGCATGCCCGCGAGAATTGCCGTCAATACGTAATGGGCATGCTGCCTACACGGGCATCCATGGCGCCGTCCATTACCACGGCTAGCTATCAGCTCTGGTTGCGCAGGTCGCCATAGAAATCAGTAATTTTTTAACTAATTTTCACTCCAGCGCCAATTTTCGCTTCATGAAAAAAATTCTCGCTTCCTCCGGATTCTGCGACGGAACAACGCAGAAATCTTTTGTTTGGTAGTCTGTGCTGCCCACACTCACAGCCCACATGCTGTAGCATTATTCGAAATATTTTACTTTGGGTCACGGCGCGCAATGCAGGACCGTTGTCCTATACATCCACTTTCCGATGTGCCTCAGTTTTAGTGACGCGTCGCAATCTCATCCTCTCGGCTGCTTCACTCTTCCTTTCGCCACTTTGAGACGCCGCGGTGGCTCACCGGTTATGGCGCTAGGCCGCTGACCCGAAAGACGTGGGATCGATCCCGGCCGCGGTGGTCGATTTTCGAGGGAGGCAATATTCTAGAGGCCCGTGCACTGTGCGATGTGAGCGCAGGATACACTCCGGGTGGTGCAAATTTTCGGAGCCTTTCCCTATGGCGTCCCTTATATCCGGAGTCGCTTTAGGACGTTAAACCCCCGTAAACCATGCACCTTAAACATTTGGTCACTTTCCTGCGCGCATTGATTCTCTGGTTTTGTGCTACACTCTATGCTCAGCACAGCACAGGCAGATAATTCCGGCGCGTTTGCGAGCGAATTCCTCGTAACAGTGTAACACTCATTTCGGCGGCATAACGGCTGCATCCCGACTGTGGCTTCCCACCCTGTCCTGACTGGCCACATACACGTGCGTGGTACGAGGAACGCACCGGTGACCCGCCACCTGTCACCAGAGGAAATAGGAGGACTCTCGATTAGTTAGTGCTCTGGGGGCAAGTGTTCTGCGCGCGAAAACTGGCACTCTGCTTTCCCATTTACGGAGGTGTTCTCCTATTCTTAATCGCCCTGGTGCAGCCATCCTACTCATCTATACTAAATGCCTCCTCGACACATCCACAGCAGATTAATGTGATCTTACGTTTTCTTTTTTCTTTTCAGACACTCTCCACCTCCTCCCTACTACCGTGCCAGCATCGTTTTCACCGTCCCTTCTTACTCCCTTCCCTTCCTCTCCTCTTCACAAGGCTCGGATGTTGCTACGCGGACACACGCTCGTCCGCTCGTCTTCCTCGGTAACAATGGCCATCGTCGTAAAAGAACTAAAACCGCAAATATTGTGTAGAAAACTACTTCAAATACCTGGGTTAAGCCATCTCTTGACCGTAGAGTTGTTGATTAAGGCCAGGAATCCGGGAGTGAGCTGGATGAAGTCTCCCGGACGGCCACACGGCTTCACCTGATGTGTGAAAGGCTTGTCGTCGTTCTCCTCCGCGGGGATGTCGACGCGCACGTCGCTCCTGTAGAAGCCACTCGACGGAAGTGCCCGGGTGCCATTTCTCTTATGCCATGTCTTGGGAACCTCGATGGTGACGTGTTTGAAGTACACACGCCCACTGGTGGCCTTGTGGAGGAACTCGGTTGAGGAGCGGAACAGCCCCTGTGCATTTTCATCATCCTCACAATATGTACTCATCGCGTCGCAATATATTAAATCTGAAACTCTCCGTGGTTGCTAATCAGTCACGCCCCTAGAGTCTTTCCCTTTATAGTGGCGTGGCATGCACCTTACCTTTACATATTCCTTATCTTTACTTTGCTCCTTTTTTATCTATCTGTCGCTTTTGTTGCTTCTGAGTTGCCTGGCCTGGAATGCACATTACTTCGAACAGTATTCTCGAGCGGGGCGACAACACGCTGGGCAGATTGTGTTCGGGAGGATGCAAACAGATGGACTGAGCACACGTTGACAGGGTCGCCCATCTGCTCTCGTGATATGGATGAGCAGACGCCTTCTGTTCTCGTGAATGGGAACCCTAATGATATCGCAATAATATTATTTTTTTAAACAGAAAAGAAACGCATCCCGGCAGACTACAA
Organism: Amblyomma mixtum; assembly: GCF_055824585.1. NCBI lineage: Eukaryota > Metazoa > Arthropoda > Arachnida > Ixodida > Ixodidae > Amblyomma > Amblyomma mixtum. The sequence goes on along the minus strand of NC_143018.1, from coordinate 31,157,685 downwards.
AAACAGCATACCAAACTGAACTGAAACAAACCCAAAGAAATCATTTGAATAATGCACCGCTTAGTGTATAAAAAAAGCGCGTATGAAATTCTACGCGGGATTCGCCATAGAACGCATCTCTAAGACACAGAGAGAAAAGTGTTAGAGGAAGAGCAGGGATATTAACCAGAAGGGTGGTACGGTTTGCTGCCTTGCACAGAGGGAAAGAGATGAGGACGGCGCAAAAGGATAAGAGGAAGTAGAGAAATGCTGTCCGTAGCAAGCACATGAAGCAGTGATACGCGCGCTGAAAGTCAGAGGCCGCCACAGCTGTAGCCTGCCATCAACTATGATGGCTGCCGAGCGCTCTGACCTGAGCAGGACACTTCGACCGTCCTTCTTCGCTTAACGCGCAGCGAAGATGTTCCTCCGTGCAGAAAGGCTGCTTGGTGCAGGCTAGCTGCGGGCTGCCAGAGCGCGGCGCCAGGCGCTCGATTTTCTCGGGCTGCTCCGCGCACTTCCATTGGCTGCCTGGAACGCGTTCGTTTTTCTCTCATTGGGCGGTTTCGGTCTGCCAGCGGGTAGCCAGACTCACCATGACGATTTTGTGCTGGCAGCGCTCGGTCAACTAGCAGACGACGGAAGCGTGGTATGGTAGCGGGAAGCTCGCGCCTCCATTTTTATATGGACTAGGAGGACCGCGGTTCTTCATGCGATATTTTTCGGCACGCAGACGCTTAATGTTTTCGACTAGGTCATGGTGCATGTCGTCTGTGTCGCCTGCAATGGCACCTTTAGCGGTAGTTCTCGCTGTTTACTCATATGTTTCGCGCGAGGATGCGCGATCGTACTTCGATCGTCTCACCACCCCGCAAGCACAAATGTTCACTTCATATTACGATCGCATACTTCTGATTCACATAATATTTCGGAAGTTAATTTCGTGCGTCCGGCTGATATTGCGATGGTGTTTGGGCCTTTGTCGAGAGAAGCCGCGGATTCCATGTCCGAGTACGCGCTCAGACGCGCATACATGCACGCTCTGAACGTGTTTTAAGAGGTGTGTTCTATTAGAGCGCGACATGGTCTTCACAGCGTTCGGCACAGTGCAGAGGCGGATATGCTTCGAGAAACGCTTGACTGAAAAATATCCTTTATTAAAAGCACTCACGAGCACATTGCTGGGGGCATGCCTGCGGGCATACGAGGTCTGTTAGAAAAGTATCCGACTTTATTTTTTTTCCCGAACCCCTGATGGATACGAAACAAGCGCGCTTGCACCAGCCGACTTTGAACCTTCGTGCGCATGCCCGAATTTTTTCTGGCCTGCCGATAGCGTCAGTCGCTGGGACGCAGCGTTTGAGTGAGGCAGTGCGCAGTGCTCTCGTCGGTTTTTTATTCCAAGGAAAAAGGCGGAGCGGCAGGAGCGGCGCTACTGCATTAAATTTTGCCAGAAACTGGACGACAGCCAAGTGGAAACCGTTCGGAATATTCAGTACGGCTTTGGGTGAAGATGCTATGAGGAGCACACAAATTAAAAAGTGGTACAATTGGTTTAAAGATGGCCGCACATCGCTGGAGAGCGAGCCACGCTCCGGTCGGCCATCAACATGCCGAAATGACGAGGTGGTTGCCGAAGTGAACGCTGTGGTGATGCGGGATCGTCGTGTGACCATCCTAGGAACTGCGGAAGAGGTGATCAGCAATTTTTCTGCACATTCCATTATCACCGAAGATTTGGCCATGGAGAGAGTTGCGCCGAACTTCGTGCTGCTGCTGCTCACGCTGGAGCAAAACCAGATTCGTGTTGAAGTCTCACAGGACATGCTAAATTCCACAAACAGTGACCCCGACTTCATCAACACCATAATCGCTGGTGACGAGTCTTGGGTGTACGGGTACGACCTGGAAGCGAAATCCCAGTCGTCACAGTGGAAGCATTCCATGTCACCAAGACCTAAGAAGGCCCGCCAAATACGCAGCAATGTCAAAGTGATGCTGACAGCTTTCTTTGACTCACTCTGTGTGGCACACCACGAGTACGCACCTTACAGGGTCAAACAATGACTAAAGAGTGCTATAGGAACGTCTTCCGTCGCCTACGTGGTGTTGTGCGGCAAAAGAGACCGGAGTTGAGGTCAACAGGAAATTGGCGCATCCATCACGACAATGCTCCTGTAGATTCTTCACACTTGATTCAGACTTTTTTGCGAAAAACCAGACTCCTGTAGTTCAACAGACTCCTTACTCTCCTGAAATGGCCCCCTGAGACTTCTGGCTGTTTGCCAAAATCAAGAGGACATTGAAAGGAGCGCGATTTCCGACAAGAGAGGACATTATGGCTGCAACGACAGCTGAGCTTAACTCCATTCCGAAAGGTCTTTTCAGAATACTTCCAATGGCAGCACCGCTGGAAGAAGTGTGTGGAGTCCCAAGGAGACTACTTTGAAGGTTATTAGGTTTCCAACGCTCCAGTTATGCCAGTTTGTTTTCTTCGGCCAAAGGTCGGATACTTTTCTAACAGACCTCGTATATGTGTCCACACAGTTACTTACACCAGCTGATCGAGGCGAGTGCCGATTCTGTCGTCGCCAACTGTTGTACAGCTTGATGTTCGCTTGATCTACATATGCTTAAAATATTTGAGAGGTACTTTGGGCATGAATCTCTTCGCGTTTGGTTCATTAAGGAGATAAAAGGAATCTACCAGCACTGATGATGCAAGCACACTCCGGACGTGAGAGCCGACACACAGGACTTGATTGTAGCGCCTTTCATTCCAGTTCCAGTTCTCTGCGGTAAAGCTGTGGCATTGGAGATATGATATGCAGCCAGATTTGTACAGTGCACGCGCTTTTCCTAGATGAAAGCTCAACAAGTTGATATGCGCTTCTGTCGAGATTATGCGCGCATTTCTTGACCGTAGGAAAAGCCGGCGGCGTAGAGGCTGTAGTTGCCCGGAACGTATCCCGATTGTTTTCTGATTACAGCTTACAGAAAGCAGTTCACGAGCGTAGAAATCGCAACGAGCACAGCAGAGTTATGCAAGGTCGATTTTCGGCGGCCATACCAGTCATACTTACTGCGCAGAAAACAAACACGCGAAAATACGAGGTTACGGCGGGTCGTCTGATAAGCAACGCACGGGCAGATTTTTCCTCCGATATGGTTTCGACTGAAACACGTCTGATTGCGATTGCTCATCGCATGCTTTTGAGGATTTCTCCAAGCTCCTATTTCTGCCGTACGCGTGCGCAGCAATGAGAGAGAGCCGAACGCAGAGCCACGGGGCTACGGGGAGCAGCTGGCCTCCGTGATACGCTTCTTGCTTGCCGCTGTGACCGCCGGCTGGCTGTATCCGGTGGCCGCCAGCCCTTATGACCATGATGCCATTTCCAATCAGAGGCGAACTTTGTTGCAGCCAGTGGGCTGCCCGTGCGCGGTAAATCGAAGAGGCCCATTGCTCCATCACAGAGGGTGTGCACTACAGCGGGAGCGATAGCCAAGTGACTTGCCGGTTCCACCCTTGGAGAGGAGTTGGGCCTTCTGCTTCTTAGCGATTGGCTCCGGATTTTGGGGGCCCAATACCTGCTTGGTCACTGCTGGTCTGTGTACCTTGAGAAGAGATGACGAAGGCCCGTCTACGACCACCGTCTTTGCATTGCCAGTCATATGGGTCCCATTCTTTATAGTGGTTTGCTGAGGGCGAGGACAAGTTTCAGAACTCAGCGACCATGCTTCCCAACCGCCACAGCACTCCTAGAAGACCTCGGACGAGGGTGACAACGTCGTCGGACCTTAGCAGCGGCAGTTCTGTGTGTGGAAACGTCTCGTCTCATTCGTTCAAGTATCTCCCGCTCCTTTTTCACGTAAGGACAATCTTTTGAGGCCACTTCATGAGCCTCGCGGCAACTGGCAAATTTTTGGACTCTTTACAGGCAAGCGTCACCGCTGTGTGGATGAGAACGGCCTGGGCACATTTCGTATACTACTCACATGTCCAAATTTCATGCGTTTCTAGCACTGGAGAGCCTTCGGAATGAAAGGCTTAACCACGTGCCTCAAGTGCCTTGGTTAACGTGGTAGTTATTCTAATCGGTTTTTAAACCCTTTCTAAAAACAATGCTCTGTGAAAAAACGTTCCGAAGTGCCGCGGGGGGAAAGGGGGAGGAAAAACTGCTTACCTTGATGTTGTCAATGATGGACTCGTCAGGAGGAACACTGTCGCTGATTGATACCCACAGTTCCTTGTAGCCTCCATCTGCGTTGTCGATGTCGACTGACGTCGCTGTGGATAACAGAAGCAGCAGGACGTGCGTAAAACTGAACATCTAGCCCACTTTCACGTCGCCCTCAGTGCACCTGGGAAGTATTAAAACATATATTTAAAGGCGTAACAACCACAGCTGTTCTATTGAAACTGTGTAGCAATGATTTGAGAATGGACAGGAACAGAGAGTGTCCTGAAATTTAGCTTTTATTCTAGAGAAGTGGGCATAATTATGGCCTTTTTGAGCTCGGTACCAGCACTGGTGCACTGTAGGGAAGAACAGAAGGTGCCTTTCCTCTCGTGCTTCTCACCACTTCCAAGAAAAAACTTGCAACGAAGCTAAGAATGAAACTTTTCACTGACGAAAGCCTGAAGCCCCCAGCGGTGTGCATTCTTTCCACTCTCACAATTCACGCATTTATCGACCCCTGAGGATTACCTTCGTAGAACTGCTCTTTCTGTACGAACTAAGTGTGAGTGATTGGGCCACAAAATTTCCTTACCGGTGCCTTACTTTGCAGAAGGGAAGGCAAATTGCTTTCTCAACAGAAGCCGTCGGATGAACAGACTTTAAATTATAGTCTCTCGCCGTTTAAACTAAAGACTGTCTAACAGAATATATTTCCTAGATTCAAATCGGTGTGAAAGAACGGATTCTGTTGTTGTGGTCCTCAAGAGGATAATGAAGCATACTCATGGCGGTGGATTGGCCAAACGAACAAGCGGGGACTGAAAGACGCTCAGAAGTTGTTAAAAAAAAAGTAATGCAGGTTAGTGCACTGCACGGGCTCGGTCTGGCCCGAAAGCCGGGGCGGGCCAGGATATGATTTGTTTTGCAGGGCCTGGGCCGTGCTCGGGCCTGAAGTTGCGGGCCAGGGCCGGGCTTGTGCTTAAAGCTGCCGACCAGAGCCGGGCTTGGGTCCATACAGGAACGCCTGGTGTCCGACTATTCATTCACTATTGCAGAGTGAAATACACAACTGCGGCATTCAAGCAGCGATACAGATGAGCTATGGGTTATAGTACGAGCTGAGAAAAAAAAAACTAAGCTTTCTTCATTGACTTATTTATTTCCTTATGTCCACGCAGCGGTGGCTTAGTGGTCAAGGCGCTCGATTACTGAGCCGGGGAACCAGGGTTTGCTCCTAGCCTCGGCGGCCACATTTCTATTTAGGCGGCGAGCATGACAGCCATGTACTTTGTGGTGTCATTGCTCGATGAAGAAACCCAGGTGGTCGAAATGATCCAGCGCCCTCAGCTTCGGTGTCTCTCACAGCCTGACTCCCCTTGGGTCCTTAAACCCCCAAAACATAGCTTTTATTTTATAGCTATATTTTTCTCATGTGAGAAAATTCACAAACTAAAGCACGTTTGGTTTTCTTTTTATTGAGCTGACCGGAACGTCTCGTAAATGAAATAGCCGCAAAAGCTCGCGAGAGTTTGTAAATCTCATCTCATAACCACTTCTATTCCTCCTCGCTTCTTCAGCCTGGTTGTCAAGACAAGTGTTTTGCTCTGTAAGTTATTACGCGGTTAGCGCGTTATGGTCTGCTCCACCAGTAATAGTAAAATTCAACCGCTTTTAATTTCCCATTGATTGTTCGCCATCCCAAAACATACCTATACACTCTTAGAAATGCATTCGGGAAGAACATATTAGTTTAGGACGCATATAGTCTTTAAACACACACACCGTGAAATACTCAAGCCTTTTAGCGTTTTGTTTCTGCTGACTGGCGACCAGTTCGGCTATTAGTTCAACCTTTGAGATCGCGTTTAGTAAAAAAAATGTCATCCCCTGCTTGCTAGGCAGCTTTAATGTCTATACTTTGCGAGCGGCAAATTATAACTGATTAAAATGATGGGGGAATGCAAAGTTTTCTGGTACGCGCGTATGCAGCCCTTCTTATTTGGCTCTCGGAACTTCCAAGTTTATCTCCTTCTTGGTGGGAGCAGCCGAAATAACAAAACGCAGACACAGAAAGGAACACACAAAACGTGGACGAAGCTGACCGTCAACTATAATTTTATTGGAAAACCGGCGCTGTTTGTTTCCTTGTCAAAAAGATCTTGCTTTTATCTCCCGTGGGGCTCGTTCAAGAAGGAAAATTTCTTTTCTTGATAGAGAGATTGATGGCGTACTAACGCACCGCTGTCCTGTTTCCCGTATCGCCAATGCCTCAAGGATCTCACGCGTCACTTGGTCTGCGTATCTTTCCATGACTTGAACTTAATGCAACTTGGGCTCACACTTGCGCTCTTTTTTGCCTTTCTTGTTTTCTTTACAATCTCTGCAATGCAGGGCTAGATTGCTGCTTGGGGCACCTGATAGCGATGATGCATGTTCTCTTATCCTATCTCTTAACCTATCATTACTCTTTTAACGACCAAGTTTATCTTTGCGCACCTACGCGAGATCACTGTCCAAAACACGGGCTTGGCGAGCACTAGTCTTAATGAGTTCCTTCTGGATTAAAAAACCAACTCTCTGCAAGCCAAACTGGTTTCAGAACCTCTGTCGGCCAGTTTCTTATCGGTCTAGTAGCAGTCCGCTTGCTCAGAGTGAGCAGTATACCTCAAGCGTTACTGTGAAACGGGCCAGGCCAAGCCGGGCCCGGGCTGGGCTTCACTCTGGGATTTACGGGCCGGACCGGGCTCGCTAGAGCGACAATTTAGCGGGCTTGGGCCGGGCTCGGGTTTCACGTCTCAGGCCCGGGCCGGGCTTGGGCCTCAGGTTGGGGCCCGTGCAGTGCTATAATGCAGGTTTGGTTATTTACAATAACGACAAATCGAAAACTGTAAAATTGGTGACTGAGAATGGTAATTGGGCAATACTTGCAGTGTTTAAAAGGTTTTGGTTACAGATCAATTTTTGAACAGAAGTCGCCATAAGAGAGATTTGGGAAAGCTTCAAGCACGTCACCCATATCGTGTCTTAAAGAGAACTTTGTATGGCGGAGAGCAATATCCTGTTGCTGGTCCCAAGGATAGAAGCACCAAGAGGCAGAACATCCTCCGCGGAGAAATTTACTCTAAGCTGTCGTAACGGGTGTTCCAGTAAGTGCCCTTGTACTTCCCACATACCGACTGCCCGTGTCTGTGGTGCAGTAGAGATTGCACCACAGGTAGAGAAGATGCGGGAAGTCGAGACAGGAGGCAAGCGCTGAGGCTGAAAATTTATTTCAATAGCAGGTACCTACGGAACCTGGCCCCTCTAATATATGCGCAGGTTGGAAAAAAAGGCAAGACGGGGGGCTTCACATCATAACCCACTTTTTGCTTCATGGGAAAATAAATCTATTTGTTCGGAAAGCCTTGACAGGCAGTTCCGCTCTGACCCTGTCAGCGACGCCATATTGCCGCCGCGAAGACCGCCTTTTCCGAAATACTGCCTTTAGGTACAGAGTTGGGGTGATTCTTTTTGTCTTCACCAGAGAGAGACGAGCAACACCTAATCGGTATCCACTGCGCTTTCGAGGTCGCACCTCGGCATCCAAGTTAACGCACTCAACATTTGATGCTTCTGCCACACTGTGATTTTGAGACCTGGTTTGAGGAGCAGGCAGTGACACTGTTTGCGCTTGATATAATGGATTGGTAGCCGTGTAGAAAGCGGATTGGGGAGGTGCAGCCAGAGCTGATGTGAATGCGGCACATATAGGAGCAGTGGAGGCGTGCAACAAATTGAACGTCTGACTCGTCGTCCCCTGCGAGATGAACGTGGATAGATGGTGATTCATGGAACTCGCCACTGTTTTCCACCAGCGCAACCATCGCTTGCGACAAAGTGGAATTGAAAACAGTTTCATGCCGCGCTGGCAAACTCGAATAGCCAGTTCCCTATTCTTTACAGCTACAAATGCCTCTCGTCTTGAACACCTGCGCTTGTTAATTAAGTACTGCACTTGAAGATCTTCAGCCCACTTCGCCTAATCGGAAGAACAACCTGCGGGTTTGTGGCTCTCTCCGCACGCACAGCATCCAGGTCTTGATGTACAGGTATTGGCGCTATGGCTAAGCACATAGCAAGTACGGCACTGTAGGGGCCGAGGTGTGAATTGATCAACGCGAAAGATCAATGCCAACACCTTGGCTTCAGATGGGAAAGTGGGCCCCGCCAACGTAGCAATATCTAATTCTCGGTGGGTATCTTGGTCCTGTCCGCTTTGCGACTACATCGGAGCTTGGCGGTTCAAAGTAAGTTTTTCTAGCGCCTGAGGAGACGCTTCGGGTGTCCACCTCGAGCTACGTGCTCCGCATGGGCTCCGCAAATTGTGACCAGCCAGGCCCGATCATCTCAACGGACCTCCAAAATTTTTGTTGGAGCTTGAAGAGGAACAGAAGCGGACCACTTGGACACCAAATTCGAAGAGGTGGGCCCATTTTTGGGTTTTCTACCGGACTTTGAATTTGCCGAGCGGCGGGGTGCGAGCTAAGCCTCGTTGGCCTAGCACGACTACGGGCGTTCGAGGACTCTCCGGCCTCGTCACGAGCGACGACGACGATGGCAACGGTCCCCTACCCCGACAACCGACCCAACATCGAGAAGGCACTAGAAAATTCGTCAAAAGATTTTATGGAAACCCAGGCGATGGAAGAAGACTGCCACGTCAGCATTCGGCCAACGGTCGAGGCGGGAAGCGAGGCGGTTTTCGCACCTCAAGAGGCCGCCATGCTGGACCCGCAGGGAACGCAGGGCGGAATCGAGCAGGACGACGACCAAAACTGGGAATTAACCACGTCGAAACGCAAGAAGAAACCCCGCAAGGAACGGAAAAACCCCGGAGACTTCCCGCCTTCCGCCCAGGTGGGTTTTGGCGCGAAAACCCCGGGGAGCGCCTCGACGGCAGCTGGCGCGCCAGCTGCGCCGAAGCAAGACAAGAAGGAAGCGGCGCGTCGGCCGGGCCCGAGATTGCCGCCGCTCCCGAAAGACGATTTCAAGATAATCCTGAGGCCGAGGGGCCTCGTGGTATGATCGCTGCAAACTCATCAACTCGCCCGAGCCGTAGTCGCGGCGACCAGTGCAAAGTGCAAAAGTGAAGACTTAATCATAAGACTACGAAACGGTTCGAACATCATCATAGTCAGCACGGACAATGAAGATGCAGCCCAGAACGTGAGACGCATTAACCATCTAGCGTTCGGTGACAAAGTGTACGAAGTCAACGCCTACGTGGCAGCCCCCGAAGGCACTCAGCGAGGCGTGATCCACGGCATAGAACCGGGGACATCATCCGCCGAGCTCAAAGCCAACTTAAGAGTGCGGACCCAGGGAGTCAAGATACACAGCGCCCGAATGCTTGGAAAGTCAAGCTCAGCCGTCATCACGTTCGACGGACCCACCACCCCAAGACAAGTACTATACTACGGAGGGGAGATGTGGTGCTACCCATACCGCCCAACGCGGCAGATTTGCTATATCTGCTGCCAACAAGGACATAGATCGGACGTCTGCCCCAACCCGGAAAGCAAGGCCTGCAGGCTCTGCGGGACACAGAACCCAATGGAAGGACATTCGTGCACAACCAAGTGCCTGGTCTGCGGAGGCGATCACGCAGCCGGCACGAGAGAGTGCAAGCACCGGCTCAAGACGGCCGAAGAGCTGCGAGGAGCACCCCCAGGAGGAGGGCCCTCAAAGCGACAAAGCCGGAGCCGGAACCGAAAGGGAGGACGTGGACCAAGGTGGTTCAGCTCGGAGCGGACCGGGAGCCAGGGCCGGGACGAGACGAGCCAGTCCAGGAGCCAGTCGCGGAGCCAGAACCGGGGGCAGAGCTGGACCAGAGACGAGTCCTACCCACCCCTGGCAAAGCAAAGCGGAGGCCCGGGACAACAAAAACAACAACAGAAGAAGAGTGGAGTGAAGGTGAGCTGAGGAGCAGGCCCTCCCAAATCACTCTTCCCGCACTCGGGTCAGCAAAATCAGACAAATAATGACAAGAAACTAGCTGAGGAGAACAGGGCACTAAAAAAAGAGCTCGAACTTTGTCGCGAGGAAACGCGGCAACTTAAAAAAAGAATAGATGATCTCATAAGGGAGATGCAGCTCCAGAGGCAGGGTTCGCCTCCGCGAACGCCGGGCCCGCCCTTGGAGCAGCATACACAACAACCACAGAGCTTAGAAAACAAATTAGAGAGCTTTATGAGTATAATGCAAAATCAAATGACGCAACTGCAAACGCAGATGGAAAACCAAATGACACACATACAGCAGAAAGTAGCGCTGCAAGGTCAGAACTTCCGAACATACGTCAAAAGCCAAAACACACAAAAAATACAAATGACGCCAGAGACAGGCTTTTTAATGAAAGAAGATTCGGAGCAGAAAACCAAAGTGGAAAAAATAGTGACGCAATATGGCAGGACAGAACCAACTAGACATATGGCAGTGGAACTGCAGGGGATACCGGCGCAAGCAGGGACTCCTCCAGCAGTTCATTAACACTAGACACGCAACACCAGACATCATCATGTTACAGGAGACTAACATAACACCCACCCTGAGGGGCTATACATGCCAGGAAAGCGGACGCACCGCCACCCTCATCAGCAACAAGTTGGTCACCATAGCACACAAGGAGATTGAGGGCACACAGATAGAACATGTAATAACAGAGATTATACCCAAAAAGAAACACAAGGCCAAAAGCACTTTCATAGTTAACCTTTACAGCCCCCCCAGACAAAGGGATGGCGATTTTAGCAAGCTTTTTTCGGAGGCGAATAAGCTAGCCAAGACGAACACCTTAATAATCGCGGGTGACTTTAACGCAAGGAGCTCGAGCTGGGGATACCAAAAAACTGAGAAAAAGGGGCAGCAGATATGCGTAGCGGCGGAAAACATAGACTGCGACCTCCTAACGGATGAAAACCAACCAACTAGGCGAGGTAACAGTGTGAGTCCAGATACTTGCCCTGACCTCACCTTTATTAAGGGAGCAAAGCAGGCCGAGTGGGAAAATCTGCTGGAAGACCTTGGCAGTGACCACTACATTCTAAGAACGGCAATCGAAGCAGACAACGTAAAGAAGATCGGAACGGCCCACCTTACCAACTGGGACGCCTTCCGCAAGCACAGCGAACGGCTAAAATGGGAAATCACTTCCATAGAGGAGTGGAGTCAACAGCTGAAACAAATACAAGAACTGTATACAAAGGAAATAGATAGAACAGAACAAGCACCGGAGGTGGACAGGCGGCTACTTGGGCTATGGGAGGCAAGACGCGGGCTCACCAAACGCTGGAAAAAACAAAAGCTAAACAAAAAACTCAAAAAGAAGATTGCGGAAATCACGATGAAGGCAGAGGAGTATGCGACGCAACTGGCCAGGCAGGGATGGCAGCAGTTCAGCAGCTCACTGAACGGCACGCTCAGCACGGCCAAGACGTGGTGCATACTCAAGGCCCTCATGGACCCAACCAAGACAAAAGCAGAAAGTGGCAAGGCAATTCAGCAATTGGCCTACCAGTACGAAGGATCGGACGAAGCACTGCTAGAAGCGGTCCGCATCAAATGCTACGGCAAGAACAACCCCCAGGGCTACAACGGGGAGTACCAAGGAGCAGACAATCCCGCAATGGACAGGCCGATCACAAGAAAGGAAGTCCAGGCGGCGATAAGCGCGACAACAAGAAACACAGCAGCAGGCGCAGACAAGATCAAGAACGCCTTGATCCGCAACCTCAGCGACGAGGCGATCGACCAGCTCACGGCGTACCTCAACACGCTGTGGGCAGAGGGAGTGGTGCCGAAGGAGTGGAAGCACGCTGTCGTGGTTATGACACCCAAACCCGGCAAGAAGCTTCAGATTGAGAACCTGTGACCCATTTCCCTCACGTCGTGCCTTGGCAAATTGTACGAGAGAATCGTCACCAGGCGAATTCAACAATACCTGGAAGACGAAGAACAGTACCCGCACAGCATGTTCGGCTTCCGGGCGAACCTGTCGACGCAAGACGTCCGCTGCAGATCAAGGAAGAAATCATAGACACGGCACCTAGAACTGGCGAAAACATTATCATGGCCCTGGACATCAAAGGGGCCTTCGACAATGTTAGCCACGAGGCCATTCTGGAAGGCCTAAACAACGCCAACTGCGGAAGAAGAATTCACGACTACGTACGATCCTTCCTGTCAGAACGCAAAGCGACAGTGGGATTGGGAGACCTGCGAAGCGACACCTTTACCACCCCACGTAAGGGCACGCCGCAAGGATCCGTAATCTCACCAGTGCTTTTTAACATTGCAATGATCGGACTGACCAGAAGACTCAGCAAGATCGATGGCATCCAGCACGCGATGTACGCCGACGACATTGCGGTCTGGGTGAATCGAGGCTCGCTAGGACAAAAGCAAGAGAGACTGCAAGAAGCAGCAACGTGTGTAGAAGAGTACGTGAGGGAAAGGGGCCTAGCCTGCTACACGGAAAAGTCGGAACTTCTTAGGGTAGGGTCCAACCCTACCAAGGAGGAACTGACAGTAAAGTTACAAGGCCAAAATATACCAGAAAGGGATATGATACGCATCCTGGGCATGTGGATCCAAGGAAGCAGGATATGTACCTACACAATTAGCCTACTCAAGAAGTCAACAGAACAAATAAGCCGCATGATAAAGAGGGTATCACAGAACAGAAGCGGGATGAAAGAAAGCGACACGATCAAGCTCGTCAGAAGCCTGATAGTCAGCAGAGTCACGTACTCGTTGCCATACCACCGCATGACCAAGAAAGACAAAGAACAGACAGAGGCGCTGCTAAGAATGGCGTACAAGACGGGACTCCACCTGCCAAGAAACACATCAAATGAAAAGCTGCTACAAATGGGCCTAAACAACACATTCGAAGAACTAACGGAAGCCCAGCTAAGTGCGCAAATAGCCAGGCTCCAGCAGACAGCCACCGGCCGCAAGCTCCTAAAGAGATTAGGGCACAATGTAGAAAGGATCGTAGATAGAACAGCTAGCATTCCAGACGAGGTCCGCCAGACACTGGACATCAGCCCTCTGCCGAGAAACATGGATCCCAACCTCCATGCCGCTAGAAGGCAGGCCCGGGCAGATTATGTGAAGCGGAACCTAGCCACAATGGAAAACACAGTATACACAGACGCGGCTCTCTATCCATGGGACCACAGGACCAGAAAGTTCCGAGTCGCGGCAGCAGTGGTAGACCACATGGGGGAACCAATTAGCAGCGCGACATTAAGAAACTGTACGGTAACAGAGGGGGAGGAAGCTGCCGTAGCTCTAGCGGCGGCCGAAGGTTACCGTAGGAACAAGTCTTTGATAATCCTAACAGACTCCAAAGCAGCATGCAGGAACTACATACAGGGCAAAATAAGCAAGGAAGCGCTGAGCATCCTCCTCGAAGCAAAGCTTCCAAATAAGACCTTAAGACACAGGATTTTCTGGATACCGGCACACACCGGGATAGAGGGTAACTCGAGGGTAGACAGCCTAGTTCGCGAGATCACGAGCCGAGCAGGGCAGTCAGAAACCCTGGAGGACCCCATGACGGTGGAACCAACGTATGCAGAAATATTGAACTACTACAGAGGGCGGAGATTCAAATACCCACCACCCCACACATCATTAACACAGCACGAGGCGGTCTGCTGGCGGAGACTGCAAGCAGGGACTTTCCACAATTTATACATACTACATAAGATGTTCCCTACACAATACAGGGACACATGTCCGTGGTGCGGAGCAACCCCCACGCTATATCACAGCACATGGGAATGCGAACGGAACAGAGCATTTCACAAGCTAAATGACCCGAATGCGGAACAATGGGAGGGCCTGCTGACCAGCATGGAGCTCACGGCCCAAAGGGCACTGGTGCAGCACGCCTGCGAAGCAGCAAGACTCAGCGGTGCCCTGGAATAGGGGCGCCGACCTTGTGAAGAGGCCGAAGACATGAAGACATCGGCCCACCGCTAAAATCTGATTTTTGGAGCTATAAATGTTTTTCACTCACTCTAGCGCCTGAGATGCCCTCAGTTGTGGATGTACGACGCGGACTCAACCTTTTGAACGCGCCAGACGAGGAGATATAAACGCGCTCACCGGGTAATTCGTGAAGGATGTGCACGTGTGTAAGCCTGCCACACATGCTTGGTCAGGCGGTCTGCAAACATTCCCGCCACTGCCGAAATTCCGGTCGTCTTGTGTTCATGTACTGCGGGGTGGGGAATTTCAGAGGAGCCTGAACCGCCACGTGGTAATCTAGCGCGATGAAGCTCCCATCCTCGGGGACGAAAGCAACTGTGATGCCTTTTACTCCACCACGGAAGAAGCAGTCAAGTAGAAACTCATCAGGGGAGAGACAGGCCGACCAGGAGGACCTCCCCTGGCCAGCCGAACTTGTGGACATCCGCCCATGTTCACGCTTTCAGCCACCCCTTAAAACAAGAACGCAAGAAACAGAGCACAAAATCAAAAGATAGCCCAGCACACCTGGTACTTAGACGCAACCCACGAGGCGCCGATGTCGCTGAGAAGTTTCAGTCACCACGCATTCCAACCACAGGGAGACTGGGGAAGGTTGAGCTCACTTCTTCTGCATCTTCCCTCCACCTGGCGGCAAAGGCAGACTGGCAGGAGTGCGCTCTATTTCGGATATGTGCTACCAAGAAGACGACGATGAGCGGGCAGACCTCCCTGGCAGTGCCCTGCTTGTGGTGTAATGATGGGTGTGAGAAAGCTCGTTGACATAGGAAATCTGCCCGGAAAAGCCTCTCTCATAACGACTGCCCATGGAATTGGTTAAATTATGAATTTCTCGCGGCTTCTTTTAAAAGGACCATTGGTAAAGGGAAGGAGGATTACAATGCGAATTTCAAAAGTCATCTATCAAGCCCAAATAACAGCAAAGCTTTGTACCGATTCATGGAACACAACCATAATTCGCCGCCCTCTCGTGTTAGAGTCAGTGGGGTTAGCACCACAGGATGCAAAAAAAAAACAACTCGACCAGATGCCACAAGGCCTTGCTTTGCGCTCTCAAGAGCGGTAGGTGATTCTATTAGTCCTCCACCCTCCACACGCAGACTTCATTGCGGTTGCACCCTGTGAATTATTTTCCATAGTTACTGGCCTCAAACCTGCAGCTCCTAGATGCGATGCTGTCTCTATCGAGATGTGGTAGTTCCTTGCGGAAGACTTCACCTGTGCTGAATTGCATATTGTTTATGTGTCGCTTTAGACAGCTTGGCTCCCACCTGAATGAAAAAATAGCGAAAATAATCTTACTTCTCAAACATCCTATGAAGGGTTTCGTAATCAATAACATTCGGGCGATTTCACTCTTGTCTAATTTAGTAACACTTATTAAATGCATTGTTAACAGCCGTCTTACAGAACCCGTTATTACATTTCAAGCAGTGCTCCTCAGATAGGGTTTCCTTGTGGGTTCTCGACCTGATGAGTGAGATAATTGCTGGAGATACGGGCTAGGGAAATTGCAGAACTGACTAGAGAAATAATGGATGCCTATCACATGCATAATTCTGGAAACACTTGCGTCAGACGGATTTCTGTAGTGCTGTCAGTGAATAGACTTTATTTCCTGAAGGGTGCCCATCTAGATTGATTGCGCGATTTTGGGACGCGTCCAGGAGTATGATTCTCTGGGCAGAGTGTTTTATGTCGGTTTTGTCTTTTTATTTTGTTCAACACTTGCGCGTTAGTTCACGCCTTCTATGCCGGTTCCGCTTATGGTTGTTTTTTGGAAGCTATATATTTACACTTCACTTTCGGTAATACATTTCTGTTGAAGTCGGCGGTTGTTTTGTCTATTCTCCCCTGTTATCCATGTTTCCTGCGTGATTCCGTGTTTCCTATTGAAGCTGACATGAAAGTTGTGTGTATGCGGACCACATAACCTGTTTTGCTTTTGCTGGAGAATTCACTTCACCAGCTATTGCAGGCCTACCTGGCTAAGTTACATATAATTCTGAACATGAACAAATCTTTCTTTCTCTTTTTTTCCACAGCGTCCCCTCTCTATATGTGGCTACTCTGTCGTTGTGCCCAAATCCCGCAAATTGAGTCCCTAAAGTACCTATGTGTAATATACGACCCTCACCTAGACTGGCGACCTTATATCAGAAGTACTGAAAGGTGAGCGAGCTCTCGGTCCGTAGACGCAAATCGACATTAATTAATTCAGTATGCGCACAGAAAGACTGATTTCTCTGTAAGACTTACGTAAGACCAATTTCGGAGTTCGATTGTGTACTGTTCGCCGGTTGTCCGAGATAGGTTGTGCAGCGTTGTCTTCTGTACTTCTCTCCTGCTTGTGAACGCGTCCTTTCTGCTGGTTTTCCACTCATCATGCACCAACTGACCAAACAAGCTACGGTTCTTCAATATTAAACAACTAGTTCGTTTGGAGAAGCGCGCTCTACGGTTTTGCCTGGGTTTTCCAAAACAGTGCAAAATTGTGTCCGCTTTCTGGAAGCTCGCTTAATGCACTTGAAATCTCGCTCCCAGCTTCTCACAGTGCGCACCTTCTTACGGGGACTTGAGGATCTGCCTGAAGTGGCTCCTCCAACTTTTGTTTACTAACGCAGCTTTGTTTCTAGATAAACATTGGCCGCTCTTCAAACTGCCTCAATTTGAGTTTACAGAGCATCTGTTGTCTAGAATTGCAGTGTCGCTTAGGTCCATGCAATGCTACCGCTATATGCAAAACACTTATCTGCCCCCGTGCTAACCGGTCACCTGGAGAAATATCTGTTCCAGTATTCGAACCATGCTGTTATTTTCGCAGATGCCTGTCAAGAAGGCGAGAAAGCAGCAGGAGGTGTTTATCCCCACACCCTAGATTGGTGTTTTTCTATCCCGGTCCCTGATTACGACCAATTATCGGTGCAGAATTTCTCGCTGTTGGTTTGGCCCTTCAAAATGCTCGCTGAAGTATTTCTCAAGCAGTCACTCTATCGGACTGTCTCTCAGTTTTGGTCGTGCTCCAAAGTTCCGGAAGTGGTCTCTTGTGCCAATCCCTAGTGTACTTTGTGCCACTTGATGTGCAAGAGGTGCGTTTTAACTGGATCCCAGGGCTCTGTGGCATCACTTCAAATTCTATTGCCGATTTCTTAGCGAAATCAGCCATCAATCAACCTGTTGCCCATGTCCTTCCGAACCTCACCTGCTGACCACGACCCGTTATGTATGTTAAAAAATACACCAGTACCGGGGCCGTGAGGCCATTCTTGATAAAGCGCGTTTCGAACGCTTAAATTTCCTATGAAACACGCGTTCTTGCGCACCAGGGCAATGTGAGGTTTCTATGACGCTGTTCCGCTGTAGGATGCCTCGCCTTAATCTATATTTATGGCGTTCTGGGTCCACGCCCTCGAATCTATATACGTCATGCGGGGATGTTGAAATGGTACACCATTTCATCCTCTACTGCCGGTAGCTTGCGCGGCGTTGAATTCATCATCATTATGATCAACAACCTGATTACGCCCACTGCAGGGCAAATACCTCTCCATGTCTCTCCAATTAGCCCTGTCCTTCGGCAGTCGGGGCCACAGTATTCCCGCAAATTTCTTAATCTAATCCGCCCATCTAACCTTCTTCCGGCACCTCCTACGCTTGCCCTCTCTTGGAAACCACTTCCTTACCCTTAAGGACCAGCGGTTATCTTGCCTTCGCATTACATGCTCTGCCCAAACCCACTTCTTCCTCTTGATTTCGATTAGGATGTCGTTAAATCGGGTTTGTATCCTCACCTACTCTGCGCGCTTCCGGTGTCTTCACGTTACACCTATGATTTTTCTTTCCATGGCTCGCTGGATTATCCTTAACTTAAGCTGAACCCTCTTTGTTAGCCTCCACTTTTCGACTACATTCTCTCGCTCAATTATGGCTGCTGTTTACTCTTCCCGTCCTCCTCGCCTTCGCCGATACCGTCAAAGGGCATGCCCGTATGCTGGTGTGTCAGCTTCTTCACTACATTATTTCAACCGGGAGATTTTTGTGTTAACTTCTGGATAGCTTTACCTTTCTCTAAAATTTATTTTATTTCTGATTATTGCTTTAAACATTAGTTATCCAACCGCCACCGATTCGTTTCCTCGATTTTCGTTCCGATGTCCTGAAGATCTTTCAAAATTCGTGATTTTGTTTTAACAGATTCTTCTGTTTATATTTATCATCCGATTGAGATAAACCAGGATGAGCTCTTTACTGTTTCGATCTGCACCAAACTCTAGCTAATACACCCCCCTCTCCCCCTTCGGGAATATGTGCCATATTTTTTACGCAACAACAACAATCTCTAACAACTTTGATGAAATAATGAAACGTCCGGATAATGAAGACAAAGAGATCGTGCACCTGCAGAAAAGAATGGCACAGGTAGAAAATACGCGCTGCGAAGAACAACTCTCCCAGCCGTACCCTGATTTGGACAAGCTGGAATTCTGAGGAGGGAAAAAAGATGATAGAAATTCATGGTGTTTCTTGAAGTCAGCTTGAGATTCCCCCAGCGCAAGTTTACGATGCGGCTAAACAGAATAATGTCACAGGTATTAGAGCGACACTGTCGCCTGCTACCGACTTCTTGCAAAAGCAAATATATAAGCCGTTATTTACAAGCTCAAAGAAACCAATAGCTTCAAAGCAAGAGATCTTCGGTAGAGAAGGGAAACGTGTGTAAAGGTGTGAAAACCTTGCCAGAACAACAAAATCCTTACTTCTCCAAAATAAAGATTGGGCTAGTAGAGTAAAAGTTCCTTCCACATCTCATGTATCAATTTTTCCTTTGTGGTAAAATAAACTTCAATCTTCAAACTTCAAACTTCAAATTAACAGTGCTTTAGCGTTAGCTAAACCCAGTAAGAAGCTGTAGCTTCCCGATGGTTTAGCCTGGTAAAGTCTTGGTATGGTATTTGTTGAGCGTTGCTTTGGTATTTTCCAGGCTAAACCATCGTGAAGCTACTGCTTCTCTATTGGTTGATCCAAAGCTAACACACCGTCAATTTTTTTTTGCTCTCTTCTGAGTGCCTGACGTCAAGGCCTGGCACATACACACCACATGTGGACTTCGTGCATAGTCGCGCAGCTGCTGCACACTCTGACGTCATGGCCTGGCACGCGAACACCACGTTTGCACTTACTGCTGGGCGCGCCGGGGCTATTTCCTTTATGTACCCCCTCTGTCAAAAGTAACCGAGCAGGAGGTATTTGCTTCTCGACCGTATAACGGAGCTTTTAAGGCACCCCTCAGGACCGAGGAGTGTCAGAACTTGAGGCCAAGGGCTCACCTTACTCTGTACAGACTCATAGCTTAAGGGCTGAAATAAGTGCTTCGCAACGCGGTTAAGAAACAAAGCACCTGTGCCCGGTTACTTGTGACAAAGGGGGTACTCTGCTCAGGAGGCCGTGACGGCACGGCCTGGCGCGTAAACACCGCATGTTGACTTATTCCTAGGCGCGCCGGCGCTCTTACCGTCATGTACTCGGTTAAAGATGGCCTGATGTCGCTTCCCATCCCGTAAGCGCCGCGTTTAGGCTCTTCGGCGAGCCCAAAGGCGATCACGTGACAAAATTTTTGGTTCACCTTGACTTGACCTGTAATGACCTTGGCGTGCCCGGCTAAACCTTGACTTGACTTTCAAATGACCTTGACCCTTGACCTGTCGAATTGCTTGACGATTGGTCTTTCTACTGACCATCCACCGGTTCTCCAAACATATAAACTGATGGTTTGACCCTGGCTGAGCGTTGAAGTCATCGGCAACTCTGAGCGATCTCATCCCGAGTCTTCTTGTAGTGAAGCTACCGCTTCAAAAATACCCTGTTGGTTGGGCGGTCTAGTCGCAAGGTGCCTGTTCGCCGAAGGTAAGGTAACACGGCTCAAATCATTCCATATCAATGTGACGTTGTGGACTTGTAATGGTAAGCATGTATAGTTTGTGACCACTGCACGAAAAGACACAACAGTGTGATGGCTCCGAACACATACCCTCTCCCATGCGAAATTCGTAAAACTGTGCGCTTTAAAATAGAAAGCCCGTCAGTACTGAAGCATTTTCATCTAAATATTAGATCACTCAGGAATCAACGCAATTAATTCTCTCGCTTGTCGAGCAGCCTTGGTTTTCTTTGATGCAGTTATGATTTCGGAAGACTGGCAG
The DNA here is from genome assembly GCF_055824585.1 of Amblyomma mixtum. Taxonomy (NCBI): domain Eukaryota; kingdom Metazoa; phylum Arthropoda; class Arachnida; order Ixodida; family Ixodidae; genus Amblyomma; species Amblyomma mixtum. Next base: position 31,137,287 of record NC_143018.1, on the reverse strand, counting down.
CGATAACTATGGATGGCCCTCGTTTTCAACATTTTCTTTAAATCGGACAACCTCTCGTGGAGGTCTGGCATGCATGCATATTGGTGCACATTTTTCGTGCGAAATTTGCACAGAATTGTGTTATATGCTGGATGGGGTTGAACATCAAGTTACATCACGAAACGCTTTAATGTCTTTTGTTTAGAAGCCACCGTCTGGTAATGTCAGCTCATTTTTTGAAGCAATGTAATTTTTTTAAGTTTTGCAATGATGTAATCGCTTATGGCGAGTTGAATATAGATATGCGCAAGGATAAGCAGTGCAGTTTTTATTTTATACTGTGATCTTTTTGTGTTACAAATATGATTTGCAATGCAACGCATGTAACCACTGCCCCTCAAAACTGCACTAATCTCTTCTTAACTAACATTGACCCTGCACTCATTCAGTCAGGAGTTGCTTGCTGCGACATCAGTGATCATATTGGTGTTTATTTGGCAAGCAGTATGTTCCAGAGCGTCACCTTCGTGAGTATGTTATATTCTAATATGTAACAAAAGGTTTTCTAGAAAGATTTCTTTCAAATATTCTATAGATCTTGACTGGTCAGAAATGTGCAGAGAAAGATGTGTGGAGAGCGCTTATGAGTCATTTCCTAGCAAGTTCATTCATAGATATAACATGCGTTTTGCTCCAAAGTAAAGAGGGTATCAGACACCAAAAGAAAGCCGTAGATATCGCTTGAATTTTACTTCCGTTTGAAAATTAGATAAGCTATTTATTTGCACCAGAGATGTTCTCGCTTTTCAGAGCTCCGAGGGTTATAGGAATAAACTGAATTCCGACATGCGAGAAGCGAAGCAGAGATATTACGAAGCTTACTTTAAAACTTCATCGAATCGCCCTTATAAATTGTGGCGTGTGCTTCGTTCACTCAACTCTGGCGTCTCGCCGGTTAGAAGCCCCAGCGAGATAACTAACAGTGGCATATAATATTCTGGAAATCGTTTGGCAAAAGAATTTTAAGAGCTTATACCTACTCTTCAAAGTACTCAGGCGATTCGTCTCACCCAGAAATCGATAGATGCCCTTCGTCCTTGCTCCTATAACCAGTCTTCAGGCATAAAATTTTGTCGACGTTTAGAAACCTGAAGAACAGTACTTCGTGGGATGCCGATATTATATAGATACGTCCAGTTAAGCACGTCAGCTACATCACTGCCAACCATTAGAGCATATAAGTGTGGAAGCCGCCGCTTTCACTTCGAAAATGCAGGTTGCTAGAGTAGCAGTCATATACAAGAAAGGAACACCTCCGTAAGGAGGTACACGAGACGAAGACACGTGCAAAACACCTCGTATGCGCTGCTGGTTGATCGGCACCTTTTCCAAATGTGGGAAGTGAGGCGCGCCGTGAAACAGCGCTGGAAACGCCAGGGTTTGAAGCGTAAACTTCACCTACTCATTTCTGCAATGTCTCTAAGAGCGACTGACTAAGCCGCGCAGTTGACCAAGTCCAACACGTCAAGCATATGGAACTGTTTGCGCGGAACGTTCGGGACCAAGCGCATTTGGAACCATCTCAGGACCCTGCTGGACCCCACCGCCCGTAAAACGCACTTACAAGGAAACAGACATCCTCTTATTCACATCCGGACGCTTGTGGGTACAAAAATCTCGTCCAACCTTAAACAGCGATACGTGCCAGCTCCCGTTTTTCTAGATCCTAGCAAACCGTGCCGAAGGCCCCGGGCTTCAAACGCGGAAGACGCGGACATAACGCCCGTGCTATTTCGACAGGCCCTTTCTCACCTACGGGGAGACACGGCGCCGGGGGCCGAACAGATTGGTTTGAAGATGCTTTCAAACCTGCATGATATGCTTTCAAACCTCGATGATATACCACTCGCAGAGCTGACACTCCTTTTCAATGAAGACTGGGGGGCAGTTACGCTTCCCGCTGCTTGGAAACACGCGCAAATCGACTTAATCCCAAAGATGGGCAAAGCACCGAAACTCATTAACCTCACGCCCACCTCGAATAGGAGCTGCGTGGGTAAATTTCTTGGAAACGTTTTGCTCCATGGCCTGCAAACGCACATCGAAACTGCGGGGTTCTTTGCCCCGACCCAATATGGCTTTGGCCGAACCTTTCGAGCAGGACATCTTGCTGCAGTTGAAAGAAACTGTTCGCAAACACGCGAATTCATGTGCAATACCCGAGACACATTGCCACTAAATGTGCACAACGCCTTCGACAACGCCTGGCACGAGCACATCCTCCGCAGAGTGGCCGCCACCAGATATGGCACGTTAATCTGCAAATACATGATTACTTTTAGTACACACCACACGGCACAATTTAGCGTCGCAGCGGTGTCGACCCCAACGTTTTACCACCCTCATCAGCGTGTGGCATATCGCAGTTGCGGACTTAGGGAGCGGGACACGCTGCTCATGGTGGACGCATTTGTTGTCGGCCGCCTCGCATACCTCCTTCCCTAAAACAACCTGCCACTAAAGTAGTCAGAAGAGGCGAACATGATCCTACGGAGGCCAGTGAGGCCCGCCTTGCGCATGCCCTGGTTCGCCTCCACTGGAAATGTCATCCAACTCACAGACCACAAGAACTTGTAGAGGCCCATCGGTCGAAGCATCACAAGCGTCTGTTCGCCCCACCTGACCGCCCCAGACTCCTACGACAGCTCGAATACCACGTCCCGTGGAGACTCCGGACGTTGCAACGAGACCCATTCCCAATCTTACAATTGGACAACTGCTACTCCTGCCCTTGCCACGCAACATGAATCCGGATCTGCACCTGAGCAGTAGACGAGCCCCGCCCAACACCTCACTCGCCTTATGGGAATCAGCAGGATGTTGCGTGCACCGACTACGGCGTTCTACCGAGACCAGCCCAAAAGCCCTGACTAACCAGTGACTTCACATTACAGAACATGCAACGGGACCCCGATACACCCGACCATCAAGTGTGTGGCTCCATAACCACACTTGTCCACACGTGCTGGAACTGCCAAGGAGCCAACACGTGGCGGACAGCCTCGTTACATACCCACGTGGGAGGCCTGGGTAGCCCACCTGGACAAAACATCCTCTTATTTGGCGCAAGCTCCAGCAGCACCTGCTCACCATCTTGGGGGAGGAACCTTAACTCCCGCTCCCACAAGATCACGGATCCGGACATATGGGTCATATAAATTAATATTTTTCCCCTCTCTATCGATAATAGGATTGCCGCCATTGGTTCGGCCTCTTCTGACTGACGGCACACGCTACCGTTTCGTTCCAGTGCACTCGGGACCCAGGGTAAAAAGAATGCGTCGTCCTATAGCCTTAAAAATCGACCATGCAGCCCTACACACCTATCACCGATTCACAAAGCGCATGCAGACGCTCTTTCGGTGGCAAACTCCGATGGAAGCCCGCACGGGTGCTAGAATACTCAATCGCTCCGCAACACTCCATGACTGACACGTCTGGAACTCGCTACGGGGGTATGTTCGGTCATGTGCTCGTTCACGGGTACGCACGAGAAATCCCATTCCGGTGTTCTTGTTCCATAGATACGGTTACTTTTCTGCAGTACAAAATTACCACAAAATAACCGAAACAATCGGTGAAAACAGCGGCCACTTTAGACATTTTTTTACTGTATGCCACGTGTAGCGCCGTCACGGGCGTTATACGCAACGGTAAAGATCACAAATGTAATTTTGTTCACTTTTTTTGACGTCCGCGCAAATAAAAAAATTCCGACGATTACGTTACTCCCAAATGCGAAATTTTTGCACTGTTCATCAGCTGTTCCAGCTTTTCGATACATTGAGGCAAAGCAAGACATGTATATACAATTACAGATAACTTGTTAATATTCACGCATATTTCTTCTTCAAGAAATACTTCACTAACAGTTCTTGATTGTCGTAAAGGAAGCCTTCTGGTCGGAAAAAGAGATGGATATATGCTCGACTTGCTGCACCAATGCCTGGTTCTCAAAGACGAGGTCTATGCAAGTGTTTTGCGAGGTTGCCACGAAGGCCTTCCACCGGTTGGCTCGGTCATTGGTCTCATTGGTTGAGGAAAATCTTACAGAGAATAAACTATTTATATAGGCAGGCGGTTCACTGCGGCGAATGGTTGCGGCTCTGCTTTCCGGCTCGGGCGGGGCAGATATCGAGATCCGGCGCTCCGATTGCCGCCGCGCAGTGGTCGAATTGGAGGAGGAGCGAAGGGGAGGTCGCGGGAAGCAGCGCGTGGGCGCATAGGAACGTTTCGCGGTGAAGACAGAGCAGCGACTGACTGATGCCGCTGACGATGCTAGGCTTGGGATGCACGCACCGCCTCGGCAAGCGGAGAACACCGCGCGCTATCTCGCGGTCGCCGCCACGGAGGAGCGAAGGCAAAGAGGGGGGGGGGGTACACGCAGTGGCAAACGGCGCCTAGTATGCGTTTCTGTTTAGGCCTGCGGGGATAGCGCCAGGAGCGCGCGCACAGTGCGCTGCCTCGGCTGCGGGGCTGGTAACGCGGGACAACGGCGACGCCGCGAAACGCAGGAACGGGCGCCAAGGAGCTGCGCTATAGAATTACTCCGCAAAAAATTAGGAAACGGCGCGTGAACCGAATGCTCATTTTTTGTGACACCTTTGTGCAGGAAACTAGTTGACATGCCGCGGTGAACCAGTGGATAGGGCGCTCGGCTAAGGGGTCTGATTACCCGGGTTCGAACCCGACCGCGCGGCAGCGTTTCGATCAAGACGAAATGCCAAAAGCGCCTATGCGCTGTGTGATGTCAGTCCACATTAAAGATCCACACGTGACCGAAATTAATCCGGAAACCTCAACTACGGCGCCCCTTTCTTCCTGTCTTCATTCATTGCCTCCCTTATCCGTTCCGTTACGGTGCAGCTCGGGTGTACACAGATATAAGTGAGACAGTTACTCCGTCATTTCCTTCCCTCGAAAAACAAATCCAAACCCCGAAGCTTCGAGCCACCTGTTCTAAATCTACCTGCTAGCGCGAGAGTAGGCGCCCCAATCGACAGCCACACCACTCCCTCTGCACACGTAAGAGCGCAGTCTCGAGGCAGCGCCGGGCCAACTCCCATGTTTCGCCGGTAACAGTGAGCCGCATGCACCCAGCCTGATACCCACCTCAGTGCTGGTGGTGATGGATAACATTTATCTCTAGTCCCTAGTCAGGGACCCCTAAGGCTTCCGCGGCAGCTGGGGCCCTAGCAAGGAGGACCCTTTGGCTCTCTAATGTAGAGCACCCAAGCAGGGAAGCCTACCAGCTCTTTCAGGCAGGTGACGGGTAAGGCGGGTAAGCAGAGTTAAAGTGTCACGTCCACACCAAGTGATGCACGTCCGAGCACGCACATCCTCAAGGCGGGCACTCCCAATTAAAAGCCGGATTAAAATATTTGCAGCAGCGCCGGACACCGTACCGTGTTGGTATACACGCGACGGAGCCAATGCTTCTCACTTTTGGTTAGCCCTTTCGCAGACGGGTGAAAGCGGCTATGCAGGGTTTGATACAAGTGACTAACTCTTCCACCTTTGAGGCCCCTGCGGCCGACCTCTAACATTCCGTGGGCGTGCCCGAAGCCAGCGGCCGTGGGGCGCGTCCTGAACCCATCTCGCTCTTCCTGGTAGTAGCTCTGCTTGCTCCAGAGGTGATGAACAAGCGCATACTACTCAATAAGGCGACGCGTGAGGTGGAGGCCAGAAGGCTCCTGGACATTTAGGAGCCCTCCAACTGTGGAAGAACCGTGTTTTTTATTTTTCTTTAGTTTTGTGAAGTAGAGCTTGTCCCCTGTCCCTCCATGCGGTTTGTCTCCTCGTCCTCCTTGCGGTTCAGCATAATCGATACCACGACCACGATGACGATCACGACCAGCGCTGCTATGCAGGAAAGTGGTACCCAGAATAAGGGCGACGCAATGAAAGGCGACTCCTCACTGGATTCTTTTGGTGAATCCATAGCTTGCGTTGTCATGACCGTTTTGTCCGGGGCCCTTGTCGTCGTGCTTTGCGTCGTCGTGGCCTTAGTCGATGGGGCTTCCGCGGTGGTAGCCACTGTTGGGTTAGCAGCCCGAGGGTAGTAAGTCACCAAAACAACGTTCGAAATTTCGGACTTCAGCCCATCACTGTTAACCACTCGGGCTGCCAGATGACCCTCCCACGTCCAGGCGCCATCTTGCTCAGGCGAGGAGAAGGTGCTGGGAAGTGACAAAGTGACGAAATGCCGGTCACCAGACGGCAACGCATCCAGGTTGCCTTCCACGACGTCGGCTTCCGTGATCTTGGCCTGGTTCTCGAAGTAATATTTTAGGTCATCGTATAGTTTTCCTACTCGAATATCCACGGTGGAAGCTGCGAAAAAGTAATGTCGTTGAAGGCGAAGCAGGACAATATTCAGTGTGACGTCATCATAATATATGCCACAGACTGAGATAAGCGCTTTGCTTTCGTTTCCCTCGCCATGTTTTCACAGATGTCATGTGACCGTTCTGGCTGTTTATATTTCACGACGTAACTTTAAAAGGACTCATTCTTCGTCAGGATTCCACGAGCGTCTAGCTGCCCTCTGACATCAATTAGTCGTGACGGGCTAAAATGTGAACTAACTTTTCCCAAATAGTTAGCCTAATGTCCATTACATACTTACGTAGATGAACTACTGCGCTTGATAACGTGCCGAATATCGAAAGATTAGCCTCGTCACCTTTGTGAAGTGGACAAGTGACGCATAGAACTGTCGCATGTTGAAACAACTCCATCCCAGACGCACGAAATGATCCTCAATTCCACTGTCTTATAATTCTCTCCGCTGTGCTAGCTCTTTCTCACACCATTTCTCTCATAGTCTAAAGGTTCATTCCAATTCAATTTACTGACTTTGCAACACGTATATACAATAAAAATTAAAATTCCCGGGCACCTTTCCGTTATCCCTGTATATCCATTGTGCTTTTTACGGAAGATAGGCTTCGTACAGAAACGGTCGGCGAAATTAAGCACAAATAATAAAACGTTCGGGATCGCTGCGGTAACCCCCATTGGAGTAATGCAAAAGCACTGACGTCTGCTCGGCACTCCACGCGCAATTGATGATCGTGTCACGCCGCACACAAAAACGCCACGCGCGCGCGCCAACGGCGAGAGAATGAATGGCGTAGGAGCGCCCTGCCGAAGCGGCAGGGCCGCTATATTCATTTCAAGTTGATTTTTTGTTCCGCCATCGCTCTACGCCTCTGACGTCACAGTGACAAGGAGAAGCTACGGCGGGCGCTCTCCTCTGCAGCCCCAGTGACGTCACAGCGAAGCTTATTATGACGACATGACGGGACACCATGGGTTGCCATAGTAACCACACCAATAATTCACCACCACCACACATTAATTGCCATAATTGCAAGACAGTAATGAATTCATAACTTTTTCACCCCTAATTCCCCTTAATTCACCCTAATTCATTCTTAATTCGCCTTAATTCCCCTCAGTGTTACTTGTTTCATTTCGGTCCTTAATTCATAAATTAACTCGTTAAGACCGCGATTTTCCTAGCTTTTGGCGCTAGGCGTTGGATCCGCCCACAGGTCCGGTCACCTGTTCCCACACTTCTGGTGTTTTCAAAATTCGTGCCACACTGTTCAAGCTCTGTGCACTTGTTGGGCTTTTTGGCTCCAAATAATTACTGATGCGATTTCGAAAAATGATTTTTTTTTGCGCAGCATCCTCATATCATCCTATTTAGATTACAACCACTCGTTTGACTTTATCTCTTCAGAGTTCCGCGCAACTACTGCCGGCACGTTTCGATGACACGCTTTAGTGAGACGACCCGGCGAACATAGGCAAGTAGTTCGTTCGCATTAATAAACACCTACAGTAATACTGTGCAGCTGTCGGGGCCAGTTGCTACCCTCGTTATACTGCTGAAAACACAAGGCGCAAGTACATCACAAGCCAGTTCTGGTATCCCGTCACTGCAGACATTGCGCAACTTTGGTGTGCCTACTGGCTAGCATAATCTGCACTTGTCCTCATGGACGAACTATTCCTATTCACTGTAATATCCGATTTAAAGTGAGTATGGGGATATGAGACGCTTATCTGACGAGCCCGATATACAACCGCCCATTCTAATACTTTCTTCAAAATGTTCCTAAATTTCTCCACAGCACTATAGAATAATAGTACTGTGGATATTGCGGATACATATACTGCGCACAAGGCGGTGTATATTTTCGCCTCAGTGAAGTAAACTGGAGCGTTTTATTTATCTGAAAGGTTACAATGGTATTTAGAGAACGTGCTTTGCGGTGGATATCAAAGTTCAAAACCATGGAATACGTGTGAGAACAAACCCGATTTTTGTGGAGTATTCATGAATGTATACGGCAACATAGCGTGAACAGTGTCAGAATAGCAAAAAAAATCTTTAAAATGCTCCCCTCCCTCCCTGATCTGCTGTCATGCCTTCGATGAGACTGTCGTATGATTCGATGCGAAGTTGCCCAGTTTTCTATCCAGGAATACGGCGCACAATGAGTGAATTAAGTGCCTGTGAGCTCCACAGTACACGTGTCTTCTTAAAGTGCTTACCCTTTCCAAACACCAGATGAGCTCCTGGCCACGTCCAAGTTACCTTCACCAGGAGAGTGTTGCTCTTTCCCGGCCGCTCGTTTTCCACGGCCAGGTCATCGATGGGTCCAGGAGGCACTTGCGCTTCCACAATATCTTTCGTGACATCGAAGGAAACTCCAGACACCACCCTCTGGAAATCTTCCACTGTCTCACCGTCTGGGCCGGTGGTGTCGTCGGTATCGGTGTCGTTGACAATCGTGAACCACTCCAACGGCCACTCGCTCCGGAAGTCGCTTTCGTTGTATTCATCTGCGTGGTTCACAGCCGGCCAAGGTGCATAAGGAGAACGGGGACAAGAAATCAGGACACCAGCGTAGTTTGAAAGCTCAGAAAAAAAATATATATAGTCCTAACAGCTAAATTTGAGTTTCAGCTCTTTAGGTGTTTTGGTTTCCGATATATCGAGGTGACTTTGCGGTCAGATAAGTGGATGAGGATCTGTTCAACCTGCTCCAACAATGACAGATTCATAAGGAGAAGGTTTACATATCAAGGCGCGTTAAAGTACCCCAGCTGGTCGAAATATCGGGAGCCCTTCACTACGGCGTCCCTCATAGCCTGCGGCGCTTTCGGACCTTATACTCCCATGAACCATAAACTAGGAACCTAAAGCTGTGAGTGGTGGCTGAAGCGGACAGTCTTGCGCGTGCAGCACATTTCCCAGCACCACCGGTCAACGGAGAGGAGTGCGGTGCCAGGGCCACGTGGCAGAGCGTGGGTGCGCACGCCGCTAAAGGCACTCCTCTGCGCACCGCCGCAGAAACCCTCCCAACATCTCCCTCAACCACCCTATCTCCACACGTGTAGTAGCCATGGACGACGGATGCGCAGAACTTTGGCGCTATCTGTGAGCGAGCGGCGGCAGTTTCCTTCGCTCGGCATGGCTGGCCTCATAGAGTGTCTGGCTATCACCTAGAGGGAAAGCTGGCGCCGCAGGACTTCAGCCACCATGGGCGATCAAAGCATCATGGGCCGGTGAGCTACTTGGTGCGGGACAGTTAGACTTTTTTGGGAACGCGGAGTGGCAGTACTAAGTTGTTTTAAAACGCAGTTCTCCGTGTGAGAGAAGAGCGAGAAGATCCGTCAAATGCATAGAGTTTCTTATGGTGTCTTCGACTGGTCACTCCCACGATCCGGTTCGGATTTGGCAAAGTGAGAGCCGCTCTAGCTCCGAGCGCATAGCGAGACGGGTCAAGCCGAATGGTCAGCAAGTTGTCAGAGCGAGAGCGCAGGAAGCAGAAAAAGGACGTAACTTCCGGAAGCGCCGCATCGCAGCGGCGCCACCGCTGCCGCTGGTGTGAACGACAGCAATCACAGTCTCCACCGCCCACGCCGCCGTCGCCGCTAAACCTGTATCGCTGCCTAAACTTGCTTCTACAGATGCGTAAGAACCGACGCGTTAGGCCTCACCAGACCGGTCGTGGTGTGCCCTGGCTACCCTGGCTTCGCATCCGTCTCCGCGAAACGGCGGAAGTGGCTCTGTCACGTGAACACACCTCGGGGCCGCTCCGACTTTTTTCTCGGAGCGCCTGAGAGCGCTCTGAGCTGGAGGCGGGCGCTCTGAAAGAACCAGCCGAATGTAGTCAGAGCGCTTGACTTCGACCAGCCGAACGTGCGGCTGCATCTCAGAGCGCTCTAGAGCGATCTGAAACGACCAGTCGAAGACACCATTACAATTACCAAGAGGGAAAGCTGGCAGCCTGTCTACGGGAGTTTCCACGGAGACCCGTCGAGACCACTTAAGCCACCATGGGCGCTCAAAGCATCATGAGGCGGTGATCTACCGACTGCAGAACTTCAACTTTTGGCCAAAAAATAATGCAAAATTAAGCGCTTTTCGATAATCAAGAATGTCCTAACATTCAATATCACGTCTGTAAATTGCAACAAACGAGCAGAAAAGCATTTAAGTGCAAAGTTCGCCCAAAATAAGGGACGGCTAGCTCTCCTATTGGCCCAGTAATGAACTCTACAAATACTAATATTTCGTAATTAACAGGCACACTTTTAAAAGTAGATATGTTTAAAAAAAACTTGGTTGCTTAAACACTGTAAGGGGTTTTTAATGGCATTTCAGAAAAGAAAAACCTTTTATTGGCGTCGTGTGTCGTCGCGTTTTCACTACTATGAGTTTTGCACACTGCGTTCGCGCGAAAGTCGTCTGCGCACGCACGAACAGCATTTTCGGAATGAAGCGTTTTAGTAGTGCCACTTCATGTTCCCGAAAAATTACGACTGTGCCGCAACAAGTAGCTCACCGCCCCATGATGCTTTGATCGTCCATGGTGGCTGAAGTGCAGCGCCGCCAGCTTTCCCTCTAGGTAATGGCATTTCAGAAAAGTAACACCTTTTATTGGCGTCGTGTGTCGTCGCGTTTTCACAAGTATGGGTTTTGCACACTGCGTTCGCGCGAAAGTCGTCTGCGCACACACGAACAGCATTTCCGTAATGAAATGTCTTAGTAGTGCCACTTCATGTTCCCGAAAAAAGGCGAGCCCCGCGCGCAGACGACTTTTGCGCGAACGTACTCTGCAGATGCCATAGTAGCGAAGGCGCAACAGCCCACAACAACAATGAAAGGTTTCTCTTTTTCGAAATGCCGTTAAAAAATATCTTAAAGTGTTTAAGCAGCAACATTTTTTAAACATATTTGTTTTTTTTTTAAGTGCGCTTGTTAAGCACGACATATTCGTTCTTGTAGTGTTCAATATTTAGCCAGTAGGATAGCTAGCCATTTAATACCATGGCAGACTTTGCATTTACATGCATTACTGCTCGTTTATTGCAATTTAAACAAAGGATATTGAATGTGAGGGCATTATAGATTATCCAACAGCGTTTATTTTTGCATTGCTTTTTGGCCAGAAGTAGTGGTATTAAAGTCGGCAGCTAATCGGCCCTTGATGCTTTGAGCGCCAATGGTTGCCGAAGTGGACTTGAGGGATCTCCATGCAAACGCTTATAGACGCGCGAGACCTTTACCTCTAAGTTATAGTAAGAAGCTCTATGGCTGGTCGGAGGGGAAGCGCGCTATACCGCCCCTCGCTCCCCTTGAGCTCGGTTGCACCTTCGGCGGCGTTCCCCAAGAACGGGCGCTTAAGAGGTACACTCTGAAAAGTGTTGTAACTATATGGAGTGAAAATCAGGCTGCCGGACCGGAGTCCTTTATACGACATGTTATCGCAAAAAAACGTCAGCATTGCGTGTAGTACCACTTCTACCTCGCACCGCTACCACCGGTGGTAACGCGCTCACGCAGATGGCTCCGAAAAGCTATAGGTGCAGGCCAGCACCATGCGCACCTGCCCTCTTCGGACAATCCGCGCATGCACAATGACGTTGCGTGGTCGAGGTATGCGACTTCGATAAACGCTATGCTAAACAATTCTAATGCTGCTCTCAAAGACACCTGCAAGAGCACCGCTACCACAGAAATGCCATATTGCACTACGTTTTCGTTCGAAATTACAGGCCCGCAGAGAAGTTGCTCGATTACAAAAATCATGTTTTTCGGTGGCAGTGGCGAGTGATGTATGCACCCTTACACGGCTTACACGTTCTTTCGCTCCTTTTCCGGGTTGGTGCATTCTTTTTTGTTGTTTTAGTTCCCGTGTATCGCCACTGCTCCTGCCAAACCAGTCGTATAATGGTTTGTGTACGAAATGCACACGAAATGTATGACATGTGTACGAATCAAGAAGTTTTCGTTGCCTGCAACCGAACCATTGACACTCCTCAGGGCCTAATCATATGTAAAGAATGTGGCTACCCATATGATGAAGAAGGCTGTTATGCAATTCGTCAGTAGGGCAAACCATTGAGTTCTCGTTCTCGCACAGCATTCCACCATCCAACGCGCAAAACAGAATCATCTCGCTGCAGAAATATGCCCCCCACGGCCGAGCCTCCTGGTTCTGTTATCGCCTCTGCTTTCTTTGAGGTCAGTTTGTTCAGACAAAGCCTGAGAACTGAAATCATGAAATGTGTGGATAATGAAGACAAAGAAATCATGCACCTGCGGAAAAGAACGGCACGGGTAGAAAATACGCGCTGCGAAGAACAACCCTCTCAGCCCAACCTTGATTTGGAGAAGCTGGAATTTAGACGCAGGAAAAAAGAACATAAAAATTCATGGTGTTTCTGAAAGTTATCTTGAGGATTTCCTAGCCAAAGTGAACGAAGCGACTAGAAAAATTAATGTCGGAGATATTAGTGAGGGCGACATTGAGCCCTGCGACCGGCTTCTTGCAAAAGCGATCAACATCAGCGCTTTCAGCGAAAAGCTGGAAGAAACCAATAGCTTCGCCGCGGTAGCTCAGTGGTTATGGTGCTCGGCTGCTCACCCGAATGATTCGGGTTCGATCCCGGCCATGGCGATTGAATTTCGTTGGATGCGAAATACTAGAAGCCCATGTACTGTGCGATTCCAGTGCACACTAATCAACCCCAGTTGGTCGATATTTCCGGAGCCCTTCACTACGCCGTGTCACATAGCCTGAGTCACTTTGGGACGTTATAAAGCCCAAAAACCAAGCCATACCAATCAAAACAAGAGTTCTTTGGCAGAGAAGGGCAAACGTCTGTACTTGTGTGAAAACCTTGCCAGAAGAACGAAATTCTTGCTTCTGCAAACTAAAGATTGAGCTTGGAAAAAAAAAATTAGCGGTGCTCTAGCTTTGTTTAAGCAGAGTGAGAAACGGTAGCGTCACGTTGGTTTAGCCTTGTTAAGTGTTGTTATGCTGTTCGTTGAGCGTTTCTTAGGTATTTTCCTCGCTAAATCAGCTTCTCAATCCTTAACCAAACCTAAGCAAAGTTAATTTTTAATGCTCTCCTGAACACGTGATCGTACGGCCTAGCACGTGCTCACCACGTGTGCGCTTCGTGCCTGGCGCGCCTCTGCTCCTTCCGTTATGTATTCGCTTTAGGAGGCCATGACGTGACGGCCTAGCACGTGTGCACGGACTTATTCCTAGGCACGCCGCTGCTGCTACCGTGATGTACTCAGTTCAAGCTGGCGTGAAGTCACGCCGTATCAAGTAAGCGTCGCGTTAAGGCTGTTCTGTAAGCCAATGGTCGGTCAGGGGATCTAATTTTGGTTGAGCTTGACGTTCCTGGGTCGACCTTGACTTGACCTTGAAATGACAGCGACTGCCCCGGCTTGACCTTCACTTGGCCTTGACATGTCGAATTGCTTGACCATTGGTATGACCACTGGCCATCCATCTGTTCTACAAACATATAAACTGAAGGTTTGGCTTCGGATCAGCCTTGAAGGTCATCGGCAACGCACGGCAGTCTCATCCCGGGACCTCTAGAAGTTAAGCTACCGCTTTAAAGCATCAGGTTTGTTTGGTGCTCTAGTGGCAAGGTGCCTGTTCGCGTAAAGGAAGGTGACACTGCCCAAATCATTAGATATTACAATGACCTTGTGGACCTTTAATGCTAAGCATGTATCGTTTGTGAGGATACATTCTTACCAAGATACATGAGAATTGTGATTTGCGGTAGATGGTAATCTCCAACTTCATGTAGGGTGAGTTTCTGGAAACGCAAGTTAATGAGCGTTCATGAATGCTATGGAAGCTGTACCAGATCGGGTATTTACCTCGTTGGTATTGCATAACGGTGGTGGCACACAACCCCTATCCGTATTCGAATACGAGTCTATATAGTGTCTTGCCATCTATTTTTTTATCTTTATTTATGTTTTAGAACCAACCACTGCGAGGCGGTTACACCGACTTTCGAGTCCTCGGAGACACTACATTCTCTGTGCATTCGATTCCAACCGGAATATCCATTCGCCACAGTCCCCAATAGCGCGCACCACTCGGCCTACTTGGCAGTGCATACAGTCCGCTCAATAGCTGGTGTTATCGGCTATTAGAGGAGCGTTCCAGGATTGAGAACCCATGTCAGGAGACAAAACCGGCGCGCATTAGCGCAGTGTGAGATATCGGCACCTTTTTATTCTACATAAAATGGCTGGAGCAATTATTTTGGCCAAGCCAATTTTCACATGAGAACAAATGAGCTGAAATTCTCATGCACAAGCTGGGGCATATTACCATGCGAGGGATGCTTCAGATGCGCAGGCAAGTAGGCAGGAGTCTAACGAAATAATCGTTGGAGTTATGCGGGGTTTTACGCCCCAGTGCGACACATGGTTTATATGGGCGAAGCCGTAGAGGCTCATAAGCTAATATTTTATACCACGTGGGGTTTCTGACGTGCCCTCACACCGCAGAGTATACAGGTTATTTGGAATTCTGCCTCGATCCAAATGCTGCCTCGCGGCCGAGTCCCCATTTGGCCATCTTGGGATAAGTAGCCGAACGCAAAAACCTCGTAGCCTCCGCGTTGAGTCCAACCATATGAAGAAATCGAACTCAAATTGCGTGTTTCTAAAGTTGTCCCTTTAAAATCAAAGATGAACGAAAATCTGAACAGTAACATTAATTACACGCCCAGCTGGCAGTTGGCGAAATGACAATAGCGGCGGTATTATTCCAACTAGCTTTTACATATGCATGAGCGCGTCTTAGAGACACACACGCCCCCTACAGCCGCGCACACGAGCGGACACACCTACTACGGCTGTGAAATGCGACAGGCAACATATAGTATATGCGACAGACAGGCTGCACTATTCTAAGTGTTACGGGAAATCAAGCGCTGTAATTTGAACTGATTCCTATTTATCGAAATCATTTAGAAGGTAAAGTAAGCGAAACAAGCTTCGACAAAGGTCGCCGCTGGAGACCTCCGTTATTCTCCAGGCTGTTAAGAACGGCGTGAGCAGGAAGCAGCCAGTACCCATGTTTCTCCTTTATGGTTCCGTGAAACCCCTGTCCACTCGACGACGTTTGCCTCAGGGCCTGGCGGATTGACCGTGAGGCGAGGGCAAGGCTCTTTTTTGCGTCTCCGTGCAGTACCCAAAATAACAACTGAACACAAAAGCGGCCAATTCTCCGGGGTCGGCTCACGTGCGAGGAGGCGTCAAGCAGGTGGACGTTAGTTCTCACAATTCGCAGTAACCATGGCGGAAGTCAAGGCACCCCGTTTCCGTGGCTCTTCTGCGCACCGAGCACCGCGGCGGGCTGGCAGGGGACTTCCGCAACAAACGTGAACGTCCCGAAGGACAAAGGACTACTTCCGGAAGCCTTTTCCCGACCCGGCATTGCCCCGTTTTCGCGACGGATTTCTCCTGACGGACAGTTCGCGGCAGCCCGGGAAAACCTTCGGCGGGTCCGAGAACGCTGCATTCCGCAGTCTCCTTTATCTCGAAGGCATTCTCCTCTCCCAGGCTCAACACCTGAAGGGGCGTGTCCACAAGTGTTGGGGGTGCGCGTTTGGAGCGCGAGTGAAAGTTTCTGGCCACTCCCACCCTGACGACGGCGTGATCAACCTAGGGAAGTTAGGGAAGAAGCACGCTGTAAAATTCGGTCTCGAATGCGGTCGAGGACCAAATTTCTGATCCGGACCCTTGTAAAAATGTAAATAAATTCAGTCTTCTTTCGCCCCCTTCGAACTCCTTCGCTCAGCGGCACTCCTGTCCTGGTGGTGGGAACGGGCGTCGTCTGGACCGTGGTTCTGCTTAGCCGCAACCCCGAACCTCGCCACAGCATGGCCTAATGGTAAAGGCATGACCTTGATAACGAGACCAACTTATTCCATATCTATTCTATTCAGATCGTCCTCGCCATTCGTGCTTAGCTCAAGCAGCGACACTCTACTGCTATTAAATCACCAACCTTTCGTTGAGATTCGATATATACGAAAGAAAAGCAACGTTACATTCGCCAGCTTTTGTGTGTAAATTTCCATAGCACCTCTGCATTCGAGAGTCAGCAATGTCGGCGTTCGCACAGAGTTGCATTGTGCTCGAATATTGGCACATTTCCTGTTCCTGGGGGGCAGCCCACGTTATTACACCTAGGACAGGAGTTGACTCATTAGTACGAGTGGAGGCTATGCGAGTGTCTGAGCGGGTTAATTTGCCGAGTACATGGAAACTCACCAGTCGTAGGATCAATGACTCTTATTTTGATACCCGAGTCCCTCGACGGGTACGGCACACGAGTCGTATTCTGGTTTGTGACCTCTGCCTTGACTGTGTATCGTCCTTTGCCTATGAACTGGCAGAAGTAACCGCTGTAGACTCCATCATATTGGTGAGTGTCGGGGACTGGGAAAAAATAAGGAAAGACACATGATGACCGAAAGCGAGAGAGTGAAAGGAAGAAGGATGCAATTAAAGCGAGAGAGTGGAAGCAAGAAGGATGGAAAGAAAGCGAGAGTCTGAAAGAAATAAAGAGAGAGAGAGAGCAAGAAAATGAGAAAGAGAAAGAGAAAGAAGGAAAGAAAGAGAGGAAGAAAGGCTAGGAGACCGGAACACAGGAAACACCAACGTAACAGACGTCACAGCGCATTTCTGAAGCATCACGATATTCAGTGTCTGGTTACGAGAAATGACCCGCATCACGTGCCCCCGGCTTTCCGGAATGAATTATTAGATATTTACCGAAAACTATGGACATATAAAAAAAATTTGATAGTTTCGGATTCTCTCTTTATCGCGCTTTTTGATCTCTCCGTAGCATGATATCCCCTTCAAGACCTGATATAGGGAAGGTTCAGGTGTTTGGTAATCCCTTCTACTTTCTTTTGTGGCTCAACACAAACAAGGAAGACAAAAAGACGCTGGACAACGTTCGAGCGCATCCTTTGTTGTATGAGGGAAGCCCACCTGTTTAGCTACTGTTAGTGTTACACTGTGGAGTAGGGTTGAATGTTTCTTATCATACCTAGCAATAGCTCTTACTTATTCCGTCGTCATGAAGGCGGATCTTTATCGGGTGCGGATCGTTGTTCGGGCGCTTTACTGTGGCGACGACCACGGCGTCTATAACCGGCTTCCTGCCCTTGGTGACCTTGACATAGACGACCGCTTCGTTGAACTTGTCCACGTGTTGTTTGCTCATCTCGCAGTGGACTCGTAACTGCTCGTCGTCGTTGTTTCTTGGTACGGTCTCGACCCCGACGTTGACCTTCACTGGGGCCGGGGAGGGACTCGTCACGTGCAGTGTCCAGGTTCCAACCTTGTAGGCGAAAAAAAAGTGTAAGGATTTGTGATGCTGGTTGCTTTGTAATGCTTTTTAATGCTGGGGAGATTTTTTTTAGAGGGCGCTTTCACGTCGGACATTTCATCCGGATACCTTTTCAACGCGAAGTTTATGTGCAGGCGTTGGATATGAAGTGCACATCTCGACAGAGTTGACGAAAAAAACTCGACATTATCGTCACGTGTGAACACCATTCAAAGAATTCTAGGCGTAGAAATGGGAGACAAAATGGCGGACACTGTAATCGAAAACTGCTATGGCGGAAATTCCCGCGCGAGTCACGTGGATGCGGCCTGCACTTGCGTGGGCAGTGAACGCAGAGTAGGCCAAGCAGGCTTGGACAGGGACAGGAATTCACGGGTGGAAGCTAGGAGGTGTGGATGATATCGAGAGGAAAAGAACAAGGTAAAAATTAGGAAAGAGGTCGCAGCGAGAGCCAACAGATGGACCGAAAGAAAGTGCCTCAGTGATATCAGGAGACAGAAACCTGAAATGAAGAGGGAGGGAGAGAGAGCACCCAGCTGCATACGGCTGGTGGCTCAAACATGAGGACGTCGCAGGATGTACAAAATGATTCACCTCAGACTTAACACAATTTTGAAAATAAGGCTTTTTGAGCTTAAAAAGCGATTTGTTCGCCGGAGCGTTGCCAGCGTATAGAAGATTAGTATACAGCTATGACGTACTAACTAGAAGGCGTTGGTCAAATGTTTAGGGGAATCCCCCAAGGTGGAGTAGATTTGTAATACGGGAGTAATTACTCATTGACAATGAGTCAATGAGTCAATGAGTAATTACTAACACTGTTCCCACTTCGAGTTATTGATCAATTCGCCCTCGCCCTACCATAAGCTTGCCGTCCCGGTTAGCTCAATTGGTAGAGCGACTGCTCCGGTGAAGCGGTGGTCCCGGGTTCGAACCCCGGACCAGGACGAATTTTTCTTTAACTACGAAGTTTCTGAGAAAGCTGTATAGCTTTCCTTTGTAGCCGTAAGGCTGCGCTCGTGTGGATGTCAATGAGTAATTACTCCCGTATTACTAACTAGAAGGCTGGTAAAATAATGTTGAGTAATTATTTCTTTAAATATTATTGTTAGGCTTATTAATTTTGAGAGGCGCGTAGCCCACCCCAAGTAATATCCATACAATTTTTTTGATTTCCGAAAAAGCGGTTACCATTGGCGCTGTGGCCCAACAAATTTCGGCTGCATCGGATCAAAAAGATGCGGTTATGAGAGGTTTGCAGGCAAAGCGACCTCTGCAGTTGACGTAACTGGTGGAAAGAGCCAAAATTTGATGTGCCGCCGAGCCAAGGGTAGCTGCGTTTTCTTATTTCTTAAAAGTAATATGGATATTACTTACGGTGGGATACACCGCTTTAAAAAATTAAGGAGTCTAACAGAATTAATTTTAAGGTTGTCTATTGAATATTGATACAGCTCAGAAGTGGACGAAGAAGAAGTGCTGTTAAGGGTTCAGCTATTTTGGAAAAATCTTGGACGAATCGTCGATAGTAAGAGCACAGTCCCAAAAAACGGCGAAGGGTCTTTTTGTCAGTGGGACGCGGGAAACTGGAGACAGCAGCGGTCTTGTCGGGATCTGGGAGAACACCGCGCGCGCTGACAACATGGCCGAGGAAACGAAGCTCCTCAAAACCGAAATAGCATTTCTCGGGCTTGATCGTAAGTTGCGCACATTGGAGCGCCCGGAGCACTGTGCGCAGCCGCTCCAAGTGTTGCTCGAAGGTGGGCGAGAAAATGACGACATCGTCCAGGTATACGAGGCACGTCTGCCACTTGAGCCCAGACAAGACAGTGTCCATCATGCGTTGGAAAGTGGCCGGCGCTGAGCATAGTCCAAACGGGAGCACCTTAAATTCGTATAGACCATCAGGCGTCACAAAAGCAGTTTTCTGGCGGTCTCGCTCGTCCACCTCTATCTGCCAGTAGCCGCTTTTGAGATCCAAGGAGGAAAAGAACCTGGCATCACGTAGTCTGTCGAGTGCATCATCAATCCTGGGGAGCGGGTAAACGTCCTTTTTCGTCACGTTGTTCAGTTTGCGGTAATCGACACAAAATCTCAGGGTGTTGTCTTTCTTTTTCACGAGGACTACCGGTGACGCCCATGGACTTGTCGACGGTTGAATGACATCGTCGGCGAGCATTTCGTCCACTTGCCTTTTAATGGCTTCGCGTTCCGTCGAAGAAACGCGGTATGGGCGCTGGCATACGGATGGTGTAGTCTCGTCGGTGATAATGCGATGCTTTGGGACAGGCGTACGACCGACCCTGGAGCTTGTGGCAAAACAACCCGCGAAGTCGGTTAGAAGCGCCGAGAGAAGAGCCTTCTGCTCAGGCGCCAAATCGGGATTGATTCTGACGGACGGAAGGACAGGGCATGGTGGGGCCTGGTCTTCAGGGCTTGTCTCCAGGGCGCACACTTGAGGCACCACAGCGAAGTCATGCAGGAAGGCGACAGCCGTGCCCTTGGCGAGGTGCTGCAACTCGTTGGCAAAATTTGTAAGGAGCACACTAGCACAACCGTCTTGTAGTTGGAAGAGCCCGCGAGCGATGGCTACTCCTTTCTCGAGCAGCAGGGGTACGTGGCTATCAGCGACACCTTCGTAGTCGTGGAATAAATCATTCCTCACGAGAACTAGCACACTGGACCGGGGTGGCACCATTACGTCGTCGTCAACAAGTCGCAGAGCAGTGAACCGTGAATCGTCTGTGTCAGTGCGTGCCACGGCCCGTTTCGTCGAGAACGTGACCCGTGATTCGTGGAGGTCAATGACAGCACCGTTCGTGTGGAGAAAGTCAAGACCGAGGATCAAGTCCCTCGAACACTCACGGAGGACTACAAACTCGCCGACGTACACAAAACCACGGATATCGACACGGGCTGTGCACCTGCCGGCAGGGATAATCAGGTGACCCCCAGCAGTGCGAATGCTAGGCCCCGACCACCCCGTCAATACTTTCTTCAGTTGTACGGCAAGGGCCAGGCACATGACAGAATAGTCGGCACCAGTATCCAGCAAAGCGGTCACGTCGATTCCGTCAATTTTGACGCACAAATCGGAGGTAGCGCGTCGGATGCTGTCGCTACTCGCTCCCGGAGAAACATCGTCGCGTGGTAGTGGCGCAGGAGGATCTTCACAAGTCCCGGCATCAGCGGCCTTGCCTCCAGAGGCCGCTGGAATCAGTTTTCCCGGCGTGGACTGGGAGAACGGCGTCCGGAGTAGCCTGCGGCTTGACGGGGGCTTGGAGAACGGTAGCGTCGCGGCGACGGTGATCGAGCATCCTGGTGGCCTGACGTGATGCGGTTCTGGCGCGACGACAGATGGAATGCTATCTCCTGCGGTCGTTCCCCGTTCTGAGGGCACGGGTCGTCCGGTGCGAAACCACGCAGGCCCACGCGGCGGTATGGGCACGCCCTGTAGAGGTGACCCGCCTCGCCACAGTGATAGCAGAGGGGCCGACGATCCGGGGCACGCCACACTTCACTCTTTCGCGGCCGCTGATAGGCTGGCGGAGCGTCACCACGAGGGGAGCTCGACGAGAGCACTGCTGGAGTCGCGGCAGTGACGTCGTACCCAGGGGCCTGGCGCAGGACGGACGCATACGTGGGCCTTGCATCAGGCTGGCGAGGAACCTCGGAAATCTGGTGCTGTTGTGCTGCCAGGCGCACCTCGTCCCGGATCACTTCGCTCAGTGGCGTGAAAGATGGCGTCTCGGACGGCGTACGGAAGGCCTGCAGTTCCTCTCTGACGACGGATCGGACCAGCTCGCGTTGTCAGTGATCACCACTCGTTATGCTGGCTGGCCAGCCTCAAAGATCCATCTGGGCGGTTGGCGAGGTGGAGCCTCCGTTTGCAGGAGTACGACGTAACTGTCGTGTACAAGTCGGGGCGGAAGCACCAAGATGCGGATTGTTTATCACGCGCGCCACAGCTCAGAAGTGGACGAAGAAGAAGTGCTTCGCCATCTCGCTGGTGACGAGGAAGAAGAAGTGGTTCGTCTTCTTGCTGGTGACCGCTCGGCAGACTGGAGCAGTTCTTGTGTCTCTGTGTGCTGTGTAATATTCGTGACAAATCTGGTGGAGGTGCGGGGTACGCTTCCAGACCCGCGTAGGCTACCGACCAATACGGATCTCACCCCAGTTCACCAGCGCCGCGGCCGCCGCCTCCGTGGAGCGTCCCCTGAATTTGGACTCCTTCCGGCTGCAACCAGGGCGACGCAACGCCGGCCTTCGGAGGCACCAGCTGCCATGGCAACTGAGACCACGCTCCCGGCGCACATCCTCTGTCATCAGCCACGAACACCCCCGTCGTTTCATGGCGACGTGTTCGAGGACGCCGAGGATTGGCTCGAGATATTCGAACGGGTTGCCCGTTACAACGGCTGGAGTGACAACCGTAAGCTCCACAATGTCTATTTTGCACTTGAAGAGTCGGCTCGGACATGGTTCGAAAACCATGAAGCTTCGTTTACGTCCTGGGAAGCTTTCTGCCGCAATCTTAAAGCCACTTTTCCGAATGCAGACCGTCGAGAGCGAGCAGAAGCTGCGTTACACTCGCGCAACCAGCGCCACAACGAGAGTGTACGCATGTACTACGAGGACATGACTCGCCTTTTTAAGCGCGCGGATCCCAACATGACAGAAGACGAACCACTTCTTCTTCCTCGTCACCAGCGAGATGGCGAAGCACTTCTTCTTCGTCCACTTCTGAGCTGTATCAATATCAGTCACCTACCCATCTCACTAGCACGTTTTAGATGTATTCTGTTGTACTACATGACTGACAAAGCCATGCCGAAAAAAACGCTCCTCTAACTTAAAACCCATTTTTTTTTTTAAATTTGCGTCGTCTTAAAGGGATGCTGAAAGGTTTCCCAAAAAAATTGAGTGAAGAGATACACTTTACAGTTTTCTACCCTCGGAATTCGAATTTCTCATCGAAATTAGGCAAAGGAAAGCGCAAACCTATTTTATTTTGGCGAAAAGTGCCGCAGCAGCCTCGGGCCAGCTCGCGCGCCTCGTTGCCGCCTGTGATTGGCTGGGCGCCTCGTGACGTAAACACTGGCGTTGGCTCGGTGAGCCCGGCTCGGTCGCCGCCGATGCAGTACATGAAGCGCGGCGCGCGGTGTTCCGGTTGTTGGTTTGATGCTTATATCACGATGGAACACATCGAAGATTACCAGGAGGATCTTGGCGTCATCCCCTACATGTACGAACCAATCGCAAAGAGCAAACCGCTCCAAGGAAGCAACGATGCTGGCGCAAGCGGTGCTTTTGGCTTGAACGAAAGCGAAGTGTCAGCATCTCCACGTGTTGGAAATGTCCATTGGTAAGCATACTTTTCTAGCCAAACTTCATTCAGAGATACAATGGATGAATTTTGAGGCGAGCAAATGTAGTATAGCACTGCTCCACGAAATTTTCCTAATGCAATGTAAGCGGGATGCGATCGTCGGCATTGTTGTCTTGCCGCTTGTCGGTGCTGCCGCAAATCTGCTTGTAATCCACACAGACCATTAACAAGCGCAAGAAGTTATCAGGCTCTTTTTGCACGCAAATTTTATGCTGGCATCGCTTCATGGTCGCTGCGTGCCGGCTCGGTTCATAACACACGCAAAAGACAGAAGTTCGCGGCGCTTTGCGGCAGAACTCGTCGAGGTGACAAACGTGCGCCTTCCGTTCTGCGTGCCAAGATGGGATCTGGCAGCAAATTGAAATCCTTGTTTAGGCGAGTTGCTTCATACTGCAAACTCTTGTAGGAATATCTCCATCCGTTTGCGGCCGCCTTTACCGCGCTGTTCTCAGTGATTTTTTTCACTAACTCGATGGCCTCGTGCTGCAACCAAGCAGGCCGAATCGCAAGGCTGGCTGTAGCACACGCGGCGCACAATTATATAATATTATTATTAATGTATGAAGCCATGCTGCACTCGGCAATTTTTTACGACTACATGTGTTATTATAAACGTATTCCTGGCAGAACACTTTACTGGTATTGGCTGCATTAGAACTTTTTATTCGAGAAGTTTGCCATGAGGCATGAGCTGAGAAAAGAACAGACTTGTCAGCCTTGTCATCACTTTTAGAAAAGTTCGAAGCAGGGTCCTCAGCAGCATCTGCCAGTGGCATTCGACTTGTTGCACAGTCCTGATTTGTATTGCCGTTTGGTGTGGATTCTTGACTGCCTGGTGGTGTGCAGCCTCCAGGTGTGATGTCATTTTCCATGCACTCTTCATTTGCACTCTCGTCTGGTGCGCAGTGTTGATCTTGCAGCAGTTCGGCAAGAAACTGAAAGGCATAAGCCACATGATGTTATTGTTCCAAACATAACAAAAGTGTGCTTCAGTATGAGTAAAATCTGCTGGTTTATTTCATAAACCATTTTGTTGATTGGCGAGCTCCGTGCGAAGTGAGATCATTTATTATATACCAGATGTTCCTTTAGAAGGTCCAAAATTTATTTTAAAAAATGGGTAACTAACCTTGTATTAATTTTATACCTGGGGCTACATTGGGGGATACGGCAGACACCAGTAATAGGCAGAAGGCTTCCATTAGCTCACTAAACTGCATACCTTAATTAAATTTTTATTTTCATATTATGGTGTATTTGCAGATTTTGAGCACCTCCTGCAAATGCCATAGCCAAGCAAAAAAGAGCTCTTTAAAAACCCTGACAGGCAACTTCAAGCGCTAACACAGCGCCAGCGGCCGCGTCCGACGTAGATCGCCAAAAAAAAAAAAGTGTGCGCTTTGGGGCCGGACTGCAAGCGCCATGACTGCGCACATTGGGCGCTGACGAGGCTGCTATCAGCCAGGCCCCAGGCGAAACCAAATTGAAAACGAAACACCGCGCGCCCGTATACCAGAAACATGTGCAAACAGTTTTCTCGGCGCTCCGACCACGAAGAAAAATGTGCCGCGTACTACTCCCTATGTTCTCGCCACTGAGGGCTACGCATGAATCCTAGACTATGTGAGCTCCAATATAATTGAGTAAAGAGTCTGCATATAACGTCTTTTCACGTGCTCGCTTACCGAACGAAGTTCTCTGCTCACGCGCGGCGCGCAGTCTCCGGTTGTGAGGCGCACTTCGCGTCGCTCCACCTCTTGCAGTATTAATAGCAGTTTAACGATTTTTATTCAGCCAAAAATTTTAGGGCCGAGCTCTGATATGAGTAATGCTGTACGAGATGTATGATGCATGCCTGCAAGCATAACAGCTAAGCACTTATTTTGTAAGCTGCAGTTTGCTGCCGTCCTGACATTCTCATTCCAGCGCCGTTCATCTCACTACTACCGAAAGTCTTGCATCCACGAAATTACGCGCCATACACTACACAGAACACCGGTTCGCGCAGTCAAATTTTCATAGAGTTAATACACAAATTCTTACCTCGAGCTTCCTCCTTTTCGCGAAAGCTGGCCTCGGTGGCGGTGACGAGCTCCTGTGCGCGAAGACAGACGGTATTGCGCCGGGTTTCAGTCCAGCTGACTTTGTTGACAGGCCCAATGAACGCATTATCGACAGGCTATGGTTATAGTCTTCATCACGAAAGTGGTCAGAGCATAGCACTGTAGTCTTTGAGGGCTTGAAATCCCTTCGCTTCACAGCAGCGACCCACCTCGCGGAAAGCTTCTTATTTTGCGGGAAATAATGAAAGACCACATCGTCGCGGCCGCTGGTGTTAGTGCAGCCGAAGGCTGTGCAGAACGCCGGCATGATGGTCCACCGCTTCACTCGATGCTGCCCACGTTTCTGTACGTCACCACAAACATAAAAAAGCACAAATACAGTAACACACGGCAGATCGAAGCAGCTTACGATGGCACGCACGCAGAAACAAGCACGGTCGCGGAGGCTGCGTGGCGACGGAACACCAATGTTTACTTCACCACCCCACGGTTTCCGGTTTCGGCTCGCATCGTCAGGGTCATCAGCAGCGCTCGGCGGACAGCGGGGGGCGGAGCTACCGCGCAATTTTAAACGGCGATTACGTCGCTCCTAAGTGATTAATGTGCAAAAAAATTTCACCCGCATGATTTTTAAGGTTCCCACATCCATACGTGAGCATCTTAATGAATTCGAAAATCTCTTCAGCTTCCCTTTAAGTCAAACACCCCGTATATACTTAACAATCAATAACCGTGTTTGTTTGTGCCTGTTTGCGTGCGTGTTAAACAGCCTAAACATTAATAAAGCCCCCTTAATCAGTAGCCAACTTAGACTATAATAACTATAAAAATTCCCGAGCGCACTGCTTTAAGTACTATCCTTAGCTATCTAGTTCATTCGAATACCAAAGGTAATTGCACTTTCATGCTACTTCACTTCCATTCCTAAATTAAATGCCATATATCTGAAACCGTCTAATGAGTGACCGTGAGCACAAATACCGAACACTGTAATTCACAATAAAAAAGAAATACACTCCTTTTCAAAACACACATTCTTTGATCATAGCCAAAATGCCGAGAAGCGATAAAACACACACACTCATGCGGCCGCGGTGGCTCAGTGGTTGTGGTGCTCGGCTGCTGAACCGAAAGACGCGGGTTCGATCGGGGCCGCGGCGGACGAATTTCGATGGAGGCGAAATTCTAGAGGCTCGTGCACTGTGCGATGTCAGTGCACGTTAAATAACCGCAGGTGGTCGAAAATCCGGAGCCCTTTACTGCGGCGTCTCTCATAGCCTGAGTCGATTTTGGACGTTAAACCCCACAAACCCCAACCGCCTCAAAACCAGGGTGTCGAACCGGCATTTTTTCGGGTTCGGTTCGGGTTCGGGTTCACGCCTTTCGGGTTCAGTTCCGGGTTTGGCTCCAAAGGGCCATTCCGTTCCGGTTCGAACCGGTTCGGACAGTTCCGAACCGGTTCAAACGGGTTCAAACGGGTTCAGGACAAAAAAAATAGAACGCAGATGAGTTTCAGTCAACCCTGCTTGCGTTTTCATTTTTCTGGCATATCGGTATACAAAATAAAAAATGCAGATTTGTTTACGAGAACATAAAACTGTGATAGTTGGTAAGAGTTCATGCTTAAGCAGCGCAGTAAACAGGACAAAAGGAAGAGTGGAGGCGACACAGACGCTGACTAACAACTGGTTATTACATTCTCGGAAAAGTATATGAAGGCGCAGGACACAGTGAACAATCCTGAAAACAGAAGAATAAAGATTAAAACTAAAAAACCGTACTGCGCATGCACATCATAGTCGAGTCATGACATCTTTTTCAACGAAATATGAAGACTATATTCCATAGTAGACAGCACTCCGCTATCTCCTGGACCTCACGCAGTTGCCAGGAAAGCCTGACTCCTTCTCTACCAAATTGATGGATGGTGAAGCAGCACGCCCATCTGCTTTCTTCCTGATCATAAAGGCCTCCACCATCTCTCTACAAATTCTATCTGAGTGAATAAACAGGAGACTTGTCTTTCTAAGTGGGGAAGCAATGAGCATTTGTTCGAACATCACTGATGGGTGAAAAAAGTAGCGGTGTCGTACAACTTGGCTTAGCATTGCAGCGAGTGCAACGATTGCTTCCCCCAGTAGATAAGACAAGTGTCGTGTTTAATAACCATTTTTGCATATGTAGGGAGTTGGTCGAGGCCTATGTGATCAGGAAGGAAGCAGATGAGTGTGTTGCTTTACCATCTATCAATTTGGCAGACAAGGAGTAAGGCTTTCTTGGCAGTTGTGTGAGGTCCAGGAGATAGGGGAGTGCCGTCTACTATGGAAGGTAGTCTTCGAATTTCGTTGAAAAAGACGTCATGACTCGACTGTGATGTGCATGCGTAGTATGGTTTTTAAATTTTAACCTTTGTTCTTCTGTTTTTGGGGTTGTTCCCTGAGTCCAGCGCCTTTATATACTTTTCCTAGAATAAAATAACCAGCTATTAGTCAGCGCTCCTGTCATCTGCCGTCTTCCTTTTGTCGTGTTTACTGCGTGACTTAAGCATGAAAAAATTGTTTAAAGCGAGGTGTTCTCACTTTACCCATTTTACTTAATGTCCGCAGCAAAGACGAATTTGCGGCAAGAGCCGCAAAATGAAATGAACTCGAAATTAATGAAAATCAGCTATGTGTACGCTGTAATCCACCTTATGGGGTGTAAGGCGAAAATCCGGTGGATTTTGCATCTACAAGACCCTCCTGATTGAGCAGTTCGGGAGACCCCGTCGCGCGATTAATAGGCCTCCCTTGAAGCTGGGATCAGTTCGGACTTTCTCGTACACAGTGTACTTACGGGGCCCCAAGACTGCCGCCGCACGCGCCCTCTACGTTCCCGCGCACCACTGAGAAACGAAACTGCCATGTATCGGTACCTACCTACAGACGGACACCTTTCCGTAGCCTCAAAACCGACTTGCCAGTCCCCCCTCCTTTACTAAATGGTAAGAAAATGTGCGAGAATCCCTCCACCGCCCATCTGCCGCCCAACGAGAGCCTCGTGGGGGCACAGGTTCTCCCTAACATCCAGAACTTACGAAACATATTATATTTAAATCACCTATTCGACTAAGGTATTTGTTTGGGCTAGTCGGTACATTGTTAAAACTGAAGGCACAGCGCACGAAAGACAGGACTAAGGTAGGGACAAACACAGCGCTAACTTGCGACTAAAATGCTTTATTGCTCGCACGCAATAAATAGGCGAAAAGGGAGCACAATCAACAGATACAGCATCAGTGATGATTGCCAAGAAACACAGCAAACAAAAGCACACAATCGCAACCTACACTAGCGTACTTAACTGCTGATATAGTCAATTTCTTTTTGTGTTAGCGTGACGGAAGGCTTGCTGACGCAATTGTCAAGACCCCGGCGAATTAAAAGAGCTTCAACTATTTCCCGCGTACGTTGGTCCTTATGTTTATACACTATTTTAGTACGTTTGAAAAAAGGGGTGCATTTACAGGAAAGCCAATGTATTCGACATTCGCCTGTATTCGACAATGTATTCGACATCGCCTTTGTGACTCCCGTTATGTATCCCGGACCCCTATAGCTCAGTATCTTCAAAAACACAGCTAATCGTGGCTTCTGACTACAGTACAGTAAGAAATTACGATATTGTCTTATTATGATGACGTCAACCTCCTCTCTTCTGATAAAAATAGTATCATAAAAGATACACGCTTGGATGGGTTGAGAACGCTTCGTTTTTGCACGGACACGAATTGTCAACAGCCCCGACGCGGTGGCTCAGTGGTTACGGCGCTCGGCTGCTGACCCGAAAGACGTGGGTTCGATCCTTGCCGCGGCGAACGAATTTCGATGAAGGCGAAATTCTAGAGGCTTGTGTACTGTGCGATGTCAGTGCTCGTTAAAGGACCCCACGTGGTCGAAAATTCCGCAGCCCTTCACTACGGCGTCTCTCATCGCCTGAGCCGCTTTGGGACGTTAAAATCCAATAAACCAAAACAAACAAACCAAATTGGCAAATGCGACTTTTCCTGGGGCGCTATCAAAGGGAACCTTTGAGTTAACAAAATTTTTTGCGCCCTTGATAGAGTGGTAAAGTGTGGTGAATCTGGCGTGCGCGATTTGTCCACCAACTTGTTTCAGGCATTTATTTTCAAAACTACAAGCGGCCTCTTTCTGGCATCTATGCTTAATAGGCGGCTAAGTGCTCGCCTGTCTTTTCTGGACATGCTCGCGAGGAAAACCGCGTCGATGGCCTACGAGAGCAATCATTGCCTACGCGTTCGCCGGCTCGGCAAGGCATCCCGAATGGAAGAAGCGCGGTGCGCGTGAGACGGGGGCATCGTCGAGAGCGAAGCTACTGACCATGGTCGAAGATCAACTAACAGCAGCGATTTGATAATTTTGAAATCCTTGCTGGCCATGGCGGTCACGTGTTATGCATAGCCTGCCCAGTCGTCTCCATCTTTTGCGCCGCTACCATATGCACGCATTGTCATACAGCGGACAGTGCAACGGATGCATTCTGCGCCACAAGCGCTGCGCTACTTCGTCGCTGCATCAGCCCAGGAACGACCGAAGAAGCTAGAAACACACGTATGCAGATTTCTGGCAACGCTTCATTGATCCATAGCCGACCAGATGTTTCCTCGGATAACTACATTCCTGCGGACCACAAAATCGCAGAAGCGCCTGCTCTGACGGAGACGTTGAACACCAAGTGCGAGCTCTCCCTACTGCCAGGAATCATTTATGTGGCCGACCTGCCACCAGTTGCTATGCACACTTCATCCATGATTAGTTATACCCGTCCCTAAATTTGATAGTTGGCACCAAGGTCTCGACGACGATTAAATGACCGCCCTAGATAGCCTGGAAAGAGCAGCGACAGGCTCTGCTTTGCACTAGTAGGCACGCATAACGCAGTTTTATAATAAACAACACTTTTAGCGGCCTTAGTATTTTTGGCTGTTGTACGAAGAATCCACTTGCTACGAACATCAGATATAACGAACGGAAGCCGCGTGACCGTCAGGTTCGTTATAAGTCGGCTCGACTGTAGTTTCAATCGGTCACAAAAACCTTTTCTAAGCTTCATACATGGACCCTGAATGTTAGGATGAACCTTCGCGCCAAAGGGAAGTTTGTGCCGTGGTCAGTGCATTTCTTCCTGTGCGAGCAACGAGAGATAATTTGAGAAATAAAAAGATATTTTTGTCGCAATGCTGTGTTGTTTTGGGACATACTTAAGCAGTCTCTTAAAAAACCCATTGACATCATACATTTCTTTAAAACATTTACATCTGCGATGAGAAACTCCGGAACTCCTTATGTAATGCCTTCGGGCCTTTAAGGGACAAATAAATGAAATGAAATGAAATGAACTCCATGCGAACTCTTCGTGTTGATAGGACCGCTTAGCGTGTGGAAAACAGGCATGATGGATGAACACGCAGAACCGCCGCGTTCAACGAGGTTCCTGTTCAGACAACAGTGCACTTTAGCGCAGGAGGAATACGCTGCGCAAGTTCGACCTCCTGACTGGTTCCCCTTTCTTGACGTGTGCACCGTCTGGAATTTTCATGTGCGGGCGGAGAAAGGGAGTTATAGTGGCATGAGGCCTTATGCCGAGATCGCTGAATTCGACGCTGCCAAGTAACGCATGAGGAGGATCAGAGAGGTTGTAAATATTCCATGCAACAACCATAAAAAGAAGCCCCGAAGACAGCCGAGTAGCCTAAGGCATCTGTAAAGAGAGTTTTCTGTTGCGCCGCCATGGGTACAAATCGCACTCGGAGTCAGAGGATAGAGTATGAGTACTCTTATAGTTGTTCTTTTTACTGCGTTAATAGTGTATCTTGCTTTCCCAAAAATAACCGCACTATGTGTGTGTGTGCGGGGGGGGGGGGGAGTGCGTGCGTGCAGCCTCCATCCTTGATGCACACTCCGGTGGGCGCACATCCGGGCATTCACTGGTAAAAATGCACCTTAAAAAACTTTCACCCATCTCCCCACCCCCCCATCACCCACCTGTACGCGGTATAGCCGAGGCAGATTGTTGTCAAGGCTCAAAGTATTGAGTCGCCCAAGCGTTGTACGCGAAAAAAAACGCCAAGAATCATAAGCCTGTAATGTCAGACACTAAGAACCGGAAGTACGACAGCAAGAAGTAGATATGAGTCTCCAGACAGAGAACTCAAGGTCGAGCACTGCGATAACAGCGGATGGAGCCGCGCGCTGGCGACTGGCAGCAATTTTTTCTCAGAAGCAGAACGATTTCAGCGAATGGGCGTAATGAAATCACTTCATCGCCGTTACATTTAATCGCAGTAGCATCTTTCTGGGCGTAATCACTATCGCATGCCAGCGAGCGCATATATTTCCTCATTACCCTTTTGATTATCCGGTATTTAATTTTTTGCTTATTAGATCATCTACACCATTGCCAAAAACCCGCCTTTCGTTCCTTATTTCCGTCACGTGCAAACAAGATTGTTCTAAAAAAAAAAGAACCTGCACCAATGTATACATCCTTCCTTTGGTAATACTAGTAGTAATATCGCGGGTTTAACGTGTCGAGTAGACATTGAGGCTATAGGATATACGGTGTAGTGGAGGGCTCGAGATTAACTGAGATCAGCTGAGGATTTGCGGCATGCGACAGAGCACACTGGTTTTTGTATTTTTGAAATCAGCAGCAGAGCTTCACAACCATTCAGCCATTTTTTTCTTTGTTGCCCTACATCGTGAGGGGTTTTATTTAGAACCTGCTGTCTGAGGCAATGAGCGCCTACAAAAGTAAATGTTGCACTAAGTCTATGCGCTAGATCATCTCATTTTGTCCGGAAACAAGAAGTATGCCGAAACGCAAAAAAAAAGTGGGGCTGAACCGGCTCCCGAACCGGTTCGGAGCGGTTCCTTTGAATCGTTCCGGTTCGGGTTCAGTTCCAAGATGGCGAAAAAATTATGGGTTCGGTTCGGTTCCGGTTCCGGGCGAAAATTCGGGTTCGGTTCCGGTTTCGGGTTCGGGTTCGGTTCCGGTTCAACACCCTGCTCAAAACACACACAACACTAGACAATTACCACATTTACCAGCAGAAACCACGTCCAAACTCTTCACCACCTTGGGATAAACGTACTATATAGTAAGCATAGCTTCAAACCATTCACAAAACTACGAGGATTCGTATAGATAATATGTGACGCAAAAATGATTACAGCCACACAATTCCCAGCCAATACAGCATTTATAGCACCCATCGTGAAACAGTAGGGGGGGGGGGGGTCTTAATGTTTTTTTTTAATTTACCTTTTCAAATCAACCTTCAGTCATATATCCCGAAATGCCGCAAGAGCAGATTCTAAGCTACCATTTTCCCTCCATCTTCTTGAAATTCTCCCACACCCGCCCACCAGTAGCGAACATACCCATGTCCGGCGTTCTCATCATGCTTATTGCATCTGGTAATTTTCATTAGCTAAGCCATCCCAGCAAAAAAAATCATTTACGTTCATTATACACAGCACAGTATTCGACCATAGTCACCCCATAGTATTTGGATTTGTCGGTAGAGCACTGTACGCGACATGCAGAGGTAATGGGGAGCGAATCCACCCGGCAACATGTGATTGTCTTTCTTCTAGGTTCTTCTGATTTATCTGGTATATAAAATATTTATTTTACTCTCAAAAATTAAAGCAACACAACAAAAGAAAAAGAAATGACCGTAGCTCAGCTCAGTTATGCCTGGGTGTGCGTAGCGAGAGGTACGGTTCATCTTATCGTTTAGCTTGGCTATCAAAGAGGTTACATCTTTATCATTGAGCTTGATATGTCTCAATGTTTAGGTTTTGTTGTTACCTATCGTTAAGTCATGGTTATATTAAACACTAGACATTTGTAAAGTGTAGCACATTTGTTTTCAAATTCTTCAGATTGTCGTTTGTCAATTGCCACAAAGACGGTCGGTGAAGTAGCAAGCTGGTCGGTAGAGTAGCAAGCAGCCGTCTCAATGGCTCCGACAGAGTACTTTGAGGCCAATGTTTGTCTCTGGTAAACCAGGGCGATCGCGGTTCCCAAAAGTGTAGTCTGCATGTTGGGGTCACTGGCCAGATCCAGGTTGGGCTTATTTTTAAATGGAACGTTAATCGAGTCCGGCGCCCTGTTAATGTCTCCTGCCACGACACGCAGTTCCTCGGCAATTCGAAGCTTGGGGATACAGGTTGGCACTACTTCAATGGTTTCCCGGATAGAGTTGCTTGGTCACACGTACACCGGTTCAACGGCCAGACCGCTTTCTACCGGCCGGACGGCACACGATTCACCGTTGGGAACTCCTACGGTATAGGCAAAGGATTGGCGGCGATTATTTCCTTAAGGGAGACGCAGACTCCGGTGTTCTTTATCTGAACCCACTCGCCTGGCCGGGTCGTACTTACGACGCTTTTCGAGGCGTGCGGCTCGTTCATCCTCCGTCTCCTGGCTCGCTTCTTGCTCTTGGTTTCGTACCGACGAAGAAGCTTGCTTCTTTCAGTCTCGCCGAATCTTCATATCTACCGACGAATACTACCAAGCCGCCCCTTCTATATATACGTTGCAACGCTGGCTCATCCTCTGCTGTTGCCACACGATTTCACCGGCTCCTACTCTGACGACATGCCAGATGACGCAGCGGGCGCCATCTGGCGAGCGCAGCTGCCAGCTGCGGCAGTTGCTAGGCAGCATCTCAGCTCGCGATGTGGCCACCGTATACCGATGTGGCACCGATGTGGCACGTATACGCAGCACTGATGGGTAACTTGCTCCAATTTAGGGAGTCTTCTACGAAATGTCAAACTGGTCAAGAGCGTACAGATTTAAGGGGCCACTTACCATTGCCGGACTCGGTATGGCGATGGCTACTTCGTCTCTGTTCGCCGTTTCATGGCAACGTTGGCACGGCTTTCCGCTGGGGTCAATGAGGCTGGCGTGGATTCGTATGTTGCCAGAGCTTTTTCGCTTCACGTACACCACCGTCGAGTCTCCGACAGCGGCGTCCACTTGGAACCTCCTCTCAAGCGAACTCTTGAACTCTTCGTCGGCATCCACCAGCTATTGGGGGGAGAGACCATCAGGAGGAATTAACTCAATGCAGTCAGTCTTGGAAGTGAAAGTAGACGTCACGCATTAATGAAGAAAAAAGGAGGAAGCAAAAGAAGGTGCAGCGATGGTTGGCGTGTATTCTGTACAGGTGGACACGAGAACACCATCTGTTAGAAGCCGACCGCAAATTAGTTCGCGGCGCCCATCGATAGAACGAAGAACTTTCAAACGCTCGGCTTCATCTTTATCAGCAGCCTGGATCTCTCTTACTTTCTAACCGGCCATTTTGTTAAAGGTCTTAGACGTGTATATCTGCAACAGACATATGTTAAATAACATGGAACTGGCGTCTCCTAAGGAGTGAGGGCTGTAGAGGCCTTTACCATGAAACTCTTGATTTCGAGAGCGTTTACAAATATAGAAAATTATGTGAGAGGTAATTTTGATGCGGGAAAACAAAAAAAAAGAATTCGTGTTTATACAATGTACTGTACCATATTTTTTGGGGGATTAACATGAACAGACAAAACTAATGCATCTGAATAAGATAATGTACGATCGTAGTAATACTTTACGATGAACTTAGAACAAAAACCACGCAAAGGACGATACACAGGGAAGAAGTAGACAGGACGAGGGCGGACTTGCAATTGTTTATTGAAACACATCTTCCTTCCATCGACAACCCTACGCATGCGCTACAAGCAATCTCTATCTAATCGAGTTCAGGAACTTCAGTTCCTTCTTGTGCAGATGGACCGAAGCCTCGCTTACACACTTTTCGGGCCCATATCTATCAATCTTCCAGGCTTCGATGACCTAAACTGCTTTCTGGTCTTTGGCCCTTCCGATTATATTTGTACGCTCAAAGACTGGCGTGCATTTTTTGTCACACGAAAGACAGTGTTTTGGCAAATGCATGCCGCTTTGAGAGCCCAACAAATTTTTATGTTCTTGGAGGCGCTTATTAATGCAGCGTCCCGTTTGTCCCACGTAAACTGAGCCGCAACTAAGCGGGATTTCATACACGACTCCCATTCTACAGGACACAAACTTGATTTTGTGGTTTGCACCACAGCCTGCTTTTGTTCTTGATTCATTGTTAGTTTGCGCGCACAAACAGGACAGCTTACAAGGCGCCGAAAAGAAGATTTCCACACGGAATTTTCTTTCCACCCTCTTCAGGCCTAGTGAGGTCTTATGTACATAGAGCAGTACTTCAAACTTCAGCCTCTCACGAATGCCAGATTCTCGAGCACTAGAAGTTGGGTGGAGGGTTTGCAACACAGACCCGGCAGCGGCCTGCAGAAGCGACGATGGAAACCCAGCAGAACAAAGGCGTGCGACTTGAGCGGAAAATCTGAGTGAAACCTTGTGAAAACAGGACATAAATAATGATGACCTCAAGCAGGATGAAGCAATTTCTCTCTTCATAAGCTTAGAGTGACAGTAGTCGTAGGGTAAAAAGGCCTTTTTTGTTCTAGGCATGTACATCCAACACAAGTGGTCCGGTTCACTAAAAACAATCTCAAATCCAAGAACTGTAAGCAAGAGTTCTCAGGCAATTCTACGGTAAGATTCAAACTGGAAGCCTTGGATTTAAAAGACGTTAAAACTTCATTAGTGACCTCTTGTGGGTTGTCATTGGGATTCATTTTTAAGAGTATTAAAAAGTCGTCTACGTATCTGAAAACTCGCACGATGCAGTCGTCAGTTAGCGCCCGCGAGAGTGAACAGTCAGTTTGTAAAATGTGGTGATTTGGTGATATGTAGAGAGGACCGATGGGGATTCTTGCGCAGGGTTGGGTGCCTGATCATCCGGGGTCCGGGAGGAGAGTTCTCTGGCCAGCGCATGAACGCGCTCATTACCGGGGATCGAGGCATGCCCAGGGACCCACCACAGAGTAACCGTTCGGTCGAGAGAGGTGACTGTGGCAAGAATACGTTGTGTTGCCGGCGTCGCCACGCCCTTTAGGTAGTGGCGGTACGCGGCCTGGGAGTCTGTGCAAATTTCGGTTTTTTCGGTGAACACCAGTGAAAAGCATACACTGCTAAAAGCATACACCAGTCAGCATACACTGCTAAACCTATCAGGTCGCGACACCCTTCATGGTCATCAGGGGAAGATGCCCGGTATAGAAGAGCTCGGGCATGCCTGTGAGCGACTTCGTTTCCTCCTGGTAGTTCCAGGTGACCGGGAAACCAGATGACTGAGGCTTGGCTGGGTGGATGCTTAGTCAGCAATGCCAACCCTGACCTGTGAATTAATCCGTAATTGAAGTTGCGACCGGCGTTCAGGGAATCAGTAAGCACAATGGCGTTGAGGTTAGATGCTACAGCTAATGCAATAGCTGCCTCCTCTGCGTGAGTGGGGTTAGATGTTTTCACCGAGGCGCAGTTCACCATCGACCCTGAAGGCGTTCAGACTACAATAGTCATGACTCCATTCTTTGGTCCTGCTGCGTCCACGTAAAGGGTGTTTGCTTGTCCCATTTCTTCTGCAGGGCTTCCCCTCTTGCTTTCGTCCTCTCGATGATATATGAGGGATGCATAATCCGCGGTATGGGGTGCACGTTGATGCGTCTTCTCACATCGCGTGGGACCTCTTCCCTTTGGTCAACTGCATAGGGCTGATTAACATGGATCTTCTCGAGCAGTTCACTGCCGGGTTTTGCAAGTGCGAGCCTATTGAGTTGTGAGAGCCATTGTGCTTCCCAGTGCCGTCTTGTAGGCTTTCCTGATGAGTGTCTCCAACTTTTCAATATCCGACCTGGAGAGGTTAAGGAATGCCGTCCCGTACATTATCCGCGAGATCATGAAAGCTTGTACTAAGCGGATATCGTCCGCCTCGGCTGCGGGAGGTGGTTGGTTCGAAACCCACCGCCGGACACCCACCGGTAAAAATGGGTACAAGCCACCCCCGGCCCGGCGCCCGGCTTCTTCAGGGGTGTGCGCTTGGAAGAGGCTCCGCAAACCCCGCTGTGTCCTTTCGGGGGCAAAACCAGTTTCGAGCACCATCAGCCTGCAAAGGTGGTTCGTGATTCAGACTTTACAGGTTCAACGGAGTTTGGAGAGTTCGATGAGGTTTAAACGAGTTCGCTCTAACGTGAGCTCAGTGGCACTGCGCCAACTTGAGAAATTGAAAAGCTGCGCCTTACAGCTGCGCCCTTTCCTTCATGCCATAGTGTTTATTTCGGATACGATGTATCATCCGGAGGATTTGCTCGGTGGATGTTGTAAGCTTCTTCATAGCGGTGGTGTTCTGTCGCCCCTGCGGGATATACTGCCATAGGGTCTTGATCTCCGTGGGTTTCTGTACTGGGTGGTTCTCTATATACAGCGAGATTTTCTGCGCTAGGGGTGTCCTCTGGTTCTTCAGGATTAGCAAGTCGGACTTTTCCGGCGCACACTGGAGGCCTCTCTCCCTGGCGTACCGGTCCACCGTGTCCGCTGCTGCTTGAAGACGCTCCTCGATCTCGACGTCACTCCCCGAGTTGCAACAGACAGTGACATCATCCGCATACAATGTGTGTTTGATGTCGGGGATTTAGGAAAGAAGGCCTGGTAGATCTTTCATAACCAAATTGAACAAGAGGGGTGACAGTACCGCCCCTTGCGTAGTTCCTCTCCGGCCTTGAGTGATGGGATCTGATTTTATTCCACCGAAGTTTATAGCGGCTTGCCTGGCTGATAAGAAGTTTTTGATATAGTTGTAGGTTCTTGCGCCACAGTTGGTATCGGCGAGACTTTGCAGGATATTTTTATGCAGAACGTTATCGAACGCTGCTTTCAAGTCAAGTGTCAGCATGGCCCTTGTCTGCGACTTGAGAGGTGCCTCAAGGAGGTCTTTGTACAAGTACAAGAGGGCGTCCTGTGTCGGTAGGTGAGGGCGAAAGCCGAATTGAGTGTTAGGTAGGAGGCTGTATCTTCTAAGTGTCTCCTCAGTCTCGTGTTGATGACCCTCTCTATGAGCTTCTTCAAACACCAGGTCAGTGATATCGGTCTTAGATTATCCAGTTTAAGGGGTTTGTTCGGCTTCAGAATGAACCGAACCTCGGCTGTCTTCCAGGATATTGGTAACGTTCCTGTAGCCCAATGCTGCTCGTTGAAGCATTCCACCAGCGAGGTGATGGTGTCATCGCTGAGATTAAATAATAGCTTCGCTGTTATTTGATCTGGACCTGGAGCTGCATTTTGTCTCACGGCCGCGATTTCTGCTTTGATTTCTTCTTTCGTGAGTGCGATGTCCAGCTTGGAATTCGGCAGCCCAGAATACTCCGGCTGCTCCACGACTTGTTCCGTGCACAGATACCTGGTCTTGAGCTTTTCCATCAACTCTGTGTCCGTACCCGGGGTGGTGTGTACGATCCTCGTGAGCCTCTCTTTAGTGGCCGACTTGCTGCTGCTGGGGTCGATTAGGAAACGTAGGAGCTTCCAAGTCTTTCACACACCTAGCTTCCCCTGAATATCATCACAGAGCGAATTCCAGTTCTGTCTGGTTATGGATATGGCACAGGATTCTGCCTTTTCGTTTATCTCCTCCATTTTTCTTCTGAGTTTGCGGTTAAGCCGTTGTCTGCGCCATCTCTTTGTCAATGAGTGCCTCGCCTCCCATAAATGTAGAAGGTGCGGATCGACCGCTGGGCAATCTTCTGTCGTGCAGACCTCTTTCGTAAAGGTTTTCAAAGTGTGCACCTCATCTTTAACCCATTCCTCTAGGTCGGCAACAGGGTTTGCAGTAGATGCCTGGGCCTTTCTCCACCTGTCCCAGTTCGTAACTCTTGCGATACCTATTTTGCGCTTGCATGCGTTTGTGCTTATCTCCAGAGAAAGTATGAAGTGATCGCTTCCCAGGTGCCGTTCGGCATTCTTCCAAATGGTGCTTTGAATGTTCTTGGTGAAAGTCAGATCAGGACATGTATCTCTACTGACACTGTTTCCCAGCCTCGTAGGGCAAGTGGGATCGGTGGGAATCGATAACCCTTCTTGCGTCACTACGTCGTCCAGTTTTCTGCCTTTTGGTGTTGCTGCCGGGTAGCCCTATGAAGGGTGTGGTGCGTTGAGGTCGCCCCCAATCACGCAGGGGGCATGGCCCGCTAAGGTTAGAAATTTCTTTATGAGGGAACCCGATTTTGCGTGCCTGTCTTTAGGAAGGCTGTAGACATTCAATGCGTGCGTGCTTGCCGCTCCTCTTTGGAGAGGAAGAATAGTTATATAGCAGTGCGCAATATCCGGCTCGAAAGGGTCGTGCAATATGGCAGTGTATAATTTGTGCACTAACGTGGCAGTTAACAGGTCGTGCTGATAAGTCACATAATCTTGGAGTTTAATAGGTATTAGGTGGAGTTCTTGAATTAGGATAGCTGCCGGTGGGTAAGATTCCTGAGATAGATGGAGATTAAGAGCAGCCTGCTTTCTCCTGTGTTCCCGGCCGTTCAACTGCCAGACCTTTACTCTAGGTTTGGCTGGCATGTTGAATCCGTATCGGATGGCTCGTCCACGTGCATTGTACGAGCGAATTTGGACTTATGTTTTTTATACCCGTGTTCCTTCCGAAGTGCAGAAATTGCCGTCTCCGTGTATCGTCGGTTGTTTGCAATCTGCTCTCAAATGTCTTGGAATTGGGCGTTCACGTAAATTGGAAAAGCTTGAAACTCCTCCTTGAAGCACCTCAGTTCTTGAATAATTTGTTGGTAGACCTCGCCTAAAGCAGGCTGGGAGCTAGGTACTTCCTGCTGTTTTTGATTTTGAGGAGTCGGCTGAGTTACCGGCGTTATTGCGTTAGTAGCTGCTCGCTTAAGCTCTTGGTTTTGGATTGTTAAAGCGCTGACTTGTTTTTTCAGACTTTCTATCTCTTTTCTGAGTGCTGCCAACTACGTGTTACTCTGAGGGGAGGACGAGGGCTGTGGAGGCCACTCTGCAAAGCTCACCTTCGAATCTGAAAGCTGACCCGAGGAAGTCTTCTTCAGGGCCCCGGTGGTCTTGATGAGGTTCTCCTTGCCTTGTTCTTTACCCGCCTCCACGTGACTGGCGTTCTGGTTGGAGCCTGTTGCCCGGCGTCTTGAGCTCGAACGGCCGCGAGAGGCGGAAGGAGAGTGGGAATCTGATGTACGATGCTCCTCGCCGTCGCTGTGCAGGCTGCCTCTTCTGCCTCGGCCTGCTCCTGCCTTCTATAA
The DNA here is from genome assembly GCF_055824585.1 of Amblyomma mixtum. Lineage (NCBI taxonomy): Eukaryota > Metazoa > Arthropoda > Arachnida > Ixodida > Ixodidae > Amblyomma > Amblyomma mixtum. The sequence continues at coordinate 31,096,804 of NC_143018.1, read as the reverse complement.
ATCTTCAAGTTTCGTTGTTGATGCCGCGTTTGATGACGCGGTACTAGCGTTCTCGTTCAGCGGTTCCTGGAATTTCTCCTTGCAGTCTCTTGCATAAGTCTTGTGCGGGCCCTTGCACAGCGCGCAAACGGGTGCGCACACGTGCGTCTCATCTGGACTCAGCGTTCCACAGGTTTGGCAAGCAGCCCCCTTTGGTTTCGGGCAGACGACTGCTCGGTGACCTGGCGTTCCACAGTTGATACAAGCCGCCTTCGTTTTCCGGTAGATGTAGCAGCGGCGCTCTGGCCACCCGTAGTTGACCGTGAAGGGAACCTTCTGCCTGGCGAAGACGATGACTGCCGGCGTAGTCTTGCGCAGTCGGCGCGCTCCCAGGATTGTATGGCTGGGTGAGCAGACGTCTTGGAAGATAGAGTCGTCACTCACTTCAGGCTCTATATTATGTATTACACCCCTGTATGTATTACAATTATGTATTATTATTATGTATTACAACATCCTCTGGCAAGGCAACGTAGGCGGCGACCATTATACTCTTGCCGTCGAGATGCAGACAATTAAGCTTGACGAGGCGGAACGCGTCTTCCTCGCAGTGAGTACACACCATTATAATGTTCTGCTCCCTAACAACGCGCGGCGTTGGCTTTTCTTGTAGAGGGGTGTTGAGGGCTGCTTGGATCCCTAATTCGAGATCGTAGGAGCGTGGAGGCAGAGATTGCTGATCCACCGTGGTTTTAGGTAGGATAATGAGGTTGTATGGAAAATTCCTAAGACTCGGTAGACGCGGAAGTCTCGGTGCAGGAGGCTCTCGGCGTTCTTTCTTCTCCGGCTCTTGCTTGGGAGGTGTGGATTCAGCTTGCGCCGCTCTGTCGTTGTTGCGCCGGGACCATATGTTCCAGCCGTGGCTGTTGTCTTCTATCGGCAACCTTGCGGGGGCATCAGCTGCTGCTGGGATGTTGGTACATGACTGAAGTCTTTCTCCGTCGGGTCGTAGCCTCTCAGAGAATTCATCATGCTCGTGGTAGTCATGAATGAAGCGTAAACACTCACTGGCGAGCGTCGTTAGACCCGCGTTGCGCGAACGCTATGCCGCGCGTCCGCGGGCGCACCGGCGTCTCCGCGGCGGGAAGGCACCCCAAACCCTTGGCCGTTAGGGTTACCGCTCTTCACTGGTGACGTGAAGTCAGACAAGCGTCTGCTGTCAGCCTTCTGTCAACAATGAGGAGGCATTAAAGGCTTTCTTCTTAAAAGGGGAAATATTCCAGTTGTTGTCATGCACCCTTCGTCTAGTCTAGTTCGTGGCGTCAAAAGTACTAATAAATTTCAGCGCGTCAGTCTACGACCGTTCTGGCTACACCTCTACGGCCCTTGGAGGCGTACAGCGGCTTTGCTACAGTAACTAGATGATCCTAATTATAGTATAGAGAGCGCTGCCACTGCTACCGCATGACGTCAGTACCAGGGCCCACGCATCGATAGCGCAGGGTGACCGCGCATGCGCACTGGAGACTGACAGTACGGAGCAGCGGTGGCGCCCTCTGCTCTTCGTTGCTCACTGTCTGTCAGAATATGCTTAAGACATTGCCAAACGTCGGCCAGCATGCGGAATTCAGCTGCCGGTGTGAGCAGCTGAGCTGTGACTATGATGTCACAAGTCGAGCTGACGTTAAGTGATGCGTACAAGAGCTCCTCCATATAATCGCCATCCTGTCCCAGCAGCCGGATTGAAATTGAATTAGAGAGTTTTTTACACACGCACAAATAGGCTTTGCGCGTGTATTATCCTTACAGAGCGCCATGTATCACACACGCACAAACAGGCTTTGCGCGTGTATTATCCTTACAGGGCGCCATGTATCTCATCACTAGAGACCGGATTTTAGGCAAATGCCTATTTTTTTCAACGCTTCGTAGGCGCTCCATTTTTACATATGAGCACGAATTACGTGTTGACAATATGTTTAATACTGTTTTTATAGTGCCTATAAATGCCTATTTTGGGTGTCTGTGCCTATAAATGCCTGTTTCCGACGTTGGTGCCTAAAAATGCCCTATTTTACAGAAAAAGGGCCTGAAATACGCTATGGTTTTGCTTTCAGATTCTTTTTGCTTTCGAATCCATTTCGGTTTTGAGTACAACACACACGTGGCAACATTAGATGACCTCGTCAGTTGGCTGGGGTGAACACTGCACCTACGCTGGCTGCGGACACACTACCAACCACGTCAGCCGAAAATATAGAAGCAACCTTTTTAATAATTTCTGGCATTTTATCGTGGCAGCTTGTTGATGAATTTCGCTTTTAAAGTGGTAGTTGACCAGATGGCACTACATTTCGGAAAGTATACGGAGTAAGTTGTAGGTTCGTCCAAATAATTCCCAGTTGGTTCCAATTGAAACGAACTGTAAATTGTTCCATAAACCTGCTGGAAACAATTTAACTGATTAAAATTTCCACCTGGGTAACCTGCCTTATTTTAGTTCCTTGTGCCCCAGCCGCATGCCATCTTCATCAAATGGCATTTGGCGGTAATCTTGTTGGAGCAGGCCACAGTAGACAGCTGGCAGTCGTGCATGCATACGAAAACGCATTCGTGCACTCAAACTATAGAGTAAATGACTCAAACAATGTTTATTTAATGCTTGCATGCAGGCCACTCTTCCGGCATCAGAGGCATAAATTTGAGTCCATCAACCTGGAGATAGCGCTTGTCTGCTACTGCTTCCATATAGCTTTAACAGTGATTTCTAATTGGATGATGTTTATTTTACCATGTATCCTCGTGTATGTACGTAGGCCCGTGCAGAACTATGATTCTTTTCGGCATATTCCGCATCAAGCCGCACTGTGTGTACCATTTTCTAGCATGTCGTATTTATGGTTTCCAGGCCCTTCTAATGGCAAGCACCGTTTGATAGCCGCCCGGCTCCAGAAACGTCCAGCCACAAACTATAAAACACTGTTTACACAAATGACAACATATTTAATAATGTTGAAGCATCGTGTACGCCTGCAATAAGTAAGTTCAATTCTTGTGTGAGCGAAGACTGAACTCATTTGTTAGATGCTTTGAATTGACAGTGTTTCTATCAATTTCTAAATACAGTCTCCTGTTAAGGTGTTCATTGTTTCTAGTTTTGTACACGACAAGCGAATTGTTTGTTTCGAGGTACACCTTAGTGTTTTAAAAGGGTTGGTAACCGTCCCTTTTGCTCTGCTGAAGCATGTGTATTGTACGAAAAGTTGCGCGACAGCCTTAAAAGAAAAACGGCTTCTAATGTTCGCACCTTGCTTAAGGTACCAAATCTTTCCTGCTGTGTTTTGTTTTCTTTTACGGCAGATATTGCGCGCTGAAGCTCGGAACTGTGTGGGCTTTTGATAAAGTTTATAGTGCCTATTTTTCCCCGTTAGGTGCCTAAAATGCAATTTTAGCCGCCTATTTATGGCGCCTAAAACGTGCTTTCTAGTGCCTAAAAATGCGGCCTCTACTCATCACACACAAGGAAATGACTGCGAAAGTCAGTGGTCACCTTCATGTTTTTTGAAACGTCCAGCGCCAGCGCAACGGGCTCGGTGAAGTTGTCGTCCGGCTGTGCTTCATCGAAGGTCACCTTGATTCGCTTGGAGATGTCCGGCCTTGGGAGGCTGGAATAAGAAAAGAATTCCAATTCATTCTCTCCTTGCTCAGCGTGCTCAGTAGCGCGTAGAATCATTTGTGACGATTCCAAGTAATAATAATAGCCGCAACATTAGGGCAGGCAACTTTAAGAAATATAGTTTGTCATAGCCATTGAACTCTTGACTGGATTGCTACTTTGCACAGGAGCCTTTTTATAAAATTTCCTCGATTATCACTGTCAAGTGAATATCACTGACAAGCTCGCTCGGCGAGCGAGAGTCCTTTGGGCAGCGCCGCTATATCGAAGTTGAATAAAACATCGAGTCACAAGAGATGTGCTCTCGCAGGCCACCATAAACCACAGAAGAGGAGCTTCTTTACAAAAAAAATTCAGGTGGCACTTTCTTTACCTAAAGGGTGGAGAGGGGAAAGCCTTAAGCGCGGTGTTCATGCTTGCGTCACTGATGTGTGGTTAAGATGTTAAACTTCCAAATTACGATCTGCACTACCGAGGGGAGGGGGTTCATTCCCCGCAGACTTGGACCTGACTCCACTATTGCGATACTCAAGAGCGTAGACGAACAGGTAGTGCGCATGATCCGCCGCGTTTCCAACAAACGGGGCGGTATGCGGGGAAAGGACGCGCTTCAGCTCGTCGATGCCTTCCTGACTATACGGATCCTCTACGCCGTGCCGTACCTTCGCATTACTAAGAAAGAGGACGCGCGGATAGACGCGATCATCCGCAAGGCAACTAAGTGAGCCCTGGATCTCTGGGTGGCTGCATCTGAGGCCAAACTCAAGGCATCGAGGGTGCTAAACTCCTACCAGGAGCTGCGGGAGGCCCACCTCGGAAACCAATACACGCGGCACATGGAGACGGCCCCCGGACGCCGCCTGCTAAACCGCTTACACATCCAACACGATTGCACTCTAGAGGAGGCAGCGTATCCCAGGACTGTGGAGCCATATGTTCTGACTCTCCCCGCTCCCGCGTAACATGGACACCGACATGCATGAAAACAAACGAAAAGCGCGGGCTGGGGCTCTTGAGAGACAACATAGCTCCCGAGGAGCGCTTAACCTCTAAATTGCGATCTATAATCAAGACCGCCATAGACCAGACCTTGATCAAGGTCAAATCTGCAGTACGCGCGGTGGTCTCAAAACCAGGGTGTCGAACCGAAACCGAACCCGAACCCTAAACCGGAACCGAACCCGAATTTTCGCCCGGAACCGGAACCGAACCGAACCCATAATTTTTTCGCCATCTTGGAACTGAACCCGAACCGGAACGATTCAAAGGAACCGTTCCGAACCGGTTCGGGACCCGGTTCAGCCCGACTTTTTTTCATCTCGGCATACTTCTTGTTTTCGGACAAAATGATATGATCTAGCGCATAGATTTACCCTCCCGTAGCTGTCTGTCCTGGGAACTGCGAAAATGGTACCCAGTATATGCGACAGCAAATTTACAGGAAGTCTGGTGCCTGGGAAAAAGCCTAATTGACGCTTCTGTAATGTACTACCGCCAATTCTTTGTACGTCAGGTTTATGTGAAATCTTGAGTTATTGCTCCTCCCCTTTTATATATTTGTGTAAATCATTAATCAAAATTTTAGGACTACTCTAACTCAATAAAGTACTATAGAGACCAAATTTTTGCTTGCGGGCTTTCTTCTTTCAAACGATGCGTTAGACATTGTTGTACACGGAGCATGGCGTGGTATTTCACCAACACATAATAAATAATTTGTATTTGAATTTCTTCATGACCCTGTTTCGGTTTCACCAACATAACGATGGCTGTGACGTTTAGAGGAAATTAGGTCGCGTGAGGTGCAATAAAACGGCAGTATAACTGCTGATACATCGTTGGTTGTAACTATAGGTCTAGAAGCCGGCTGATCTAAGTGCTATAGTGAGTCAAAACAACGTATCAGCATTTCTATTAGTTTTCCCGTGCCTCACGTGACCTAATGTTGAACTCAGGTCACAACCATCATTTGGTTGATGAAACCGGAATAGCATGGGAGAAGAAATTATTTTCTAAATTATTTAGTGGCAGTAGGCGAATACCACACGGTGGTCCATATATTCTAATATCTATGGCGTCATTTGAAATGAGGAAACACGCAATAAAACTGGGTGTCTATCGTCATTTAAGCACCGATTGAGAATGCCTTCTTTTTCTTTGCGTCATTTCCCACAAATAGATGAAATATTAACGCGAGAATCCAACTACGTTGCGATGGTCGTTTTTGAGAAAAGGAAATGGCGCAGTAACTGTCTCACTTCTTGATAGACACCTGAACCGCGCCGTAAGGAAGGAAGGAAGGTGGGAGTGTAAGAAAAAAGTGAAACAGGCGCAGTAGGGGTACACCGAATAAGTAACCGAGCGCCCTGTCCACTGAGCCACCGCAGTGGGTAGTGCAACATTTACTTTTGTAGGCGCTCATTAGACAGTTTTAGTATAGCGTACGCAAAACCTTTGCGTACGCAATAAAATAGCGCATGTAGAATGCGCATGCGCAGAACGCTAAAAGAAGCTTAGCGTTTAGCGTACGCACGCAATTTTCTGGAAATAGCGTAGCGTCTTTGCGGGGCTTGCGGAGACAACATGGCGGCGCCCTGTTTGCCCGCTTCGGTTCTAAAATACCTCGTCATTGAGTTATTCGGCGCTCAACTGGCAATAAATGGTGGTATTCGCTTCCGCTTTCTGTCGTTTCACTGGGACGCAATGCTATGTGCGATAACTTGCCGGTACTTTTGAGATAGCAGTCTGTTTTCAAGCCCGTAAGCCTAACGACAGGTTGTGTACACTGTCGTCATGGCAACGGCCATTTTTAGCACTTGTATCAAAACGACCTCAATTTTTTTTTCGACGTGTGGTGGCGCTAGGTACTTACCCAAACGGGGCTGAACTTGGATGTTGTATGTCTACTTAGTGGCTATTGCGGAACGGTCCGCAAACGCTCACCTAAAAGTGTTGTTCGCGCTTTGAATTTAGCGTACGCAAACATCTTGCGTGTTGCGTACGCAAAAAACGCAAACGCTATACTAAAACTGTCTATTGTCTCAGACAGGAGGTTCTAAATAAAACCCCTCACGATGTAGCGCAACGAAGAAAAAAAATGGCTCAATGGCTCTGGAGCTCGGCTGCTGATTCCAAAAATACAAAAACCAGCGTGCTCTGTCACACGCCGAAAATCCCCAGCTGGTCCCCGTTAATCTGGAGCCTTCCACTACACCATCTATCCTATAGCCCCAATGTCTACTCGACACGTTAAACCCGAGATATTACTACTAGTATTACCAAAAGAAGGATGTATAAATTGGTACAGCTTCTTTATTTTTTTTTAGAATCCGCATATTCTTGTTTGCACGCGACGGAAATAAGCAACGAAAGGCGGCTTCTTGGCAACGGTGGAGATGTACTAATAAAGAAAAAATTAAATACCGAATACTTAAAAGGGCAATGCGGAAATATATGAGCTCGCTGGCATGCGACAGTGATTACGCCCAGAAAGATGCTACTGCTGTGAAATGTAACTGCGATGAAGTGATTTCGTTATGCAGATCCGCTGAAATCGTTCTGCTTCTAATTTCCACGTCCACGTTCTGCTTCTAAGAATTCTAAGTGTGCGTGTTTCTTCTAAGACACACGCGCACGCGCATGCGCACGCACACGCACGCGCACACCCACACCCGCACGCACACGCATGCACACACACACGCACGCGCACGCACGCGCACGCACGCGCACGCGCACACACACACACACACACACACACACACACACACACACACACACACGCACGCACGCACGCACGCACGCACACACACACACACACACACACACACACACACACACACAAAGCGCGGTTATTTTTGGGATAGCAGGCTATACCGCTAACGCAGTAAAAAGAACAACTAACAGGGTATGCATACTCTATATCCTCTGACTCCGAGTAGGATTCGTACCAATGGCGGCGCAACAGAAAACTCTATTTACCGATGCTTTAAGCTAGTCGGCTATCTTCTAGGCTTCTTTATGGTTGTTGCATGGAATATCTGGAACATCTCTGACCCTCCTCATGCCTTACTTGACCGCGTCGAATTCAGCGATCTCGGCATAAGGCCTCACGCCACCATAGCTCCCTTTCTCCGCACGCACATGAAAATTCCGGACGGTGCACACGCCAAGAAAGGGGAACCAGTCGGGAGGTTGAACTTGCGCAGCATGTTCCTTCTGCGTTAAAGTGCACTGTTGTCTGAACAGCGACCTCGTTGAACGCGGCGGTTCTGCGTGTGCATCCATCATGCGGTTTTTCCACACGCTAAACGGCCCTATGAACACGAAGAGATCGCACAGAATTCCGGAGTTGTTCATCGAAGACATAAATGATATAAAGAAATGTATGATGTCAATAAGTTTTTTAAGAGACTGCTTAATCATGTCCCAAAAGGCCACAGCTTCACGACAAAAATATCATTTTAATGCTCAAATTGGCTCTCGTTGCTCGCACAGGGAGAAATGCACTGACCATGGCACAAACGTCCCTTTGGTACGAAGGTACAGCCTTTGTCAAAAGTTTGGAGCCCAGGAGGTTTTCTTTTGAGCCTCACTGTGTCGTTCTTAATGCATCTCTAGCGCTCCAAATTTCCTGGACATGAGAAGATTTCTGGTACTGCCTCCTGCAATAGGTAAGACTTCCATGAATGCTCCTTGAGTTCCAATACTAAGCTTAGAAGTGAACCCCCTGGGTTCTAAAATTTTGACAAAGACTGTACGTTCTAACATGTCAGGTCCACGTCTTAAGTGTGAAAAAGGTTTTTGTGGCTGATTGAAATTACATTCGAGCCCACTTATAACGAACCTGACGGTCACGCGGCTTCCGTTCGTTATATCTGATCTTCGTAGCGAGTGGATTCTTCGTACAACAGCCAAAAACACTAAGGCCACTAAAAATGGCGTCTATTTCTTAAGAAACTGCGTTATGCGTGCCTGCTTGTGCAAAGCAGAGCCTGTCGCGGCTCCTTCCAGGCTATCTAGGGTGGTCATTTAATCCTCGTCGAGACCTTGCTGCCAACTATCAAGTTTAGGGACGGGGTATAACTAATCATGGATGAAGTTTGCATGGCAGCTGGTGGCAGGTCGGCCACATAAATGAGATTCCTGGCAGTAGGAAGAGCTCGCACTTTGTGATCAACGTCTCCGTCAAAGCAGGCGCTTCTGCGTTTTTGTGGTCCGCAGGGACGTAGTTATCCGAGAAAACCTCTTTTCGGCTATGGATCAACGCAGCGTTGCCAGAAATCTGCATGCATCTGGACACGCGTGTTTTCGAGCTTCTTCTCTCGTTCCTGGGAAGATGCAGCGACGAATTAGCACAGCGCTTGTGACGCAGAATGTATCCGTTGCACTGTCCGCGGTGTGACAATGCCTGCACATGGTAGCGGCGCAAAAGATGGAGACGACTGGGCAGGCTATGTATACTACGTGACCGGCATGGCCAGCAAGGATTTCAGAATTATCAAATCACTGCTTTTAGTTGATCCACGACCATGGTCAGTTGCTTCGCTTTCGACGATGTCCCCGTCTCACGTGCACCGCGCTTCTTCCATTCGGGATGCTTTGCCGAGCCGGCGAACGAGTAGGCAATGATTGCCCTCGTAGGCCATCGACGCGGGTTTGGCCGGCGGTTACTTACTATTTCAATAGAGAGTTATAGCATATCGTTACCGTGTTTACTTTACCATTTACAGTGTTACCGGACGCGGACTTTACGGTTAGCGCTGTGCACCGCAGTGCCGCCTTTTAATTCCATTTCTGGGTTCACATGTTCTTTCCGGGGCGATGTCGTGAAAGTTGAGAGGCGCTATTTCATCTGCGTGCTTAGCGGGAGATAGACCTCTACAACCTCGGGGTAGTTCACCGCGCCCCCTCGTTCGCTATAACCGAGTGGTGCGGCCAGAGTTGTTCGCTGTATCTGCGACGAATTTCCGTCGCCCTTATGCATATTTTCACGGTAGCACCACACCCGCTCGTAATAAGCGAGCGTTCGTTATATCCGCGGCCATTAAAGTGGGCTCCACTGTACATCCGCTGACTTCATTTTAATACACTAGTATCAAGAAAGTCTAGGTAAGGCTGTAGATATATGGGCAGAGGAAGTAATGGCCGATCGCAACATTTGTCATCTGCCTTGTGGAGAGGCCGTAGAGGTAAGTGAAAGGGAAGCGTGAGAAAACCGAATGAATCGAAACAAAGTTTTCTCGCGAGCATGTCCAGAGAAAACAGGCGATCACTTAGTAGCCTATTAAGCATAGCTGCAGGGTTGTTTGTAGTTTTGAAAATAAATACCTGAAACAAATTGGTGCACAAATGCTTCATGCCAGATTAACTACTCCTTTTCACTATATCAAGGGCGCAAAAAATTCGGTTGACGCAAAGGTTGCCTTTCATAGCGCCCCATAAAAGTCGCAAACATTCAATGTAATATCTTCTTCCTCGCACAGTGCTGCACTTGCAAGAATGCTGCAGCTCAGTGTCTCAAAAAAACATGTTGCCAGTTTGTTTGGTTTGGTTTATTGGATTTTAACGTCCCAAAGCGACTCAGGTTATGAGAGACGCCGTTGTGAAGGGCTGCGGAAATTTCGACCACCTGGGGTTCTTTAACGTGCACTGACATCGCAAAGTACACAAGCCTCTAGAATTTCGCCTTCATCGAAATTCGCCCGCCGCGGCCGGGATCGAATCCGCGTCTTTCGCGTCCGCAGCCGAGCGCCGTAACCACTGAGCCACCGCCGCGGGGCTGTTGACAATTTGTGTCGGTGCGAAAAGGAAACGTTCTCAACCCATCCAAGAGAGTGTTTTTTTATTATATTTTTATCAGGGGAAAGGATGTTGACGTCATCTTAATAAGTCAATGTCATAATTTCTAAGCCATGATTAGCTGTGTTTTTGAAGATACTGAGCTGTAGGGGCTCGGGATATATAACGTGAGTCACAAAGGCGATATCGTATAGGTGATTTAAATAAAATATGCTCGGTAAGTTCTGGATGTTAGGGAGAGCGGGTGCTCCCACGAGGCTCTTGCTGGGCGGCGGATGGGTGGTGGAGGGATTCTTGCACATTTTCTTACCATGTAGTAAAGGAGAGGTGGACTGGCAAGTCGGTTTCAGGGGGATGGAAAGGTGTCTGTCTGTATGTAGGTGCCGATACACGACAGTTTCGTTTCGCAGTAGTGCGCGGGAAAGTAGAGGGCGCATGCGGCGGCAATCTTGGGGCCCCGTAAGTACAATGCGTAAAGTCCCAACTGACTCAAGCTTCAAGGGAGACCTATTACTCGCGTGACGGGATCTCTCAAACTGCTCAAGCAGGAGGGTCTGGTAGATGTAAAATCCACCGGCTATTCGCCTTACACCTCATAAGGTGTATTATAACGTATACATAGCCGATTTTCATTAATTTAGAGTCCATTTCATTTTGCGGCTCTTGCCGTAAATTCGTCTTTTTGCTGCGGACAATAAATAAAATGGGTAAAGTGAGAACATCGCGCGTTAAACAATTTTTGCTTAAAACATAGTGACTGGCTAGTTGGTTCTGCATACTGGAAAATATTATATAGGCTGGCTCAGAGCAATAAAACACAGTTGTTAGTCAGCGCTTGTGTTTGCGTCCTTCTCGTCTCGTCCTTGTTACTGCTGCGCTGCAATTTTCCAGTAAACAATTTTTCATGCTTAAGTAACGCAGTAAACACGACAAAAGGAAGACGGGAGACGACACGAGCGCTGACTAATAGCTGGTTATTCTATTCTGGGAAAAGTATATAAAGGCGCAGGACTCAGGGAACAACCCCAAGAACAGAAGAACAAAGGTTAAAACTTATAAACCATACTGCGCATGCGCATCACAGTCGAGTCATGACTCTTTTTCAACGAAATTCGAAGACTATTTTTCATAGTAGTGGGCACTCCTCTGTCTCCTGGACCTCACTAAGAAAGCCTGACTCATTATCTACCAAACTGATAGATGGTGAAGTAACACACTCATCTGCTTCCTTCTTGATCACATAGGCCTCGACCAACTCCCTACATATGCAAACAGGGTTATTAAACAGGACACTTGTCTTATCTACTGAGGGAGCAATCGTTCCACTCGCGGCAATGCAAAGCCAAGTTGTACGACATCGCGACTTTTTTTCACCACACTGTGATGCTCGAACAAATGCTTATTGCTTCCCCACTTAGAAAGACAGGTCTCCTGCTTATTCACCCTGATCGAATTTTTATGGGGATGTTGGAGGCCTTTAGAATCAGGAAGGAAGCAGATGAGCGTGTTTGTTCGCCATCCATCAATTTCGTAGATAAGGAGACAGGCTTTCTGGACAACAGTGTAAGGTCAAGGAGATAGCGGAGTGCCGTCTACTATAGAATGTACTCTTAGAATTTCGTTGAAACAGATGTCCTAACTCGACTATGATGTGCATGCGCAGTATGTTTTTTTTTTAATTTTTAATCTTTGTTCTTCTGTTTTTTTTTGGATTGTTCACTGTGTTCTGCGCCTTCATATAGTTTTCCGAGAATGTAATAAGCAGTTGTTAGTCAGCGTCTGCGTCGTCTCTAGTCTTCCTTTTGACCTGTTTACTGCGCTTCTTAAGCATGAACCCTTACAAACTAGCATAGTTTTATGTTCTCGTAAACAAATCTTTGCATTTTTTTGTATACCGTTGTGCCAGAAAAAAGAAAATGCATAGCAAAGTTGACTGAAACTCATCTGCGTTCTAATTTTTTTTTGTCCTGAACCCGTTTGAACCCGTTTGAACCGGTTCGGGACAGTCCGAACCGGTTCGAACCGGAACGGAATGGCCCTCTGGAGCCGAACCCGGAACTGAACCCGAAAGGCGTGAACCCGAACCCGAACCGAAACCGAAAAAATGGTGGTTCGACACCCTGCCCAAAACACATCTCGGAATGCCAAGCCTCCTCCGTCGGACGGGGCCCATTAAGGACATATCCCGTCCTTCAAAATTCAATCGTCTGATTATTGATTCGGACAGTGAGGACTGCTGCCCCGCTCCTTCCGTCATCACCCCCTTGATGTCGCAAGTAGCTCGCTCTGGGGCAGCCAATCCCTCCTCCTCTCCACTAAAATGTTTATAACATGGCGAGACACCTTAATGAAAGGAGTTCCGCCATCTCCATATTCGGCCATGTCAACTTGAATAACACAATAGAACTGTAGAGGCTTTAAAGATCGCGCTAAGCGGGCCAATTTCCGCCTCTACCTTGAAACTTCGAGTACCTACCAGCCGTGGTTGCCCTCCAGGATCCAGGCCTGGGTGCCACACTTTCAAATTACACGACGTTCCAACAGGATCCGTCGTATTGTCTTCTTCTTCACAAAGCCTACACTGCCAACTTAGTGGAGTTCGACCTTCAGCTCGAGTATTCCTATGTAATGATGACTATCCAACCACTCCACCGTATGGACCCGCCGTTGCTTATACTCAACGTGTACTGCTCTCCCAAACTCAAACGAGCGACTTTTCCGGAGCTATTTAGCCGCGCGCTAAGAGTAGCGGGTCGGGATCCCCTCCTGATTGTGGGCGACTTTAACGCTCCAGTCAGCTGTGGGTGTAACACAAAGAGGAGTCGCGCGGACGTAGGCTGGCGGAACTTGCGTCCACATTGGTCCTCACCCTCCACACGGACTCGATGCACGCAACACGGCTAGGAAACACCGTGACACTGGATACGTGTCCGGACTTAACCTTCACTCGCAACATACAACACGCAGACTGGCTCAACACCGAGGAGACCCTCGGTAGCGACCACTGCATCCTTAACATTACACTATGCACACGCCCCCTCAAGCGCCCCAGAACACAAGTCCGTATCCCAGATTGGACGAAATTCAGGCAAAATTTTCACTCACCTGATAATACACCCATTTCCGAGCAAGGCTACCCAGCATGGTTCCAACAGCGGCTGGCACACCTTTGCTCGCACGAAACTCAGATCCAGCTCTCAGAGGCGGTCACGGACGTGGATAACTACCATCTGTACCTGTGGGAAGCCCGTCGAAGCCTTGTCCGCTGCTGGCGACGCCAGAAACACAATAGAAAGCTTAAAGCTCTAGTTGCGGAGCTTACCCAGAAATGGGCAAAGTACGCCGCCCAACTCGCCGAATCCAACTGGATGGATAGATGCAACACGGCAGCGCGACAAATGTCCAGCCGCAACACTTAGCGTCTCTTTCGAGGCCTAATCGACCCAACCCAAACAAGAACCGGAACACAAAAACATTTGCAGCGAGCCATGCACGCTTTCCCTGGCAGCTCACTCAACTGGCACAGCAACTTCGGGACCGGTATTTGTGCACAGCCCCAGACCCCCGTAGATCTGCGTACTCTTATGCAGGTAAAGAGAACATGGAGCTGGATTAAGCTTTCCATCTCCATGATCAGCGGGCGGCTCTCGCCAAAATGAAATGGAACCTGCCCGACTTGGCATACCAGTTCCTTCTCGACTACATCAATGCAACTTGGCGCGGAGACACCCCCCCTTCCAATCGAGTGGAAAACGGCTCTGGCCAGTTTTATTCCTAAAGCAACCGAACCAGGTGACACAGATAATCCTCGCCCCTTCTCTCTCACCTCTTGTGTGGGCAAACTAATGGAGACGATGATGCGGGATCGGTTATCTGCATATCTTGAACACAAACATGTCTTTGCGAGCACCATGTTCGGATTCCGCCTACACAGGTCCGCATACGATGTCCTCGTGCAACTCAATCGGGAAGTCCTTGACCCCCTCGAATGCCCCCATAATGATCGGGTAGTACTCGCCTTAGATCTTAAAGGGGCATTTGACAATGTAACACACGAGATCATGCTCAGTAACCTAAGCCAGACCGACTGTGGCCTCAGCACATTACGATAAATATGCCAATTATGATGTCAGCCCTTTATCCGCATCCAAGATAGAGAGCATGGTCCTTACCTACTCGGCACGCGGGAACCCCACAAGGGGCAGTAGTTTCCACGCTGCCCTTCAATCTGGCTATGATGCACCTCCCGACCCAGCTGGGTGGTGTCGCCGGCGTACAGAACGCCCTGTGCGCCGATGACATACCCCTATAGGCCACGCAGGGCAGCAGCGGGGACTTTGAAACCAGCCTTCAAACAGCGGCGACGATAGTAGACCACTACAACAGCCGTTGCGGTCTTCAATGTTCCCCTCAAAAAATGGTATTTGTGCACCTCCGCACCTCCCAAATGTGCACGACTAAAATATCTCTGCCTTGAGAGTGGTCCCATATGCAAACTGACGAGATACGGGTACTCGTACTCTACATCCACAAACACAGACGGCCAGACACTACACTGGCCAAACTCCGAAAGGTGGGGTCCAGGTGGGCCGCATGGTCCGCCGGGTTTCAAACAAACACGGGGGGTTACGAAGTAAAGATGCCTTGCGTCTGGCAAACGCCTTCGTAACCAGTCGACTTCTCTATTCGACTCCTTATCTCCACCTACGAAAGCAAGGCGAGGATGCGCTCGAGGTGATCCTTCGCAAAATATTTAAGCGTGCCCTTGACCTCCCCATCACTACTTCAAACAGCCAGCTTATGGCCCTTGGGGTGGTGCATACATTCCGGGACTTCCGGGAGGCGCACCTTACAAGCCAGTACATGCGCTTGTCGCTAATGGAGTCGGGTCGCCGCTTACTTGCTCGATTCCATATCCAACACACCCCTCCCATGGAAGACAGGTTTCGCATCCCAGAACTGTCGAGACGTGCCCTCCACGTGCGGCCTCTTCCAGCCAACATATCACATGCAGACCATAATGGTCGGCGCCTGGCACGAGCGGAAGCCCTAGCCCGACATTAGGGCAACAAAACAGGTGTGTACTACGTGGATGCCTCCGGCCCTCACCACGGGGCATGGTACACGGTCGCGGTAGTTCCCAAAAGCAAGAGAGTTAACGGCCTCACCTTCAGGGCCCGCAGTGCAACGCAAGTAGAAGAGGTCGCGTTTGCTCTCGCGGCCTCACATTCCGATTCAAAATACATAATCACCGACTCGCGAGGAGCCTGTCGGAACGTGGAACAAGGCTGAGCTCCCTTCCTATCCTATCGAATCTACCAAAATTGCATACCGGATACGGACCCCACACACTGTGTTACCTTATATGGGCCCCCGCTCATCAGGGGTTGGCAGGAATCGAGGCAGCAGACGCCGCCGCCTGCGAGCTCTCTAACCGGGCTGTTTTCTCCTCCCCACACGATGAGGAACCCGATCATAATCCGATCTTTACCTTCAAAGATGTTACAACCTATTTTCAAGACAGTGTTCGTCTTTACCGTCGCCCATGTAAAGGCGGATGAGCGGCTCCTTCTCCGCTTTCTCAAAAATAGATTACTTTGCCCAGGAGCACTAAAACATTTTGACCCCCCCTGTAACGGCAGCTGCGCGCACTGTAGTGCGGTATCTTCTGACACCTATCACATGGTGTGGGCCTGCCCTTGCAACCCGGATGTTCCCCCATCCCCACCCCAACCCGCGAGGACTGGGAGGCGACCCTGCTTGGCTGCCACGACCTAGAGGCCCAACAAGCCTTAGTCGGGCGCGCCCGTGCGGCGGCCAGCGCCACTTGTAAGGGTCGGTCCCTTACGGGCTGATCCAAACTTACCTACCTCCTTTCCCTTCTTAATGTGTTCACCACCGCCATCCGGTGTTTGCTATGTAGAGGTAGCAGGGCCATCGCCCACGGGATTTTACACGGCCGCTGTCGTTCACTAGGAAATTCGCGTTGAGGGACTCTCCTTTCGAGCCCCGAATTCAATGCTAGCCGAGGAAGTAGCGATAGTGCTTGCTGCCGTTCACGCCCATTCGAGAATGAGCATCACCGACTCCCGAAAATCATGTAATCCTTACTTGGCAGGGGAGACCCCGACAGCCCCCCCCCCCCCCCCCCCTTAGCGTCTTGTATTCTAAGACGGACTGCCACTGATCCAACACCGAAACGAATTATTTGGGCTTCTGGCCACCAGGGCTTCCGAGGTAATGAGGCCGCTGGCGCGGATGCCCGAGCGCTTACTCACCGGGCTCCTCATCCCAGCTCTTCCGGCTCGGGGAGTAACCAGCCGCTGCTGCGGTTCAGGGAAACAATAAAGCGTCATAGCGACAACCACCGCCGTTTCCGGGCCCCTGCAAAGGTGCTGACTAAGACGAAGGAGCGAACTTTAAGGTGCCTGCAAAAAGGTACTCTACTCTGTCCTGCATTCATCAAACATTACGATCCTAGCATGGATGGGCGATGCCCCCACTGTGGGGAGAGCTGTGATATCTTCCACATGGTGTGGGCATGTGCTCAAAACCACACCTCTCCCTTCTCCTACCCCTTCCTGAGAGGCATGGGAGCCTACCCTCCTCAACTGCTCCTGGCTTGAGTCCCAATGGGCTCTGGTGAAATGGACACGAGACGGGGCCTCATCATGCGGTGTCCCGGACTACGGGCGCTGACCATGTAGCGGGGCCACTCTGTGGCTCCCAAACTCTATTCTACCAAAAAAAAAAGTTTTCACCACCACCATCACCGCCCGTTCGGCTCTACGCCTTGATCGTCGGTAAATTGGTTTCTGAGGAAAGGAAATGAATCTATCTCGCATATCTCGGTGGACAACTGAACCTTGCCATAACTGGTAGGGAGGAAGATGATTGTGATCGAAGACACGGTATTCACTAGACGCGCCTTTGTTCGTTCCGAAACATCGAGCTGGCATGGCGGAGTACTCTACTTCCTGACACGATAGCGGACGGTTGCAGGATCACGGGCTCCCACGGAGCGGCGATAGCTGCCGTTGCTAGTAGCGGAAACAGGTTTACCAGCGACGAAGATAAGGAGTACGAGATTGTTCTGCCTATCCTGCCCACTGGTCCTGTCATTTTAAACACGGTGTTCCTGCACAGTAACGTGTGTGTGAGGCCCTACAGGGTCGAGGACTTCCGAGACACCCTCGCCAACGTTGGTACGCTCACCAATGTTGTGGCGTTGGGGGCATACCAGATAAACCACGTGCGGGAAGTTACGTTCACTACCGCGGATGCCGCAAAGAGACTGGCCGCATTGAAGGATCTCGAAGCAAAGGGACGCCGCTCCATTGCCTTCGACCCGGAAGACCACCAGGTAATGTTGCGCCTGCACTGGATGCCACACGGCGTCGCCCACGAGGACATGCGCACGGCATTCGCGGCGTTCTGCAACGTCACCGAGGCCAGCCAGGAGCGTTGGCGCGTCGCCGGTATGAAGGAGAAGGGGTCCACCACGAGACCGTGCAACTAAAGATGAAGCCAGGCATGGAGGTGGACGACCTGTCCCACCAGGTTAGAGTCGCTGGTGAGTTGGTTCTCGTGGTGGTACCCGGGCGGCCGATGCAGTGTCTACGTTGCGGAGGCACGGGGCACGTTCGCCGCGATTGCAAGGTGCCCAAGTGCTCGAAGTGTCGACGCTATTTACACTCGGAGGTTGAGTGCGTTCGCACCTACGCGTCAAATACCGGATGCGTAGCGGCGAGCGACTCGGCAGAACTCATGGACGTCGTCGAAGCGGAGGAAGGAGCGAGCGGTGCTGACGACGCGGGCAAAATCGAGGGGGTGGTGGTTGAGCCAGCTGTTGCGAGGAGCAACGCTGGCACGACGGTCGCACAGGAGAGCGGGTCGCCAACCAGTGACCCATGTTTGACGGCGCCAAAAGATGGAGCCAGCCCGCCAGTACCCGTGCTCGTGGAATCAAAGCCGGCCAGCGAGGACCAGGACCATAAGGCCGACGCCCGCATGACTACCGGTGCCACTACCCCGGTGAAGCGTCCGCAGGCCGAGACCAAGCCAAACGGAGACAAGTCAGCAGAAACCAGCGTGGAGGAACCACCGGCAAAAGCGTATCAAGCACGACGGACCAGTCTGCGGCCGCGTCCAAAGGTTCCCTAGGACAAACGTGGCGGCGACAAGGCGCCTCCTAACCATGGGCAAGTGCTCGCGCCGGACGACACCGGCGGCGACGGCAACGTCTAGCGACATGCTAGACGGCAGGAGGTAAGCACTGTGCTTTCGGTCTCTTCTTCCTATGTAAAAATGGCTTCAGCATCGCAGTTCAATGTCGCCATCCTAAACGTTAGAGGTTTTGCAGGTAAAAGAAAACAAAGGCAGCTGTACCGACTTATGACGGAGCAGGATATTGATGTACTGGCTGTTCAGGAGACTAAATTTGACGGCGAAGAAGAGACCGGCAGCATGGTGCGACGCTTCACGTCTAGGTATTTTGCCGTCGTTAGCCATGCTGTGGGCACATGGGCTGGTTGTGTTCTTTTTGTTCAGAAGTTGCCGGAGCTAGAGGTACGCGGTCATCATTCGTGCATGTCGGGTCGATACGTGTCACTCGCTTTTTCACTGAGCAACACTGACTGGAGTATTGTTTGCTTGTACGCGCCTAATGCGGTTTATGGCCGAGCCACGTTTTCTGAAAATGTCGAAACCGGCTTCGCACGGACAGAAAGCTCATTGTTATGGGCGATTACAACTGAGTCCTTAGAGGGTGCGATTAGACAAGCGTACGCGGTTTTCGAGATAAAAGCACTGAAGTGTTGTTGCGAATGATCGAGAAATGCAACCTAGAGAATGTGGCAGAGTGCCTCAAGGAGCGCGCGCTGCAAAGTACACACGATTCCAGGGCTCAAGTCACGCACGGCTAGATCGCATTTATGCATCTGTGGCTACCGTACCTAAATGCAATAGTTTTAGAGTTATGCCGGCATCATTTTCTGACAATCGTTTGGTTCAATGCAGCATAGGGATCGTTAAGAAGGGGAATAGTTTTTCGTGGGAAATGTGGAAATTAAATGACAATTTACTTCTGGACGAGTTTTATAGCCGAACTGTAAAAGAAATATCAAAAATAGAACCCAGTAGAAACATGAGGATATGGCAGCAGCGGGAGCTCACTAAAGCAACTTTAAAATTAAGAGGCCCAGCCGCGGTGGCTCAGTAGCTAGGGCGCTCGGTTACTGGCCCGAAAGACGCGGGTTCGATCACGGGCGCGGCGGCCGAATTTCGATGGAGGCGAAACTCTAGAGGAACGTGTACTGTGCGATGTCAGTGCACGTAAAGAACCCCAGTTGGTCGAAATTTCCGCAGCCCTTCACTACGGTGTCCCTCATAGCCCGAGTTGCTTTGGGACATTAAACCCCAATAAGCCAATAAAACTGAACCAAACTTAAAAGCAATAGAAAGAGCTACCTGTATACATCATGAGGCGAAACAACAGGAAACGTAGCTAAAGGCACTGCTTCAGAAGATGCTAAAACAGGATTGCCGAGCGCCTGGTAAATGGATAGAAGACATAAGAAAAACCAAACAAAAGCTAGAGCTAATCGAAGAAAAACGTTATCGGGGAGCGCTGGTGAGGGCGAGGGCAGAAGACACAGCTGCAGGGGAAGCGCCAACGAAACGAGCTCTTGGTTTAGAAAAAGCTCCTGACAAAAGAAACCACATGAACGAAATAGAATAAAGAATAGTGTGTCAAACGGACATCGATCACATCAAAGCACTCTTTTTCGAGCATTATCAGGCGCTCTTCGCATCGCATCCGGTTGATGTTAGCAAATTTAAGGAGGTGTTTCTAGCCCACGTACCGCGTCTTGACGACGAAACAAAAGACAGATTAGAGCGGGAAATAACGCAAGGGGAAGTGGAGCAAGCAATAGACAGTTTAAACCCTGGTAAGTCGCCTGGACCGGACGGGTTCAGTGCGGCTTTCTGTAAAGAATCCAAACATGTTCTTTCCCTGGTCTTGAACGTAATCTTTAATGAAGCCTTTAAAGTAAAAGCACGGCCTCCGTCACACGGGTCGTCCCATACTGTTCTGGTTCCCAAAACGGAAGACATTGATAGATCACGACAGGTTACAGCATACCGACCAATAGCACTCACTAACTTCGAGTAGAAACTTTTCATGAAGGTTTTGACGCGAAGGTCGCAGAATGCCATTTATTCTTTAGTTGGTCCCCATCAGACCTGCGGTATTAAAGGCTGGTCCATT
The DNA here is from genome assembly GCF_055824585.1 of Amblyomma mixtum. Taxonomy (NCBI): domain Eukaryota; kingdom Metazoa; phylum Arthropoda; class Arachnida; order Ixodida; family Ixodidae; genus Amblyomma; species Amblyomma mixtum. The sequence goes on along the minus strand of NC_143018.1, from coordinate 31,076,081 downwards.
TTTACCAATGTTCACGTAGCGCGGAGTGCCTTAGAATGCTGTGATGGGACTGATGGTCGGGTGGCTGTTCTGCAAATTGATCTAGAAAAGTCATTTGACTGCTTCGCGCATGAACTTTTGTTTGCTGTATTAGGCCACGTTAATGCAGGTTCGGTTATCCGTGAGGGCGTGGTCGTGGCATACCGGAACACAAATAGCATTTGTCTTGTACCTTTTCTGCTAATCCCACCCCTTATGTAATACCCCGCGAGGGGTCTTTAAGGTAATAAAATGAAATGAACTGCACGACGAGATTGATTGTTAACAAGGGTTTAGGAGCCGCCATTTGCACGCAGCGTTCGGTGCGCCAGGGCTCTCCCCTCATACCCCTGTTATTTTGTATTTATGTCGAGAGCCTTTCTTGAAAACACTGAAAAACGGGAGTATCAATGGATTCAGTTTATAAGCAGCCGAAGTAAAGCTCTTGGCGTACGCAGATGACATTGCTGTGTTTGCGGTTGACGAGGGAGGCATAAGAGAGTCTCTTAAATGTGTATGCGAATTCAGCCAAGCTACCGGCAGCGGGGTTAATTGGTCGAAGTGTGTGGGGCTTTGGCATGGAAGGTGGCCATCTAGGCCTGAACGGTTCGCCATTGTGCCTTGGACGACAACACCAGATAAGTACTTGGGGCTTCCGCTCTATGCTTACCGCTCTATGCTGAACAGTATTGGAAGGGTCAGGTCAAAGAGGTACGGGAGAGAGCGGATAAGTGGAAAGGCACAACCTTATCTATTTTTGCCAGGGTCACTGTTTGCAACTTGTCCTTTATCAGCAGGCTCTGGTACGTAATGCAGGTATTGCACTGTTTAAGGTTTAACGCTCAAAAGCTACACAGGATTTTCGCCTTCTTCATCTGGTCGTCTGAATGGGTGCGCTGCAGCCGGACCAGCTTATTCAGAAGGGTACAAGACGGAGGCCTGGGACTGGGCCATTTGTGTTTGCGGCAGCTGGTCAATGGTTTTTTGTTTTTTCGGGACACAACAGACCCGTTTTTGCGCACCGTATGCAAAGTCGGGCTGCGGCGCATGCTGCCGGAGTATTTAGTCTCTACTACTGAGGATTACTTTAGGATCAACGGCTTTTACCGGGAAATTGTAGCGAGTGTGAGATTCCTTTCCGCGCGGTTTTCAAATGATTTTCTGTCGAATGTGAAACGGAAGAAGCTGTACCGTGCTTTGTGCGATATAGTTTTACCAGTGCCCTTGTACAGGGTCTTGTACAGTGGAGGCCCAGCAGAGATGTTTTAAAGAGAATTGAAATTAAGGCAGGTGCCGCCAGGAACAAAAACCTTCTTTTTTAAGCTGCACACTGGCACCTTACCGGTTAAAAAATTTTTAGAAGGAAAGGGATTTTTTTTCGCCCTGGAGTGAGTGAGTGAAAAACATTTATTGTCCAACAGAATGAGACTACCTCACCCAGACCTCCCCTGTCCCATACCCTCAGTTGAGGGAGGAGGATCAGGAGAGATCCGGCCGCATGGGGTAGTCGCGTCAGATGCTGGCCGGGATCTTGTATCCCGGCGGCCTCTTCAGCCAGTCGGACGGCGGTGAGCTGGAGCTCAGGGTCCGAGCTCCGGAGCAAGGTCTCCCAGGCGTCTCTACTATTAATGTTCTTCGCCCTGCCTGGGGATTGGCTACACTCCCATATTATGTGGTCGAGGGACCCTCTCGCTCCGCACTTCTTGCATTTATCGTCTTCTATTTCAGGAATTAAATGTTTGCATAGAATTGGGTGTGGGTAGACATCTGTTTGTAGACGCCTCCACGCCACAGCCTGTTGATTGTTGAGTGTTATGCTAGGCGGGGGAAAGTGCCTGCGATGTTGTCTATAATATTCTGTAACTTCCTGACAGGAAATTAGTCGCCCTTCTCTCCCGTGATCTACGAGCGGTGGACCGTCGTGTGCAGCTCGGTGGTAGAGATCTCGAGCCACCTCGTGGGCCGCCTCGTTGCCACGGACAGATTCGTGCGCGGGGGTCCAGATTATATTGATTGTTCTATTCAATGTAGCTTGTCTTAAAATTTTGGCAGCGAGGGGAGAGACTCTCCCTCTACTAAAATTTTGGACTGCAGCTTTGCTGTCGCTTATGACGTATTTAGCTTTGGAACCGATGCAAGCTAGTGCTATTGCGACCTCCTCCGCCGTCTCAGTGTTTGTCCCTAAGACGGTTGCGGCCGTAATGAGGCTACCCGCTCCGTTCACTACCGCGACGGTCGTGTACTGACTATGTATATCACCCGCTGCGTCTACGTAGGCGACCTCCTCGTCAGGCTTGTCACCGTAGATGCGGTCTATCACCTGTGCCCGTTTTTGTCTTCTTTCCTTGTTTATTTCTGGGTGCATGTTCTTGGGTAAGGGGGGAATCCTGAGATTGCTCCTAATCTCCATGTCGATATCCTCCCTCTGTCTAGCTCCCCTATCTGTTTTGAGTCCGACTTTGGCTAGTGTGGCTCTTCCGGCATGTGTTATGCTGAGTCTCTCTAGCTGTGATGTATAGACTGCTTCTGCAAGCTCTGTAAGCGTGTTATGTATGCCCAGTGATAGGAGTTTTTCCGAGGATGTGCACATGGGCAGGCCTAGAGCTTTCTTGACGCACTTCCTTATGAGAGCGTCGATCTTGTTCCTCTCTGCTGCTTTGAGATTTAGGTACGGCGTAGCGTAGCTGACTCTACTTATTATGAAAGCTTGTATGAGCCTAAGTAGGTTTTTTTCTTTAAGACCGCCTCTTTTGCTTGAGACACGTTTGATGAGATTGAGGGTCTGCATCACGTGGCTCTCAAGCTTTTTGATGGTTGTCATGTTTTTTCCATTTGATTGCATATAAAGGCCTAGGATTCTGATTGTGTCCACTTTGGGCACCTCCTTTCCTCCTACAGAAATCTGAATTTCCGAGGGTGGTTTGTTCCTCAGAGCCTTATCGTTATATATGAATATTTCAGATTTTTCGGGCGAACATTCTAAGCCCCTTTCTTCTGCATACATCGAAATAATATTGGCAGCTGCCTGTAGGGTTTGGTTAATCTCTGCATCACTTCCTCGGTTGATCCATAGATTAATGTCGTCCGCATACAGGCTATATTCTAAGTTTGGGTTGCCAATTTTCTCAAGTTCGCCCGGGAGTTCTCTCATGGCCATGTTAAAGAGAATGGGTGATAGCACCGACCCTTGAGGGGTTCCCTTGCTTCCCAGCTTTATTTCCCCGGATTTAATCTCCTGGAAGCTTATGCTCGCAGTTCTATCTGTGAGGAAGTCACTTATGTAGCGATAGGTTTTGTGGCCTACTCCGGCGTGGCTGAGTCCTTTCAATATTGCCTCATGTTTGACGTTATCAAATGCCTTTTTTAGATCGAGACCTAGGATAACCTTTGCATCCTTGGTTCTGGAGTCAATGATATCATGTTTTAATCGCAGCATGACATCTTGTGTGCTGAGATGTGGTCGGAATCCATACATCTCATCTGGCCACCTCCTATTCTTTTCCATGTAATTCGATATTCTGGTTTGGACGACATGCTCCATTAGTTTTCCTACGCACGATGTCAGGGATATAGGTCGGAGGTTCCCTATCTGCGGCTGCTTCCCAGGCTTAGGTATTAGGACCACGGTGGCCGTTTTCCATTGCGGGGGAATCTCGCCCTTCTCCCAGCACTCCTGCATGTAACCTGTGAGGGCCTTTATGGAGTTGTCGTCGAGGTTCCTTAACATTGTGTTCGTAATCCCGTCTGGACCAGGAACCGATCTGGTTTTGAGTCTGACTATTTCAGCCCTTACCTCGGCTACCGTAATGGGCGCGTCCAGGGCCTCGTTCGGGGCTCCTTCATAATCGGGAAGCCGGCTTTTATTTGTATCTCCTATGTAGGTTTCAGCTAGTTTACGTATGAAGCTTTCGTCATCGTATTCCCCACACGCGTGTCTAACTTTGGTCATTGTAACTTTTGCTTGGGTCTTGGATTTTTTGGGGTCTATGAGATGCCTAAGAATGTTCCACGTCTGGGGGAGATTCATGCTCCTCTCCATTTCGTTGCATTTGCTATTCCAATTTTGTTGGCACAGTTTAAACGCGTAATCCTCTATTTCTTTATTATGCCGCGCCAATCTTCTTTTGAGATTGCGGTTGTTCTGCCCTGTATCTCACTGTTTAACTTGCAGAAAGCCGGAAACAATTGACCACGTGCTTTTAAACTGTTGGGAAGAGGTATATTTTTGGGCTGTATTGCAGTGAACCCGAAAGAAAGAATTAACACTTGGCCCGAATGGGTCCTTGTATATGGCCTCCACTGTATATGGCGCCCCAGAATGGCAGGCTACCATTGTGACGAAGACGCAAGACCTGCCTGAACTTGCTTTCGAGAAAGCAAGGACGGGTTTCTAGCCATCCAGAGAGCCGCTGCGGAGCCTCCGGAGTGGCTCTCGAGACTAGAGCCGCTGTGCAATTAGCGTGAATTTTAATCTGACGAAGCCAGATTCGTGCTGGCTGACCACGACAGTGCCGTGTGTATGTACTCCCTTTGCCAAAAGTAACCGAGCAACAGGTTTTCGCTTCTCAAACGTATAACGGAGCATTTGCAGCAGCCCCAAAGACCGAACGGTGCCATAATGTAAGGACAAGGTCTCACCTTTCTTTGCACAGAATCAGAGCTTAAGGGCTGTCATGAGGGCTTAGGTACGCGGCTAAGAAACAAACCACCTGTGCCGGGTTACTTTTGGCAAAGACTGTACATAGCGTTTAGTGTGGTTTGTTGACTGTCTGCTTTCTTGAATGTTATGTGTCAAAGCGAGGCAAAAAAGAAAAAGAAAAGCTGGCACGGCGGAGTGGTTAGCATGCTCGTCTCGCACTCCAGAGACCCTGGTTCGATTCCCGCACTCGACCAATTTCCTTCTCGGATTTATTTATTTATGCGCACTCACTAGAAATGTTAATTAGGCTAATTGGTTAGTTAAGCAATTAACTAAACTCACTTCCACTTACCTGATGCATCCCTATAAGATCCCTTTATTGGTTGCATGGTTACTAGCCAAAGTACAATTGGACCTGTTTGATTTTCGCGCAATGTGACGTCACGACCATTCAGACCAATTGAAACAAGGTCAACGTAGCTACGGCGGCCACCTGACGTCTCGCTTTCGCTATCGGAGTGTTGCTTTCTCAACAAAATTCAGGGAACACGTTGACAGTATAGAGTGTGTAGAGGTGAAAGCGTTTGTTTTCCGCATCACTTTTACTGTCTCTGTGGCACTGGTGACGTCACCACTGGATGACATCACACATAATTAATGACTAATTACTAACTAATGAAAAATTACTGAATAATAACAATATACTAATTAAGTGCTGATTAATGACGCTTAAGCTTCGCTTTTAGGAGTGGAACGGAGATAGCGTGCTGCAGCGCTGCCAGAGATTCCACAGAACACCAACACCCGTTCGGCACGATGACTTGCCCTTTGAACGCAACGGTTTTGAGGAAAGGAAATGGTGCAGTAATTCTCTGTCGTCTCAGTGGACACCTAAACCACACCGTAGAGTGAGGGAGGGAGTACGATTGAAAGGAGAAAGAGAAAGAGCGGCTGTAACAAAGAAAGGAAAATTGTATTTGAGGAAAGGAAATTACGCAGTAACTCTCTCGCACCGTTTGATGACGTCGCCTTTTGGCAGCCATGCTCATCGCTGAGTCACCCCAGGCGCAGGATGTAACGTCGAACGGACGGGAAACTGAGCTATTAAAGTCTTTCGCCTTAAAAATCGACCCACAGGCGCCAAGTGCCGCCGATACTTAGCGAAGCAGGTCGATGCGAATAACAGCGCCCCCAGCAGGTTTACAGAGTTGCTAGCACTCAAGTGCAGCGAAGGCTGAGTAAGTAGTGCGCTTAGAGCAGAAGCGGGAAGACCCGCAATAATGGCGCGCCAGCGAAACCAGCGATAACACGGAGAAGGGCTCGAAAAGAGGCATGAGGTTAGGCGCCGGCGTGTGCCAGAACAATCACTACTGCGTGGTAGACGCTTGCTTGGTGCAGCACTTTATGCAAAACGAGTCCGCGGTTAAATGCAGCGCGTGCAGAATACTGTCGTTTATGTCGGTCCTCACGTGTGTTCACGAACGGCGCCAATAGACACACGAATTATACCGCCTTCATAGTGACCTGTGTCATGGGGTCATTAAGAAAGCTCTCACGCTTCATAGAAAACCGGCGTTGTGGTTTCTGCAACATTTTTGTGTTGCTTCGCCATGTTCCTTCAACCAGCGTGCCCACCACAAGTCAAGGACAGTTTCGGGCTTCTCTAGCGAAATAAAAGAGAACACCGAGTTTGTGTGAACCTTGACCCTGAAGGCGACCTTGGCCAAACCTAGCGTAAGAACAGCCCATGCAGAAATAACAAAAAATTTATGGCGTGACCGGGTTTCGACCCCGCGTAGGCGCGAACTGAACAGCTCCGCCAGCAACTGCGCGAGAGCACTGTGCTATACCCGCCGAAGGTCGCCCTTCGTGTTAAACTGGAACACTCACTCGCGCTGTGCATTTCACATCCTTCTTCGCCAACATCCTTCTGCGGTAAGAGCAGATCAGATCAGCTTAACCTGAATCATCTGAGATTAACCTGAATCTTATATCGTCGTCAGACTAGCCGACGACCTTGCAAAGCAAAACCACGAACCAAGCAGGCTAAACATATTTCCCAAATCTACTTTACTACTCTACTTACTACCGTACTACTCTACTACTCATGTACTCTACTACTCTACTACCCTACTATTCTACTACTGTACTACTCATGTACTCTACTACTCCACTACTCTAGTACTATAGTACTCTAATACTCTAGTACGCACTTCTGCTCTACTACCACCGGCCAGATTCGCAAGAAAACGGCGGTTGGTCCACAAGCGTCATATGGGTCCGGGTACGACTGGACTAAGCTATACCGTGATTCAATTATTTACTTCAAAATCACCTCAAAACGGTGCTCCTTGAGTTCTTTGCGACGCAGACGTCATAGCGGGGAAATTTTGAGGACATTTCTCATCAATATGAAATCCATTTTCTCAACCAGACAAATATCAGAGTGGCAGAAAACAGGCATTATAAGCTCGTTTTACTAAACATAAATCTGGATAAGGGCCCTAAGTAGAATTTCGTGCCTTTTAAGGTCCCAGATGAGAGTGTTAAATTTTGCCGGGACGTTGTTGGCTTCCACTAAACATCTCCAGACGAGAACCTCTAGTATAGGCACAAAATTATTAGCGTAAGTCGCTTCCAGGGTTCTTTAAGTAAGTGCTCATATCTTTTAATTGTTCTAGTTAGTTACACACTAGGAGTGCAATATAACAATCTTGTCATCCCTTGAGACTTTTATTCTGCAGTTTCATTTCGTGAATAAGCATACTTGCCGATTCTCAACACGATGTGATCTTGCGCTGTTTCAGACATGCGTCCGTATATGTCTTCCCTCACTTTTTTCTTTCCCGAATCACCATGAAGGACGCACGCAGTGCTTTAGAAATAACGGTACTTTACCTACAAGGATTTCAGGTTGCTTTGTCTCTCGCCCCAGTTGTTTCTTTTTGTAGACCACAGCATGTGCGCATTTCTCAACCGGAAATTAGTCAGTGCCACTGACAGAAAATATTCCAGTTATGCGTCGAAGACAGTTAGAAACTGCAGAACATTCTTAGATAATATAACTAATAACCGGCATAGTCAGCACAGTCGGTCTCTAAGGAAGGCATGCGGTAGTATAGTGGAAGATTTTATGTCGAAACTAGTTTTTTTCTCGTTTAGTTATTGTTGTGATTTAAGCATAACTGATTCTTTAAGATAACTGAAACGTGTTGAAATTTATAGCTCTGCATCATGTGTTTGAAAACGTTTTATAAGTGGATCAGGTTTCTTGCTGTAAAAAAATGTATATTCATGATATATAAGTTCTCTCTTTCCATGGGTCTAACAGCACTCGAAGGAAACGCTGCGTGACCATTAGTACTGAGGTTTGTGCAAATGTGACCACGTTTCTATGTTGTGAAACTAGCCTCGTCAGCTTCTGCAATAGCTGCACAAAAGTGAACAAGGCTTCTGCATACCCATCATGGCTTTTTCAGAATCACTGAGGGAATCTTGAAAATGGTCGTGAATATAATTACTGCTGATCTGGCGGTTAACTACTGTTACAAGCCCCAGTGATATTACTTCTGACCGGCAGCGGCTAGGGGCACCCCACTCACTTCTTGAAGTCCTTGTGTTTGCTGATGACATCCCAAGTGGACCGCTGATTGCAGAGGTAGTTCTGCTTGTTCGGGGCGAACGGGTAGTGGGGGCGGGGCCCGTCGATGCTGTCACAGAAATAGCTGACCTGTAACGGGGGAAAGTTGGTCTATGCACATCAGGGTACAGGGCGATGTTTCAAAGAAGACGACGACGCGGAGGTAAAGCTGTTATGAGCCCGAGGTCTCAGGCAATGGAAGCAAAGCTCATATCTCACAGCTGGGAGCGATAATCACTGAGATAGGGTGAAAGCGTTGCAGGAAAGTAGGGAGGTTATGAAGGAGGGTGCTCTCATTGGCTAACCTGCACTGTCGGATAGAGAGAGAACGGCATGTAAAAGCGCAAGAAGGAAAAGGAATGTGGGGTGAGCAGCCATGGCATCAGGCAAGGAGGTGCGTGCAGCAAAGTCACAATCTGTCGAGAAAGTTTGACTCCCTCAAAAATAGAAACAGTTTTTCTATCACTGGCACGCAATGGATACAAAAATTAACTAGGACATCTAACCCATTAGGCGTTGGCAATCAGATAGATAGCATTAGCAGATCTAGGTTCATTTACCGAATGTTGAAGTCATTTCGTTCGGCTTACGTCAGTTCCCGTCTGGTGACATCGATATTTTTTGTCCTCATCTGCAGCGCAATTGTTTTTTATGGTGAAATCTCTTCATTGCTGCCAGTGGGAATGCTGCAGAGCGGTGAAGCCCCTTCAGTCCACACAATAGGCGAACTTTATGACTGATGATGGATTTTGACCCCACGGGCTTAATCAATAATATATGAATTCAGGGCGACATGTCTGCCAACTATCATAAATATAGCTTCTCTGGCAGAAACTGCAGTTCAATCACGACAAGGTGCAAGAAAGAGGGCAGACCTATCGCCCGCTGCTATCCTTACATGTTGATATCGTGATCACCTGGCAGGCCTCTTAGCCGCCGCCCCCTTGCTTGTTCTGCTTCAGAAACTGACAAGCTTTTGTAAACTCTAGGCCCCTTCAAACTGAGCGGGTGATGCCGCACTTCCCCTCCACAGTAAGCGACCACTTCTTACATTGGCGACGTTGGGCATGAACATGATGGACGATTCTACGGGGTCATATTCGGGCTGGGCGATGGTCACCACGCAGTCGTCGAGAAAGCGGCACTTTTTGTCGATCGAGCACCTTTCTCCGTCGGTCGTTGTCGGGATGAAGACGATTCTGCCCGAGCAGGCGTTCAGCCGTGTCTGAGAAAACAATTCGCCCGCACACTTACGAAGTGGTGAGCGCATCTGATAGGTCATCAACGCAACACAAATAAAAAATTGTTCTGCTTTTTTTCCATTTCTGCTTTTTAGCGATCGCCAAATAGTGTGCAGCTCAGCAGTTACTTATTTTGTTAAAAGGGGTCCCTGCCCAAAGAAAGAGCAAAACTGGTTTTACTTTTAGATGTGTTTATCTCTCTTTAATGCTAATCATACCTCCTAAAAAAATTTGTATGATGCAATAAACTCATACAGTTCATCATACAAATATAATAGACTTATCATACAAATCATAGAACATTATTATACAAATGTCATACATTTCTATAAAATCATACAGTCATCATAGAGATGTCATAGAATATCATACAACTTGTATGATATATCATTCAGATTGTATGATATTCTATGATGAAGCCTCTATGAGGTTATTGCATCATTGAAATTTTTTTCAGTAGGGATCCCTAACAGCTGATGTGTTTTGTTTGGTAATTAAACCAGATAACTTTTACTGGGGTGATTGTCTTCCAGAAAAGACTGATCTTGTTCGTGGCCGCGACAAAGCATTTGTGAACTGTATTCTGGTCGTTCTCATGGACCAAACTTTGCGTTACCCAGCTTCTCTACAAACCCCATTATCATCTGCACCAGCCTGAACACGCCAAGTGCTTCTGCTGGAGTTAAAGCCAGGAGGAATTAGAAATGCTATTTTTCATATCTAAAGAATAGAGTTGTATTCCAGAGGAAAGATTTGAACGTTCTTTTTCAAGGCGCTATTTATTTATTTATTTATTTATTTACAGATACCTTACAGGCCTCCAGGGAGGCATTGTGTAAGGGGGAGCAATAAATATGCACAACAGTAGCTAGAAAAAAAACAAAAATGTGTAGAAACAAACACTGTTATGTTCTAAAAGCTGATTACAAACTATCACGACTGTACAAAATACATGCATAAAAACATTGGATAAAAAAAAAATTAGAATATAAATAACACATAATAGTAAGGGGGAAAAAGAACATGAGCAAATACACAGTAAGACAAATTGGCTGATCAACAGGGTGTTACAAAAAAAAAAGCATGGCTCGGTCAAAGAAGAAAACGTGCTAGGTGTTATCGATATAATGTTTGACCAGATGATTAAGAAACGTGCCGTGGTTGCGCTGCGATGCAGTGGAGTTTGGAAGATCATTCCATAGACATATAGCACGTGGTAGCGGAGAAAAGTTAAAGGCATGAGCACTGCTATAAATGCGTGTGTAGATGAGGTTATTGTGCGATCTGGTTGATGAATAAGAGGGTCGTTGCAGGTACGATAAAGGTGAACGAGTGGCATGGATTAATTTGTGAAACAGAGATAAAAGGGCTATATCTCGAAGAGTTCTTAATGGAAGCAGAGAAAGTTCCAGCTTCATTCGGGTAACGCTTGATTGAAAACTATAATTTCGTGAAATAAATCAACTAGCCCTATTTTGGATTGCCTCTAGCATATCAATTAAATACTTCTGGTGAGGAGACAAAACACAAGACGCATACTCCAGCTGAGATCTAACAAAAGATATATAGGCTTGTTTACGCACATCAGCAGTAGTGCTTTGTAAGTTGCGGCGCAGGAAAGCTGTTGACCGTGAAGCATTGACAGCAACGGTGGTTATGCGAGCAGTCCACGAAAGGTTTGGTGAGAAGTGAACACCTAAGTGTTTGTATTGAGTAGACCTACCCAATATGCTGTTATGAATGTGGTAAGGGAAGTAAGAGTTTGCTGATTTTCGAGAAAACAAGATTATTTTACACTTGCAAACTTTAAGGGTCATTAGCCATGTTCTACACCAATCATGAATTAAATCCAGGTCATTTTGAAGTGAAATGGGGTCGTCAGTACTCTTTATGGAACGGTATACAAAACAATCGTCAGGAAATATTCGTATGCGATATGAAATGTTGCATGGCAGGTCATTTATGTAAATTAAGAAGAGTAACGGACCAAGGACGCTCCCTAGTGAGACACCTGACGTATCAACAGAATGTGGAGACAAGTGATTATTAATGACTGTGAACTGTTGCCGATTCGAAAGAAAATTACGGAGCCATAAAAAAGTTAGAGCATCTACTTTAAGCGCCGAAAGCTAAGATATTAGGCGACAGTGAGCTACACGATCAAATGCTTTTGCGAAGTCGAGGAATGCTCAATCAGACTGTAAGTTGTTGTTCATGTTGGAATGAAGGTCAATAGTGAGTTCGAATAACTGTGATTCACAGGAAAAGCCTTTCCTAAAGCCATGCTGATTGGGGAAAAAGAAATGAACAGATTCCAAGTGACCGTAAATATGCGCTGCTTCATGTCGCAAGGCTTTTTTCCATGGTTCCCCTGTTCATAAAAGCTAGCAGCAAACTGGCCAAATGCACTTTTGGTTCCCCGGTGCTGCTAAAAAATCAGGGGGCACTTTGACTGTCTAGAGTGCGTAGAGGCGAAAGCATTTTCCGCACCATTTTGACTGCTTCTGTGGCACTGGTGGCGTCACATGTAATTGAGTACTAATTGCTAAGTGACGACAAATCACTAACTAATGGTTAATTACTGATTTGTGCCTGAATGCTAATTAACTGTTAATTAATGACGCTTAAGCTTCGCCTTTAGGAGTGGAACGCGACAGCGTGTTGTAGCGCTGCCAGGGAGTCCACAGAACGCCACCACCCGTTCGGCGCGATGCCTTGCCCTTTGAACGCTTTTGAGGAAAGGAAAGGGCGCAGTAATTCTCTGTCATCTCGGTGGACACCCGAACCGCACCGTAGAGGAAGGGAGGAAGTGGGAGTGAAAGCAAAAAGAGAAAGACGGCCCGTAATAAAGAAAATGAAAATTGCATTTCAGGAAAGGAAATTACGCGGTAACTGTCTGGCATATCTCTGTGGACAACCGTCAAAATTCAGGGCGGAACTTTTTTTACCTAAAGTGCGGTCACTGATGCGTGGTTAAGATGTTATGCTTCGCCTCTAAGAGTGGAACGCGACAGCGTCTTGCAACGCTTCCAGGGAGTCCATAGAACGCCATCGCCCATTCGGTTCTATGCATCGCTCGTCGGTAAATTGGTTTTTGAGGAAAGGAAATGTATCTGTCTCTCATATCTCGGTGGACACCTAAACCTGCCGGAAGGGAAGGGAGGAGGATGGTAGTGAGCGAAGACACCGTATTCACTTGACGTACCTTTGTTCTTCCCAAACCATCGAGCTGGCAGGGCGGAGTGGATAGCATGCTCGTCTCACACTCCGATGACCGGGAGTGAAGTTCGCGGTGCTGTAGTTTGTTTACCGCATCAGGTCGCGTAGTGGAATGCCCATTATGTGCTTTTCTTGGGCCCTCCGCACAACCGCACAGAAAGGGGTCAGTGAACCCAGCGGGAGAAGGGAGGCGCCGAATGGCGGGGGATTACAGGAGACTTCAAACTCCCCTCATGGACTGAGTCGTTAGGCGGCATCCTGTGTGCACGTGTGTACGGCGAGGCTGACCCGCGCCACAGTGCGTGGCTCTTTGTACCATGTCTGCAGCGGCATGCTTTGACATATTGTCACGCTAGCTGCAGGCATGAGGAGCGACGACGAGAAACAGATGAGTTGAAATGGCGTTCCTCGAACTTGGCGGCAACCGGACGTTGGGAAAGCGAGTGTTCGCGAAGCTCGCAGCGGGAAAGCATAATTATCCGAAATCGTGATGGTGGAAAGTGTGCATATGTGTACAGTGTCGCGATGAGTTACCTTCTTTCCCCAATCATTCATTGGTTGTGTTATTCTTTCCCCAATTGCTGATTGGTGGTATTTTCCTTTCCCCAATAAGTTATTGGGTGGATGTTTGTATAGTACTTGATTGGTTATTCTCCCACCGAGGGCGGGGACATGGGATTTAAAACCCGCTGCTTCGGCAGGACCGAGGGTTGGTTTCGTCACCTAGAACTGCGAGCCAGTCAAGTGTAAATATGTTTTCTCCTTGCTTGTATCCTCCTTTGTGCTTTTAATTGTTATAAAAAGTTAACCTCTCCTGAAGTGTCCTCTTGCAATGTGATTAAGCAAAACGAATCTCCAAGACGTCAAGAATCCTACAGCAATCATCATTAACTAAATTTCCCTCTACGAGATCAAGAGGGAATCCAACTGGCGCAGCCGACAGGATTTGCTACGTCTTCCTGCTCGAGGTATCTGACGGAGGGGCGGAGGATCAAGTCGGTGGACAAGCTGCAGAGCGGTACGTCCTAAAGGAGGAACGTCAGCGTCATAGAGCGACGTTGAAAGCTTCATGAGACTGCTGGTCATTGTCAACGGGACGTAGGAGGCTCAAGTCGGCGAGGAGCTGAAGGAGCCAGGCGACCGACGTGTCGTGGAGGTGCCTAGTCCGTGAGCTGCGGAAGGAACCAGGCGTCCCCGTTGAGGTTCAAGAGAAGAACCAGGAGACCAGCAAGTCAAACGAGGCAGGACAAGTCAGCGAGCTGCTGTGAGAGCCGGGGCTCAACTCAACTCATCCGCATCAAGGAGCCCGCTGTCGTCACTCAGGGCGACGTGACTACCGTGGCAGAGGAAAGCAACCTGCGAGGTAGGAGACCTTTCTGCTTCCTCCGAATTCACCATGTCGGTGTAGTGTTTTCGTGCTATAGATGATAGCACGGAAAAGGGAGATGGCTGCCGTGCGGTACGATCGGGAGGGCATGATGCGATGTTTGGAGACTGAGCAGAAGGCAGAACAGCTGCTTGAAATTGGCAAGTTGAAACTCGAAATTGAACGAGAAAAGATAAAACTTGCACAGATGCAATCTAAATTCAACCAGGGAACGAAATCTGATAGAGGGATGTTATTTGCAGCAGTTCAATGTTTTGACTGCATGGAATTTGGGCATCTAATGATTGACTGTCCGAAATCGAAGCGAGAACAGCATGTTCCCGTATTGAGAATGACCTGTGGGCCAATGGCTATAGGTGTGAGAGCTGCAGCATTTAGGCAGCAGGGCCCAACCATGTGTGCCGGGCCAGCAGAGATGGCTGAGGGCATAGGGGCGTTAGTCACGGCTTTGAAGCGCTGCTTGTCGGAGCAAGCTGAAATAGAGGAGACCCAGGAGGCACATGAGTGTTTTGTTGGTGAACAGGAGTTCAGCATTGAGCCAGAACAGGTTGGCGCAAACTCTGGGGCAGCTGTAACGATCGGCGAAGAGGTAGAGCCGGCGCGAATAGCGGGAACACTCTTTGCAGGCGAAGGTAAGCTGGCTGCCAAAGATGAATCGGTTAGCCAGCCGGAGCTGACACTCTGCGCAGTGACAGCAGATGTAGCTGATGGTGTAGCGAAGTTGTTAACACTTGAGACGCACTCGCTGTTAGAGCAGACAGAAAGAGAGCGGCTACATGATGAAAATGAGAGAGCTGATTTTGAAGAACATTTTAAAATTCGAGACAAACCTGAGACGCCGGTAGAGCTTGAGGCCAATTCGGTAGCTGCAAAAGTTTCTGCAGCAGATTGTGAGCTAACAACGAGCGATGAGGCTGCATTTGATGCCGAGAAAGGAAGAAATGCGCGTTTGTTCGCTGCAATGGTTTTCGAAGCTGATAGGGAACTGCAGGATTGGGATAATGCGCCCATTCCTGTAGGCTTCAACATGGAGAAACATGCTTCATTATCAGAAGTTCGTAAGCAAGCTGGTAAAGGCAGTAGTGAGAAAAGAAAACTCGAAGGCACAATTTTCTTTGAAGCGAACGTCGGTGGGCAGTTGAACGAAGAGCTAGCGCTACTTGAATCTCGATGCAAAACTGCATGCGAAGTAGCCGATGAGAGGCCTGACCCTACTGTGAAACTCAAAGAAGGGGAGAATGCAGACGCGAGGGCAGCAGCAATCTTCGTAGCCCGCGGGGAGCAGGTGAGCTCTATTGATCCGACGGCGGCTGCAGCCTTTGGAACCGGTGTTTTGCCAGATAATCCGGAATTTTTGTCCAATCCTCTGGACAAAGCTCTAGAGAAACATTTGCTGTTTCGTGATGTAGGTGGCTAGAAGTAATTTCTGCCAGTTTTGGGCACCGATCTGACATGGTGGATTCTGGAATGTGCAGATTGGTTTCCGTCCTTGTGTGTGTAGGTTGAAATATCCGCTGTGCGCTTGTTTGTGGACTGACTGGACAGCCGGCGTGCGTGTGCGTGCGTGCGTGCGTGCGTGTGTGTGTACTTTTGTTGTTGGACACCGTGGCTTAACTTTAATGTCCCACTGACAACAAGTGTCCGTGTGACATTCTTGGTTGGGAGGAGTGAAGTTCGCGGTGCTGTAGTTTGTTTACCGCATCAGGTCGCGTAGTGGAATGCCCATTATGTGCTTTTCTTGGGCCCTCCGCACAACCGCACAGAAAGGGGTCAGTGAACCCAGCGGGAGAAGGGAGGCGCCGAATGGCGGGGGATTACAGGAGACTTGAAACTCCCCTCATGGACTGAGTCGTTAGGCGGCATCCTGTGTGCACGTGTGTACGGCGAGGCTGACCCGCGCCACAGTGCGTGGCTCTTTGTACCATGTCTGCAGCGGCATGCTTTGACATATTGTCACGCTAGCTGCAGGCATGAGGAGCGACGACGAGAAACAGATGAGTTGAAATGGCGTTCCTCGAACTTGGCGGCAACCGGACGTTGGGAAAGCGAGTGTTCGCGAAGCTCGCAGCGGGAAAGCATAATTATCCGAAATCGTGATGGTGGAAAGTGTGCATATGTGTACAGTGTCGCGATGAGTTACCTTCTTTCCCCAATCATTCATTGGTTGTGTTATTCTTTCCCCAATTGCTGATTGGTGGTATTTTCCTTTCCCCAATAAGTTATTGGGTGGATGTTTGTATAGTACTTGATTGGTTATTCTCCCACCGAGGGCGGGGACATGGGATTTAAAACCCGCTGCTTCGGCAGGACCGAGGGCTGGTTTCGTCACCTAGAACTGCGAGCCAGTCAAGTGTAAATATGTTTTCTCCTTGCTTGTATCCTCCTTTGTGCTTTTAATTGTTATAAAAAGTTAACCTCTCCTGAAGTGTCCTCTTGCAATGTGATTAAGCAAAACGAATCTGCAAGACGTCAAGAATCCTACAGCAATCATCATTAACTAAATTTCCCTCTACGAGATCAAGAGGGAATCCAACTCCGGGGTTCGATTCCCGAGCTCGACCAATTTCTTACTCGGTTTTATTTATTTATATGGCCTGACTAGAAAAGTTAATTAGGATAATTGAGCAATTAAGCAATTAACTAAGCTCAGTACCACTTACTTACAATTGGCCCCGTTTGAAATTCGCGCACTGTGACGTCATGACCGTTTGGACCAACTGAAAAGCGTGAAATTTCTGTCGATAACTGCTGCTTACAACGATGAGACATTAAAAGCTTTCGCCTTAAAAGATATTGGAAGCGCTCAAACTAAGTCATACAGGGGCGCTGTTGACGCACAAATACTCGCTCCTTGCGTGCCAGCCTCGAGCGATGACGTGCCGGAGCTCTTGGACGTCCCGCTGGGCTCTTCCGCTCATAAAGGACTGCTGCTTTTGTATAAGTTGCAGAAACACTACCGAGCTCTAATGTCCTTATTACCGAGCATGTCTGCGTCCATATTTGCGCTTTATTTATGCCGCTTAAATTTGTCTCTGGCTCGCGACCTAAAACACGGAACTACGGTTATGACTGCCGAAAAGATCGGCAGGCCCACATCAACAATCGCATAAAGCGTGCAACCGAGAGTCGCTTCGCGACCTGTTACATGCAGCTTATGTTATCAAGGTTTAAGCCTTCGCTAGAAAACGTTTAGGTGGAGCCTCAAATTGACTATAGTTGTTTTAAACGCGATCATTTTTAACGAAAGCATGTCTCGTTGGGTTTGTATTATTCAAGGAGTCTCTGGCGCATATCAAACACAGAAAACAAGATCCAATCTTTAGGGATTTGCTCGGTCCTCCGCAAAAGAGAACACGGACATATGCTCGGGATCTGTGCCCTTTGTTAGCATCCCACGCGACGCCACGGAGAAAATTCGAGATCTCCTGTCCGCTAGGTGCTCTGAATTTTAGCCCCATTTCAGGAAGTAAATGACCAAGTTGGTCACGGAGCCTTGGTAATTATATTTCAAACCTTGGTTCACGACAGAGCCGCCTCCTATGTATAGTTGTCTTTCTAGCTACGCTAAATATCTGTTTGTAATCAGCTTTTTTTTTACAACTGTCTGCCTGAAACCGTGAACCCCTTCCTTCGTTGTTTACCCCATGCAATATTTCCCGTTTGGCTCACCGTTCCCCTGTGGCAGTAAGTGAGGGGGTGCCTGCTGTCGTTGCGGCTGCCGTACTCGTCGAACACGCCGTACCTGAAGTGGGCCCACTCGTGCACGAACACGTATGCTGCGAATGTGTGAGTGTCTTTCTTAATCATACTTTTAAGCATAAAATGCTTTGTGAACATGGCACCAGAACGGAGGAGAAAACAGACCCGAACCTAAGCTAACACTTCTGAAACTTCCAGTTCACCCTCTCTGCCTGGTGCCTACGTGCTGCTCTGCCACAGGAATTGCTCACGTGTCAACGTAGCTTCGTCGTGTTCTCGTGGTGGTAAAAGCCAGCGGCTGCGCAAAGGAAGTTCTGCCGTGTAGGCCGAGAGGCGCTCTCGCAAATCTGATGGCACTTGATGAACGAGGCAAGCGCCGTGAGCGGGCGGGCATCCCTGCGCATGCCCACGAGAATTGCCGTCATTACGTAATGGGCATGCTGCCTACGCGGGCATCCGTGGCGCCGTCCATTACCACGGCCAGCTATCAGCTCTGGTTAGGCACGCCGCCATATAAAGACTAATTTTTATTCCGAAAGCAATACTACGCTAGGTTCTGAGCTGTAAGCATGGTCCCGGCGGTAACCACGTTTGACCTTTAGGCGACCCCCATAGTGACGTCACATCGAGTGGAGGAAAAACTGGATACCAGCTCGGCTCATCGGCGCGGTCCCAGGGCGCAGCAGATGCGCTGCGCATCTGCTGCGCGCCGCAGCCTCGAGGAGGCGCTCACTGTGGTGACGTCATAGCAGCTGCGAAAAAAAGGGCCGCCAGCTTGGCTCGTCGGCGGGGTCCCAGGGTAACCACGGCGTGCCGCACACCTGCTGCGCGCCTCAGCCGCGCGGAGGCTCTCGCTGTGGTGACGTCACACCAAGCGGAGAGAAAACAGGAGACCAGCTCGGCTCGTCGGCGCGGTCCCAGGGTAACCACGCCACTGCTGCTCTCACTCTCTCTCTCGTTCCCTTCCTCTCTCTGAGAGAAGATTACGTGTGGAGGTGTATATATAAAGTGTTTCGACCAAGGCCTCGTTTGCTTTCGCAACCTACTGGGCTTAACCAAGCTAAGCCTCTGCCAATTTTTGTAACTATCTATCACTCCAGCGCGAATTTTCGCCTCATGAAGAAAATTCTCGCTTCCTTGCCGGAATTTTCGACGGAACAACGAAGAAATCTTATGGTTGCAAGGCTGTGCTGCCCACACTGACAGCACACATGCACTAGCATTATTGCAAATATTTTACCTTGGGTCGCTCCGCGCACTGCAGGACCCTTGTGCTGTACAGCTAGCTACTTTCCGATGTGCCTCAGTTTGAGTGACGCGTCGCCATCTCATCCTCTCGGCTGCTTCACTCTTCCTTTCGTCACTTTGAGCCACCGCGGTGGCTCACCGGTTATGGCGCTAGGCCGCTGACCCGAAAGAGGTGGGATCGATCCCGGCCGCGGTGGTCGATTTTCGATGGAGGCAATATTCTAGAGGCCCATACACTGTGCGATGTGAGCGCAGGATAAAAAAACTACTGGTGGTCCCAATTTTCGGAGCATTTCACTACGGCGTCCCTTACAGCCTGAGTCGCTTTAGGACGTTGAATCCCCTTAAAACATGCACCATAAACCTTTCGTCACTTTGCTGCCCGTCTCGATTCTCTGGTTTCTGCTACACTGTATGCTCAGCACAGCACAGACGAATAATTCCCGCGCGTTTGCGAGTGAATTCCTCGTAACAGTGTAACACTCATTTCGGCGGAACAACGGCTGCATCCCGACTGTGGCTTCCCACCCTTTCCTGACTGCACACAAACATGAGCGTGGTAGGAGGAACGCACCGGCGACCATGCCACCTGTCAACAGAGGGAATACAATGACTCTGGGTTAGTTAGTGCTCTGGGGGATTGTGTTCTATGCGCGCATACTGGCACTCCGCTTTCTCTATCCCCTTTAAGCAGGGGTTCCCCTATTCTTAAGCGCCCTGGTGCAGCCATCCTACCCACCTAAACTTAATGTCTCCTCGGCACATCCACAGCAGCTTAAAGTGCTCTTACTTTTTGTTTTTACTCCTTTGTCTCTGCACCCCTTCTCCCTACCACCGTGGCAGCATCGTTTTCACCCTTCCTTCTTTACGCTTCTCCTCTTCACAAGAACTGTATGTTGCTACGCGAACATATGCGCTTCCGCTCATCTTCCTCGGAAACAACGGCCATCGTCGTAAAACAACTAAAAGCGCAAATATTGTGTAGAAAACTACTTTAAATACCTGGGTTAAGCCATCTCTTGGCCGCGGAGTTGTTGATTGTGGCCAGGAATCCGGGAGTGAGCTGAATGAAGTCTCCCGGATGGCCGCACGGCTTCACCTGATGTGTGAATGGCTTGTCGTCGTTCTCCTCCGTGGGCATGTCGACGCGCACGTCGCTCCTGTAGAAGGCACTCGACGAAAGTGCTCGGGTGCCATTTCTCTTCTGCCATGTCTTGGGAACCTCGATGGTGACGTGTTTGAAGTACACACGCCCACTGGTGGCCTTGTGGAGGAACTCGGTTGAGGAGCGGAACAGCCCCTGTGCATTTTAATCATGCTCACAATATGTTCTCATAGCGTCGCAATATATTAAATCTGAAACTGCACGTGGTTGCTAATCGGTCACGCACCTAGAGTGTTTCCCTTTATAGTCGCGTGGCATGCACCTTACCTCTAAATATTCCTTATCTTTATTTTGCTCCTTTTTTTATCCATCTGTCGCTTTTGTTGCTCCTTAGTTGCCTGGTTTAGAATGCACATTACTTAGAACAATATTCTTGAGTGGCGCGACAACATGCTGGGCAGATTGTCTTCGGGAGGATGAAAACAGGTGGACTGAGCACAAGCTGACAGGGTCGCCCATCTGCTCGCATCATATAGATGAACGGACGCTTGCTGTTCTCGTGAACGGGACCCCCAATGCTATAGCATTATTATTATTTTTAAAAAAGAAAAGAAATGCATTGCGGCAGGTTGCAAAAAGTTGGCTGTGTACTTATCTAAGGTTAAACCTGGATATCTCGAAGCGAAAAGTTGCGGTGATCCTTATGATTTAGCTTATGGTTATGCTTTATGATAACTTCTGTATCGGTACTATCACGCTCTTCTCCTTCCATATTGAATGCGCAGGGCTATTCTCTGGCAAGCAGGCCTCCGAGATAAACACGCGCTTGCGGCGAACTTCAAACGATGACGCATAGCGCGCGGCAGCGTGCCCCTGTTCTATGGGCAAGCGCGCCTTATGTACCCCTCCTTTCAAGTGCGCACGGCTGCGGCGAGAGGTCATACGGTGGCGAGGAGGAGAAGCGGCGGCCCACATGCGCAGCAGCCTGCTCCTTGCGTGACGTCACTCGTGCTCCGGCATACGCCGGCTCACGCGAAGCTCGGTGTTGACTAGCGTAGTGAAGCTTTTCGCTTAAAAACAGCATACCAAAATCAAGTGAAACGTGCCCAAAGAAATCATTTAAATTATGCAGCGCTTAGTGTATAAAAAAGCGCGCTTTAAATTCTACACGGGATTAGCGATAGAACTCATCTCTAAGACAGAGAGAGAGAGAGAAGTGATAAAGGAAGGGCAGGGATATTAACTAGAAGGGTGTTACGGTTGGCTACCCTGCAAAGAGGGAAAGGCATGAGGGCGGCGTAGAAGGATAACAGGAACTAGAGAAAAGAGTCCGTAGCAAGCACATCAAGCAGTGATAAGCGCGCTTAAAATCAGAGGCCGCCACAGCTGTAGCCTGCGCACCAACCATGATGGCTGCCGAGCGCTGTGACCTGAGCAGGGCACATCGACCGTACTTCTTCGTTTAACACGCAGCGCAGATATTCCTCCGTGCAGAAAGGCTGCTCGCCGTTGCGGTTGATAATGTAGATGACAGAGAGATGTATCCGTACTCCTCGGAACAATGAGGCTGGAGGTGCCATGGACTGGACTAACATATCAAGCACTTGAAAGCATTTTGTGCAGCTGGTGTGCCAAAGCTGGAAAGCAGCACACGGATGGCGTTCACAAGAGTCTCCACCTTTGCAATTACTTGCTCGTGTACAACTTGCACGGGTACCTCGGCTAGTGTCCGACCAATAGAAGGCTTAGCACACTGGCTGAGCTTTGACTGGGCCTCGATTATCCGCTTCTGGCTGCCCGCGGGCTGCCAGCCGGCAGCCAGACTCGCCAGGACGATTTTGAATGGCAGCGCTCGGTCAACTAGCGGACTACAGAGAGGTGGCATCGTAGCGGGAATCTAGAAGGACGGCGGATCTTCATGCGATGTTTTGCGGGATGCAGATGCTTAATAGTTTCGACAAGGTCATGGCGCATACCGTCTGTGTCGCCTGCAATGGCACCTTTTTGGGTAGTTATCGCTGTTTATTGATATGTTTCGCGTGCGGATGCGCGATCGTACATCGATCGACCACCTCGCAAGCACAAATGCTTGCTTCATATTACGATCGCATAGATTTCATTCAAATAGTATGTCGCCTTTTAATTTCATGCGCCCGGCTGATATTGCGATGGTGTTTGAGGCCCTTCACGAGAGAAGCCGCAGATTCCAGGACCGAGTACGCGCTCAGACGCACGCATAGAGGCATGCGCTTAACGTGTTTTGCGAGGTGTTATATTGCGAGGTGTTATTTGAGCGCGGTATGGTCTGCACTGCGTTCGGCGCAGTGCAGAGGCGGATATGCTTTGGGAAACGCTTCACTGAAACATGTCTTTTATTAAAAGCATTCACGAGCACACTACTCGGCGCATCTCTGCGGGCATATATATGTCCACACGGTTACTTACGGCAGCCGATCGAGGCGAGCGCCGATTCTGTCGACGCCAATCGTTGTACAGCTTGATCCTCGCTTGATCTACATATGCTTAAAACATCTGAGAGGTACCTTAGCCATGCATCTCCTTCCGTTTGGCTAATTTAATAGATAAAAAGAATTTCCCAGCGCTG
Source organism: Amblyomma mixtum (assembly GCF_055824585.1). Taxonomy (NCBI): domain Eukaryota; kingdom Metazoa; phylum Arthropoda; class Arachnida; order Ixodida; family Ixodidae; genus Amblyomma; species Amblyomma mixtum. Next base: position 31,053,280 of record NC_143018.1, on the reverse strand, counting down.
ATTATGCAAGCACACGCCGTACGTGAGGCGCCGACACGCAGGGCTTGATTGTGGCGCCTTTCATTCCAGTGCCAGTTGACTGCGGTAAAGTTGTGGCATTACCAATACGATACGCAGCCAGATTTGCAGAGTACACCTGCTTGTTGTAGATGAAGTTCAACAAGCTGATATGCACTTTTGTCGAGATTATGCACGCATTCCTTGCCCGCAGCAAAAGCCTGCGGGCTAGATTGCAGTTGAACGGAACGTATCCCAATTCTTTTCTGATTACAGCTCACAGGAAACAGTTCTCGAGCGTAGAAATCGCAGCGACCACAGCAGAGTCATGCAGGGTCGATCGTCTGCGGTCTACGAGTCATACATACTGCGTAGTAAACAAACGCGCGATAATCCGAGAGTACGGCGGGTTGTTTGATTAGCAACGCACGGGCAGTTTTCCCTCCGATGAGGTGTCGACTCAAACATGTTAGATTTCGATTCCTCATCGCATGCTTTTGAGTATTGCTCGAAGCTTACACACCACACTGTGCACCGAAGGCACACGATGGCATTGCAGCCCCCGTTGTATACTGGTGCGAGCATGATTAGCTGCTTGTCCTGCAGTCTGCGGCCGCCCTTAATAACTTCAGGTCGTTGTTTTTGATTTCAAGCCGCCTATTTCTGCCGTACGCGTGCGCAGCAATGAGAGACAGCCGAACGCAAAGCTACGGGGCTGAAGAGCATGTGCCCTCCGTGATCTGCGTCTTGCTTGGCGCCGTGATTGTCGGCTGGCTGGTTCCGGTGGCCGCCAGCCCATGTGACCATGATGCGATTTCCTGTGAGAGGCGAACTTTGTTGCAGCCAGCGGGCTGCCGGAGCGGGGTAAATTGAAGAGGCCCACTGTTCCATCACAGAGGGTGTGCACCATTTCGGGAGCGATAGCCAAGTGACTTCCCGTTTCCGCGCTTGGGCAGGAGTTTGTCCTTGTGCTTCTTAGCGATTGGCTCCGGATTTTGGGGGGGGGGGGGGGCGCAATTCCTGTTTGGTCACTGCTGGTCTGTGTAGCTTGAGCACAGATGGCGAAGGCCCGTCTACGACCACCGTCCTTGCATTGCCAGTCATATGGGTCCCGTTTTTTACACTGGTATGCTGAGGGCGAGGACAAGTTGCAGAAATCATGGACCATCCTTCCCCACAGCCACAGCTCTCCTAAAAGACCTCGGACGAGGGTGACAACGTCGTCGCACCTTAGCGGCGGCACCTCTGTGTGTGTAACCGTCTCGTCTCATTCGTTCATCTCCCGTTCCTTTATCAGGCAAGGACAATCTTTTGAGGCCACTTCATAAGCCTCGCTGCAACTGGCAAACTTTAGGACTCTTTACAGGCGCTGTGTGGATGAGATCAGCAAGGGCACATGATGGAGAAATTTCATACACTACTCTCGTGTCCAATTTTTATGCACTTCCGGCACTGGAAATCCTTCAGAACGAAAGGCTTAAACACATGCCGGAAGTGCCTTGATTATCATGGCACTTATTCTAATCGGTTTTTAAACCCATGCCAGAAACAATGTGTCGTGAAAAAACGCTCCCAAGTGCCGCGGGGGGAAAGGGGGAGCAAGAGCTGCTTACCTTGATGTTGTCAATGATGGACTCGTCCGGAGGAACATTGTCGCTGATGGATACCCACAGTTCCTTGTAGCCTCCATCTGCGTTGTCGATGTCGACTGACGCCGCTGTGGTTAACAGAAGCAGCAGAACGTGCGTAAAAACGAACATCCCGCCCACTTTCACGTCGCCCTCAGTGCACCTGGGAAGTATTAAAAGGATATATTTAAAGGCGTAACAACCACAGCTCTTCTATTGAAACTGTGTAGCAATGATTTGAGAATGGAGAGAGACAGAGAGTGTCCTGAAGTTTAGCTTTTATTCTAGACAAGTGGGCAAAATGATGACCTTTATGCGCTCGGTACCACCACTGGTGCACTGTAAGCAAGAACAGAAGCTGTTTATGACGTACGCAGTCGTGGGTGGTTTTTTTGTATATATTGTGTTCTGTTCTTTCTAATAAACCTTAGTTGCGAGTCAGCGCTTGTAGTGTCTCCCCTCCTTTCTGTGTTTTCTGTCTAAGTTTGCGCTGTTTTTTCCAGCATGAATTCACACCAACTAGCCCAAATGTCTGCTTTGCTAAAGCTGCCTTTCCTCTGGTGCTGCTCACCGCTTCCTGGACAAAACTTGCAACAAAGCTAAGAATGAAACTCTTCACTGAGTAAAGTCTGAAGGCCCCGGGCGGTGTGTATTCTTTCCACTCTCACATTTCACGCGTTTATCGATCACTGAGGATTACCTTCGTAGAACTGCTCTTTCTGTACGAACTAAGTGTGAGTGACTGGGCCACAAAATTTCTTTACCGGTGCCTTACTTTGCAGAAGAGAAGGCAAATTGCTTTCGCAACAGAAGCCGTCGGATGAACAGACTTTAAGTTATAGGCTCCCGCCGTTTAGATAAAAGACTGTCTAACAGAAAATATTTCTTAGATTCAAATCGGTGTGAAAGCACGGATTCTGTTGTTGTGGTCCTCAAGAGGATAATAGAGCATACTCATGGCGGTGGATTGGCGAGAAGCACAAACGGGGACTGAAAGACGCTCAGAAGATGTTAAAAAAAGGTAATGCAGGTTAGTGCACTGCACGGGCTCAGTCTGGCCCGAAAGCCCAGGCCGGGATATGATTTGTTTTGCTGGGCCTGGGCCGGGCTCGGGTCTGAAGTTGCGGGCTGGGGCCGGACTTGGGCTTAAAGCTGCGGACCCGAGCCGGGCTTGGGTCCGACTATTCATTCACTATTGCAGAGTGAAATACAGAACTGCGGCCTTTAAGCAGCGATGCAGATGAACTATGGGTTATAGTACGCGCTGAGAAAAAAAACTATGCTTTCTTCATTGACTAATTTATTTCCTTATTTCCACGCCACGGTGGCTTTGAGGTCAAGGCGCTCGATTACTGACCCGGGGACCAGGGTTTGCTCCTAGCCTCGGCGGCCACATTTCTATTTAGGCGGCAAGCATGACAGCCATGTATTTTGTGGTATCATTGCCCGATGAAGAAATCCAGGTGGTTGAAATGATCCGGCTCCCTCACCTTCGGTGTCTCTCACAGCCTGACTCCCCTTGTGCCCTTACACCCTCAAAACGTAGCTTTTATTTTATAGCTATATTTTTCTCATGTGAGAGAATTCACAAACTAAAGCACGTTTGGTTTTCTTTTTGATCACCTGAGCGGAACGTCTCGTAAATAAAATAGCCGCAAACCCTAGAGGGAGTTTGTAAATCTCATCTCATAACCACATCTATCCCTCCTCGCTTCTTCAGCCTGGTTGTGAAGACAACTGTTTTGCCCTGTAAGTTATTGCGTGGTTAGCGCGTTATGTTCTGCTCCACCAGTAATAGTAAAATTCAACCGGTCTTAATTTGCCATTGATTGTTCGCCATCCAAAAACATACCTATCTACTATTAGAAATGCATTCGGGAAGAACATATTAGTTTAGGACCCATGTAGTCTTCAAACACACACACCGTGAAATACTCAGGCCTTTTAGCTTTTTGTTTCTGCGGAATGGCGACCAGTTCGGCTACTAGTTCAACCTCTGAGATCGGGTTCACTAAAAAAAATGTCATCCCACTGCTTGCTAGTCAGCTTTAAAGTTTATACTTTGCGAGCGGCAAAACATAACTGATTAAAATCATGGGGCAATGCAAAGTCTTCTGGTACGCGCGTATGCAGCCCTTCTTATTTGGCTCTTGGAACTTCCGAGTTTATTTTTGCGCACCTACACGAGATCACTGTCCAAAAGACGGGCCTGGCGAGCACTACTCTTAATGACTTCCTTCTAAATTAAAAAACCAACTGTCTTCAAGCCAAACTGGTTTCAGAACCTCTGTCGGCCAGTTTCTTATCGGTCTAGTAGCAGTCCGCTTGCTCAGAGTGAGCAGTATACCTGAAGCGTTACTGTGAAACGGGCCAGGCCAAGCCGGGCCCGGGCTGGGCTTTACGAGCCGGGCCGGGCTCGCTAGAGCGATAATTTAGCGGGCGTGGGCCGGGCTCGCGCTTCAGGTCTCGGGCCCGGGCCGGGCTCGGGCTTCACGTCTCGGGCCCGGGCCGGGCTTGGGCCTCAGGTTGGGGCCCGTGCAGTGCTATAATGCAGGTTTGGTTATTTACAATAAAGAGAAATCGAAAACTGTAAGATTGGTGACTGAGAATCGTAATTGGGCAATACTTGCAGTGTTTAAAAGGTTATGGTTACTGATAAATTTTTGAACAGAAGTCGCCATAAGAGATATTTGAGAAAGCTTCAAGCATGTCACCCATTTCGTGTCGGAAAGGAAACTTTGTATGGCGCAGAGATATATCCTTTTGCTGGTCCCAAGGATAGAAGCACCAAGAGGGAGAACATGCTTCGCGGAGAAATTTACTCTAAGCTGTCGTAACGGGTGTTCCAGTAAGTGCCCTTTCACTTCCCGCATCCCGCATCCCGACTGAACGCGTCTTCTCTACCTGTGGTGCAATCTTTACTGCACCACAGGTCGAGAAGATGCGGGAATTCGAGACAGGAGGCAAGCGCTGAGGCTGAAAATTTCTTTCAATAGCAGATACCTACATAACCTGGCCCCTCTAATATATGCGTAGGTTGGAAAAAAAGTCAAGACGGGGCGCTTCACAACATAACCCACTTTGTGCTTCATGGGAAAATAAATCTTTTTGTTCGGAAAGCCTTGACAGGCAGTTCCGCTCTGGCACTGTCAGCGACCCCATTTTGCCGGCGCGAACACAGCCTTTTCCGAAATACTGCCTTTAGGTATAGAGTTGGGGTGATTCTTTTTGTCTTCATCAGAGAGAGACGAGCAACACCTAATCGGTATCCACTGCGCTTTCGAGCTCGCATATCGGCATTCAAGTTAACGCACTCAACACATGATACTACTGCCACACTGTGATTTTGAGACCTGTTTGGAGGAGCAGGCAGTGGCACTGTTTGCGCTTGACATAATGGATTGGTAGCCGTGTGGATAGCGGATTAGGGAGGTGCAGCCAGAGCTGATGTGAATGCGGCACACAGAAGAGCAGTGGATGCGTGCAACGAATTGGACGTCTGATTCGCCATCCCCAGCGAGATGAACGCGGATAGATGGTGATTCATGGAACTCGCCATTGTTTTCCACCAGCGCAACCATCGCTTGCGGCAAGGTGGAATGCAAAACAGTTTCATGCCGCGCTGGCAAACTCGAATAGCCAGTTCCCTACTCTTTACAGCTGCAAATGCCCCCCGTCTTGAACACCTGCGCTTGGTAATTAAATACTCCACTTGAAGATCTTCAGCCCACTTCGCCTAATAGGAAGAACAACCTGCGGGTTTGTGGCCCTCTCCGCACGCACAGCATCCAGGTCTTGATGTACAGGCATTGGCGCTATGGCTAAACACATAGTAAGTACGGCACTGTAGGGGCCGAGGTGTGAACTGATCAACGCGAAAGATCAATGCCAACATCTTGGCCTCAGATGGGAATGTGGGCCCCGCCAACGTAGCAATATCTAATTCTCGGTGGGTATCTTGGTTCTCACCGCTACGCGGCTATATCGGAGCATGACGATTCGAAGTAAGTTTTTCTAGCGCCTGAGATGCCCTCAGTTGTGGATGTACGACGCGGACTCACCCTTTTGAACGCGCCAGACGAGGAGATATAAACGCGCTCACCGGGTAATTCGCGAAGGAGGTGCACGTGTGTAAGCCTGCCACACATGCCTAGTCAGGCGGTCTGCAAACATTTCCGCCACTGCCGAAATTCCGGTCGTCTTGTGTTCCTCTTGTACTGCGGCGTGGGGAATTTCAGAGCAGCCTGCACTGCCACGTGGTAATCTAGCGCGATGAAGCTCCCATCCTCGGGGAGGAAAGCAACTGTGATGCCTTTTACTCCACCACGGAAGAAGCAGTCAAGTAGCAACTCATCAGGGGAGAGATGCTTTCAGCCACCCCGCAAAGCAAAAAGGCAAGAAACAAAGCACAAAATGAATAGATAGCGCAGCACACCTGGTACTTAGCGGCAACCCACGAGGCGCCGATGTCGCTGAGAAGTTTCAGTCACCACGCATTCCAACCACAGGGAGACTGGCAACGGTTGATGATGATGATGATGATGTCCTCGGGCTGAATGGCACATACCCACGGCGGGGGATTGGCAACGGTTGAGCTCACTTCTTCTGCATCTTCCCTCCACCTGGCGGCCAAGGCAGACTGGCAGGAGCCCGCTGTATTTCAGATATGTGCTCCGAAGCAGACGACGATGAGCGGGCAGACCTCCCTGGCAGTGCCCTGCTTGTGGTGTAATGATGGGTGTGAGACAGCTCATCCACATAGAAAATCTGCCTGGAAAAGCCTCTCTCATAACGACTGCCCACGGAATTGGTTAAATTATGAATTTCTCGCGGCTTCTTTTAAAAGGACCATTGGTACAGGGAAGGAGGATTAATATCCGCAAAGCTTTGTACCGATTCATACAACACAACCATAATTCGCCGCTAGAGTCAGTGGGGTTGGCACCTCAGGGTGCAAAAGAACAATTCGACCAGATACCACAAGGCCTTGCTTTGCGCTTGCAAGAGCGGTTGGTGGTTCCATTCGTCTTCCACCCTCCACGCGCAGACTTCATTGCGGTTGCACCCTGTGAAACATTTTCCATAGCTACTGGCCTCAAACCTGCAGCTCCTAGATGCGATGGTGTCTCTATCGATATGTGGTAGTTCCTTGTGGAAGCCTTTACCTGTGATGTATTGCATATTGTTTATGTGTCGCTTTATACAGCTTGGCTCCCACCTGAATGAAAAATAGCGAAAATAATCTTACTTCGCAAACACCCTAGGAGGGATTTCGTAATCGATAACTTTCAGGCGATTTCACTCTTGTCTTATTTAATAACACTTATTAAATGCATTGTTAACAGCCGTCTTACAGATCCCGTTATTACATTTCAAGCAGTGCTCCTCAGATGGGGTTTCCTTGTGGGTTCTCGACCTGATGAGTGAGATAATTGCTGGAGAAATTGGCTAGGGAAATTGCAGAACTGACTAGAGAAATAATGAATGCCTATCAGATGCATAATTCTGGAAACACTTGCGTCAGACGGATTTCTGTAGTGCTGTCAGTAAATGGACTTGATTTCCTGAATGGTGCCCATCTAGATTGATAGCGCGATTTACGTCGCGTCCAGTGTTATGTTTCTATGGGCAGAGTGTTTTTTGTTGGTTTTGTCTTTTTTTTTGTTCAACAGTTGCGCGTTAGTTCACGCCTTCTATAGAAGATATATATATATATATATATATATATATATATATATATATATATATATATATATATATATATATATATATATATATATATATATATACACTTTACTTTCGGTAATACATTTCTGTTTAAGTCTGCGCTTGTTTTGTCTATTCTCCCTTGTTGTCCATGTTTCCTGCGTGATTCCGTGTTTCCTATTGAAGCTGACATGAAAGTTGTGTGTATGCGGACCACATAACCTGTTTTGCTTTTGCTGGAGACTTTAATTCACTTCACCAGCTATTGCAGGCCTACCTGGCTAAGTTACATATAATTCTCAACATGAACAAATCTTTCTTTCTCTTTTTTTCCACAGCGTCCCCTCTCTGTTCCAACAAACGCGGTGGGTTACGAAGTAAGGATGCCTTGCGGCTGGCAAACGCCTTCGTAACTAGTCGAATTCTCTATTCGACTCCTTATCTCCACCTACGGAAACAAGAGGAGGACGCCCTTGAGGTCATCCTTCGCAAAATTGTTAAACGTGCCCTTGACCTCCCTATCACTACTTCAAACAGCCGGCTTATGGCTCTTGGGGTGGTGAATACTTTCCGGGAGCTCCGGGAGGCGCACCTTACAAACCAGTACACGCGCCTGTCGCTAACGGAGTCGGGTCGCCGCCTTCTTGCTCGACTCCATATCCAACACACCCCTCCAATGGAAGACAGGTTTCGCATCCCGGAACTGTGGAGACGTGCCCTCCACGTGCGGCCTCTTCCAGCAAACATGTCACATGAAGACCATAATGGTCGGCGCCTGGCACGAGCGGAAGCGCTAGCCCGATATTATGGCAACAAAACAGGTGTATACTACGTGGACGCCTCCGGCCCTCACCATGGGGGATGGTACACGGCCGCGGTAGTTCACAACAGCAACACAGTTAACGGCCTAACTTTTAGAGCTCGCAGTGCAACACAAGCAGAAGAGGTCGCGATTGCTCTCGCGGCCTCACATTCCAATTCAAAATACATAATCACCGACTCGCGAGGGGCCTGTCGGAACGTCGAACAAGGCTGCACTCCCTTCCTAGCCTATCGAATATATCAAAATTGCATACGGGATACGGACCCCGCACACCGTTACCTCATATGGGCCCCTGCTCATCAGGGGTTGGCAGGAAACGAGGCAGCAGACGCAGCCGCCCGCGCGCTCTCTCACCGGGCTGTTTTCTCCTCCCCATCCGATCAGGAACCCGAGTTTAATCCGGTCTATACATTCAAAGATATTACAACATATTATCAAAATTGTCATCGCCTTTACCCTAGCCCATGTAAAGGCCTGAAGAAGGCGGATGAGCGGCTCCTTCTCCGCCTTCTCACCAATACTTTGCTGTGCCCGGCAGCGCTAAAACATTTTGACCCCTCCTTTAGCGGCAGCTGCCCACACTGTAGTGCAGTGTCTTCTGACACCTATCACATGGTGTGGGCCTGCCCCTCCAATCCCGCTATTCCCCCCATCCCCAACCCAACCCGGGAGGACTGGGAGGCGACCCTGCTCGGCTGCCACGACTTACAGGCCCAACAAGCCTTAGTCGGGCGCGCCCGGGCGGCGGCAACCGCCACTGGGGTCCCATACTAGGGACCTCCACCTAGTGTTTGTAAGGATCGGTCCCTTACGGGCTGATCCAAACATACCTCCAGTTCATTCGAAATAAATGTTTTCACCACCACCACCTCTCTGTATGTGGCCACTGTATCGTTGTGCCCAAATCCCGCAAGTTGAGTCCCTAAGGTAGCTATGTGTAATATACGACCCTCATCTAGACTGGCAACCTCATATCAGAAGTACTGAAAGGTGAGCGAGTTCTCAGTCCCTAGACGCGAATCAGCATTAATTAATTCAGTATGCGCACAGAAAGACTGATTTCTCTGTAAGACTTACGTGAGACCAATTTCGGAGTTCGGTTGTGTTCTGTTCGCCGGTTGTCCGGGATAGGTTGCGCAGCGTTGTCTTCTGTACTTCTCGTGCTTGTGAACGCGTCCTTTTCGCTGGTTTTCCTCTTATCATGCACCAACTGACCCAGCAAGCTACGGTTCTTCAATATTAAGCCATTAGTTCTTTTGGAGATTCGCACCCTAAGGCTTTGCCTGGGTTTTTCAAATCATTGGCAAATTGTGTCCGCTTTGTGGAAGGTCGCTTACTGCACTTGAACTCTCGCTTCCGGCTTCTCAAAGTGCGCACCTTCATACGGGGACTTGAGCCTCTGCCTGGGGTGACTGATTCGACTTTTTTTACTAACGCAGCTTTGTTTCTAGATAAACATTGGCCGCTCTACAAACTGCCTCAATATGAGTTTACAGAGCACCTGTTGTCTAGAATTGCAGTCTCGCTTAGGTCCATGCAATGCTTTAGGAAAGTGCAGGCTGCAGTAGCTGTTTGCTTCGACCATACGCTACCGCTATATGCAAAGCACTTATATGCCCCCGTGCTGAACGGTCACCTAGAGGAATATCTCCTCCAGTATCCGAGCCATGCTGTTATTTTCACAGATGCCTGTCAAGAAGGCGAGAAAGCAGCAGGAGGTGTTTATTCCCACACACTACACTGGTGTTTTTCTATCCGGGTCCCTGAATACGACCAATTATCGGTTCTGAATTTCCCGCTGTTAGTTTGGCCCTTCAAAATGTTCGCTGAAGTGTTTCTCAAGTAGTCACTCTATCGGACTGTGTCACAGTTTTGGTCGTGTTACAAAGTTCGGGAAGTGGTCTCTTGTGCCAATCCCTAGTGTACTTTGTGGAACTTGATGTGCAAGAGGTGCATTTTTAGTGGATCCCAGGGCACTGTGGCATCACTTCTAATTCTATTGCCGTTTTCTTAGCGAAATTAGCCATCAATCAACCTGTTGCCCATGTCGTTCCCAACCTCACCTGCTGACCACGACCCGTTATGTATGTTACGAAATACACCAGTAACGGAGCCATGAGGCCATCCTTGATAACGCGCGTTTCGAACGCTTAAATTTCCTACGGAACACGCGTTCTTGCGCATCAGGGCAATGTGAGGTTTCTATGACGCTGTTCCGCTGTAGGATGCCTCGCCTTAATCTATATTTATGGCGTTCTGGGTCCACGCCCTCGAATCCATATACGCCATGCGGGGACGTTGAAATGGTAGACCATTTCATCCTCTACTTCCGGCAGCTTGCGCGGCATTGAATTCATCATCATTATGATCGACAACCTGATTACGCCCACTGCAGGGCAAAGACCTCTCCCATGTCTCTCCAATTAACCCTGTCCTTCGGCAGTTGCGGCCACCGTATTCCCGCAAATTTCTTAATCTAATCCGCCCACCTAACCTTCTTCCGCCACCTCCTACACTTGCCCTCTCTTGGAAACCACTTCGTTACCCTTAAGGACCAGAGGTTATCTTGCCTTCGCATTACATGCTCTGCCCAAACCCACTTCTTCCTCTTGATTTCGACTAGGATGTCGTTAAATCGGGTTTGTATCCTCACCCAATCTGCGCGCTTCCGATGTCTTCACGTTACACCTATGATTTTTCTTTCCATGGCTCGCTGGATTATCCTTAACTTATGCTGAACCCTCTTTGTTAGCCTCCACGTTTCTGCCACATCCTCTCGCTCAATTAGGGCTGCCGTTTACTCTTCCCGTCTTCCTTGCCTTCGCCGATATCGTCAAAGGGCATGCCCGTATGCTGGTGTGTCAGCTTCCTCACAACTACATTATTTCAACAGGGATATTTTTGTGTTAACTTCTGGATGCCTTTACCTTTCTCTAAAATTATTTTATTTCTGATTATTGCTTTAAACATTAGTTATTCAACCGGCACCGCTTCGTTTCCTCGATTTTCGTTCCGATGTCCTGAAGATCTTTCAAAATTCGTGATTTTCTTTTAACAGATTCTTCTCTTTATATTTATCATCCGACTGAGATAAACCACGATGAGCTCTTTACTGTTTCGATCTGCACCAAACTCTGGCTAAAAATTCAGGGGGCACTTTGACTGTCTAAGTGCGTAGAGGCGAAAGTGTTTTCCGCACCACTTTCAGTGCTTCTGTGGCACTGGTGGCGTCACATGTAATTGAGTACTAATTACTAAGTGATGACAAATCACCAATTATTGGTTAATTACTGATTAATGCCTGAATAATAATTAACTGCTAATTAAGCTTAAGCTTAAGCTTCGCCTTTAGGAGTGGAACGCGACAGCGTGTTGTAGCGCTGCCAGGGAGTCCACCTAACGCCACCACCTGTTCGGCGCGATGCCTTGCCGTTTCAACGCAACGGTTTTTGAGGAAAGGAAATGGCGCAGTAAATCTCTGTCATCTCGGTGGACACCTGAACCGCACCGTAGAGGAACGGAGGAAGTGGGAGTGAAAGAAGAAAGACGAAGATGGCCCGTAATGAAGAAAATTAAAATTGTATTTGAGGAAAGAAAATTACGCAGTAACTGTCTCACATATCTCGGTGGACACCCGCCAAAATTCAGGGGGGGGGGGGGGTGAACTTTTTTGACCTAAAGTGTGGTCACTGATGTGTGGTTAAGATGTTAAGCTTCGCCTCTAAGAGTGGAACGCGAGAGCGTCTTGCAACGCTGCCAGGGAGTCCATAGAACGCCATCGCCCATTCGGTTCTACGCCTCGCTCGTCGGTAAAATGGTTTTTGAGGAAAGGAAATTTATTTCTCTCTCATATCTCGGTGGACACCTAAACCTCGCCGGAAGGGAAGGGAGGAGGATGGGAGTGAGCGAAGACACCGTATTCGCTATAGACGTGCCTTTGTTCATTCCAAACCATCGAGCTGGCATGGCGGAGTGGATAGCATGCTCGTCTCGCACTCCGAAGACCGGGGTTCGATTCCCGAGCTCAACCAATTTCTTACTAGCTTTTATTTATTTATATGGCCTGAGTAGAGAAGTTAATTAGGCTAATTGGGTAATTAAGCAATTAACTAAGCTCGGTCCCACTTGCTTGGAGCATCACTATATGGTCCCTTCAATTGGTTGCACGGTTACTAGCCAAAGTACAATTGGCCCCGTTTGAAACTGGCACACTGTGACGTCACGACGGTTTCGACCAACTGAAAAGCGTGACATTCTCTATCGACAACTGCTGCTTACAACGATGAGACATTAAAGGCTTTCGCCTTAATACACCCCCCTCTCCCCCTTCGGGAATATGTGCCATATTTTTTACGCAACCCCAACAATCTCTAACAACTTTGATGAAATCATGAAACGTCTGGATAATGAAGACAAAGAGATAGTGCACCTGCAGAAAAGAATGGCACAGGTAGAAAATACGCGCTGCGAAGAACAACTCTCCCAGCCGTACCCTGATTTCGACAAGCTGGAATTCTGAGGACGGAAACAGATGATAGAAATTCATGGTGTTTCTTGAAGTCAGCTTGAGATTACCGCAGCGCAAGTTTACGAAGTGGCTATACAAAATAATGTCGCAGGTATTAGAGTGACACTGTCGCCTGCTACCGACTTCCTGCAAAAGCAAATAATATAAGCCTTATTTACAAGCTCAAAGAAACCAATAGCTTCAAAGCGAGAGATCTTCGGGAGAGAAGGGCAAACGTGTGTAATGGGGTGAAAACCTTGCCAGAACAAAGAAACTCCTCACTTCTGCAAAATAAAGATTGGGCTAGTAGAATAAAAGTTCCTTCCACATCTCATGTATCAATTTTTCCTTTGTGGTAAAATAAACTTCAATCTTCAAACTTCAAACTTCAAATTAACAGTGCTTTATCGTTGGTTAAACCCAGTGAGAAGCTGTAGCTTCACGATGGTTTAGCCTGGTAGTCTTGGTATGCTGTTTGTTGACCGTTGCTTTGGTATTTTCCAGATTAAACCATCGTGAAGCTACTGCTTCTCTATTGGTTTATCCAAAGCTAACACACCGTCAATTTTTTTTGCTCTCTTCTGAGTGCCTGACGTCACGGCCTGGCACATAGACACCACATGTGGACTTCGTGCATAGTCGCGCAGCTGCTGCACACTCTGACGTCATGGCCTGGCACGCGAACTCCACGTTTGACCTTACTGCCGGGCGCGCCGGTGCTACTTCCTTTACGTACTCCCTTTATCAAAAGTAACCGAGCAGCAGGTTTTTGCTTCTCGACCGTATAACGGAGCCTTTATGGCACCCCTCAGGACCGAATAATGTCAGAACTTTGATGCAGTTATGATTTCGGAAGACTGACAGCGGTAACTATGGATGGCCCTCGTTTTCAGCATTTTCTTTAAATAGGACAACCTCTCGTGGAGGTGTGGCATGCATGCATACTGGTGCACGTTATTCGTGCGAAATTTTTACTGAACTGTGTTATATGCTGGATGGTGTTCAACTTCTTTAAGTTACATCAGGAAACGCTTTAATTCTCTTGTTTACAGGCCACCGTCTGGTAATGTGAGCTCATTTTTTGAACCAATGTAATTGTTTAAAGTTTTGCAATGATGTATTCGCTGATGGGGAGTTGAATATAGATATGTGCAAGGATAAGCAGTGCAGTTTTTATTTTATACTGTGATGTTTTTGTGTTACAAATATGATTTGCAATGCAACGCATGTAACCACTGCCTCTCAAAACTGCACTAATCTCTTCTTTACTAACATTGACCCTTCACTCGTTCACTCAGGAGTTGCTTGCTGCGACATCAGTGATCATATTGGTGTTTATTTGGCAAGCAGTATGTTCCAGAGCGTCACCTTCGTGAGTATGTTATATTCTAATATTTAACAGAAAATTTTCTAAAAATATTTCTTTCAAATGTTGTAGATGTTGACTGGACAGAAATGTGTAGGGAAAGTTGGTTCAGAGCGCTTATCAGTTATTTCCTGGCAAGTTCAATCATATATATAACATGCGCTTTGCTCCAAACTAAAGAAGGTATCAGACACCGAAAGCAAGCCGTAGATATCGCTTGAATTTTGCTTGCATATTAAAGAAAACCTCAAATTAGATAAGCTATTTATTTCCACCAGAGATGTTCTCGCTTTTCAGAGCTCCAAGGGTTATAGGAATAAACTGAATTCCGACATGCGAGAGGTGAAGGAGATATATTATGAAGCTTACTTTAAAACTTCATCGAATCGCCCTGATAAACTATGGCGTGTGCTTCCTTCCCTCGACTCTGGCGCCTCGCAGGTTAGAAGCCCCAGCGAGATAATTAACAGTGGCATATAATATTCTGGAAATCGTTTCGCAAAAGAATTTAAAGAGCTTATACCTACTCATAGAATTACTCGGGCCATTCATCTCACCCAGAAATTGATAGATGCCCGTCGTCCTTGTTCCTATAACCAGTCTTCAGGAATGAAATTTTGTCGACGTTTAGAAACATAAACAACAGTACTTCTTATGATGCCGATATTATATAGACACGTCCAGGTAAGCACGTCAGCTACGTTACTGCCAACATTTAGAGCACATATATGCCTTATGAAGTATGGAAGCCGCTCCTTTCAATTCGAAAATGCAGGTTGCTAGAGTAGCAGTCATATACAAGAACGGAACACCTCCGTAATGAGGTACACGAGATGAAGACACACGTGCAAAACACCTCGTATGCGCTGCTGGTTGATCGGCACCTTTTGCAAATGTGGGAAGTGAGGCGTGCCGTGAAACGGCGCTGGAAACGCCAGGGTTTGAAGCGTAAACTTCACCTACTCATTTCTGCAATGTCTCTAAGAGCGACTGACTAAGCCGCGCAGTTGACCAAGTCCAACACGTCAAGCATGTGGAACTGTTTGCGCGGAACGTTCGGGACCAAGCGCATTTGGAACCATCTCAGGACCCTGCTGGACCGCGCCGCCCGTAAAACGCACTTACAAGGAAACACACATCCTCTAGCTTATTCACATCCGGACGCTTGTGGGTACAAAAATCTCGTCCAACCTTAAACAGCGATACGTACCAGCTCCCGTTTTTCTAGATCCTAGCAAACCGTGCCCGAGGCCCCGGGCTTCAAACGCGGAAGACGCGGACATAACGCCCGTGCTATTTCGACAGGCCCTTTCTCACCTACGGGGAGACACGGCGCCGGGAGCCGAACAGATTGGTTTGAAGATGCTTTCAAACCTGCATGATATGCTTTCAAACCTGGATGATATACCGCTCGCAGAGCTGACAGTCCTTTTCAACGAAGTCTGGGGGGCAGTTACGCTTCCCGCTGCTTGGAAACACGCGCAAATCGACTTAACCCCAAAGATGGGCAAAGCACCGAAACTCATTAACCTCACGCCCACCTCGAATAGGAGCTGCGTGGGTAAATTTCTTGGAAACGTTTTGCTCCACGGCCTGCAACCGCACATCGAAACTGCGGGGTTCTTTGCCCCGACCCAATATGGCTTTGGCCGAACCTTTCGAGCAGGACATCTTGCTGGAGTTGAAAGAAACTGTTCGCAAACGCGCGAATTCATGTGCAATACCCGAGACACATTGCCATTATTGTGCACAACGCCTTCGACAACGCCTGGCACGAGCACATCCTCCGCAACGTGGCCGCCACCAGATATGGCACGCTAATCTGCAAATACATGATTACTTTTAGTACACACCACACGGCACAATTTAGCGTCGCAGCGGTGTCGACCCCAACGTTTTACCACCCTCATCAGCGTGTGGCATATCGCAGTTGCGGACTTGGGGAGCGGGACACGCTGCTCATAGTGGACGCATTTGTTGTCGGCCGCCTCGCATACCTCCTTCCCTACCACATCCTGCCACTAAAGTAGTCAGAAGAGGCGAACATGATCCTACGGAGGCCAGTGAGGCCCGCCTTGCGCATGCCCTGGTTCGCCTCCACTGGAAATGCCATCCAACTCACAGTCCACAAGAACTTGTAGAGGCCCATCGGTCGAAGCATCACAAGCGTCTGTGCGCCCCACCTGACCGCCCCAGACTCCTACGACAGCTCGAATACCACATCCCGTGGAGACTCCGGACGTTGCAACGAGACCCATTCCCAATCTTACAATTGGACAACTGCGACTCCTGCCCTTGCCACGCAACATGAATCCGGATCTGCACCCGAGCATTAGACGAGCCCCGCCCAACACCTCACTCGCCATATGGGAATCAGCAGGATGTTGCGTGCACGGACTGCGGCGTTCCACCGAGACCAGCCCAAAAGCCCTGACTAACCAGTGACTTCACATTACAGAACATGCAACGGGACCCCGATACACCCGACCACCAAGTGTGTGGCTCCATAACCACACTTGTCCACACGTGCTGGAACTGCCAAGGAGCCAACACGTGGCGGACAGCCTCGTTACATACCCACGCGGGAGGCCTAGGTAGCCTACCTAGACAAAACATCCTCTTATTTGGCGCAACCTCCAGCAGCACCTGCTCACCGTCTTAGGGGAGGAACCTTAACTCCCGCCCCCACAAGATCACGGATCCGGACATATGGGTCACATAAATTAATATTTTTTTCCCCTCTCTATCGATAGTAGGATTGCCGCCATTGGTTCGGCCTCTTCTGACTGACGGCACACGCTACCGTTTCGTTCCAGTGCACTCGGGACCCAAGGTAAATAGAATGCGTCGTCCTATAGCCCTACCTGTCGACCATGCAGCCCTACACACCTATCACCGATTCACCAAGCGCATGCAGACGCTCTTTCCGTGGCAAACTGCGATGGAAGCCCGAACGGGTGTTAGAATACTCAATCGCTCCGCAACACTCCATGACTGACACGTCCGGAACTCGCCACGAGGGTATGTTCGGTCATGTGCTCGTTCACGGGTACGCACGAGAAATCTCATTCCGGTGTTCTTGTTCCATAGATACGGTTACTTTTCTGCAGTACAAGATTCCCACAAAATAACCGAAACAAACGGGGAAAACAGCGGCCACTTTAGACATTTCTTTACTGTATGCCACATGTAGCGCCATCACGGGCGTAACACGCAAAGGTAAAGATCACAAATGTAATTTTGTTCACTTTTTTTGACGTCCGCGAAAATAAAAAAATTCCGACGATTCCGTTACTCACAAATGCGAAATTTTTGCGCTGTTCATCAGCTGTTGCAGCTTTTCGGTACATTGAGGCAAAGCAAGACATGTATATACAATTACAGACAACTTGTTAATATTCACGCATATTTCTTCTTCAAGAAATACTTCACTAACAGTTCTTGATCGTCGTGAAGGAAGCCTTCTGGTCGCAAAAAGAGATAGATATATGCTCGACTTGCTGCACTAATGCCTGGTTCTCAAAGACGTGGTCTATGCAAGTGTTTTGCGAGGTTGCCACGAAGGCCTTCCACCGGTTGCCTCGGTCATTGGTCTCATTGGTTGAGGAAAAACTTACAGAGAATAAAGTATTTACATAGGCAGGCGGTTCACTGTGGCGAATGGTTGCGGCTCTGCTTTCCGGCTCGGGCGGGGCAGATATCGAGATCCGGCGCTCCGATTGCCGCCGCGCAGTGGTGGAATTGGAGGAGGAGCGAAGAGAGCAATTAAGGTATGGGGAGGTCGCGGGAAGCAGCGCGTTGGCGCATAGGAATGTTGCGCGGTGAAGACAGAGCAGCGACTGACTGATGCCGCTGACGATGCTAGCGAGTGAAGCGAATATGGCTGTGCTTTTCGGCTTGGGATCCACGCACCGCTTCGGCAAGCGGAGAACACTGCGCGCTATCTCGCGGTCGCCGCCACGGAGGAGGAAGGCGAAGGGGGGGGGGGGGGGGGTTACACGCCGTGGCAAACGACGCCTAGTATGCATTTCTGTTTAGGCCTGCGGGGATAGCGTCAGGAGCGCGCGCAACTAGCGCAGTGCGCTACCTCGGCTACGGGGCTGGTAACGCGGGACAACGGCGACGCCGCGAAACGCAGGAACGGGCGCCAAGGAGCTGCGCTAAAGAATTACTCCGCAAAAAATTAGGAAACGGCGCGTTAAACGAATGTTCATTTTCTGTGACACCCTTCTGCAGGAAACTAGTTGACATGCCGCGGTGAACCAGTGAATAGAGCGCTCGGCTAAGGGGTCTGATTACCCGGGTTCGAACCCGACCACGCGCCAGCGTTTCGATGAAGACGAAATGCAAAAAGCGCCTATGCGCTGTCTGATGTCAGTCCACATTAAAGATCCACACGTGGCCGAAATTAATCCGGAAACCTCAACTACGCGTCGCCCCTTTCTTCCTGACTTCATTCATTGCCTCCCTTATCCGTTCCGTTACGGTGCAGCTCGGGTGTACACAGATATAAGTGAGACAGTTACTGCGTCATTTCCTCTCCTCGAAAAACGAAACCAAACCCCAAAGCTTCGAGCCACCTGTTCTAAATCTACCTGCTAGCGCGAGAGTAGGCGCCCCAATCGACAGCCACACCACTCCCTCTGCACACGTGAGAGCGCAGTCTCGAGGCAGCGCCGGGCCAACTGCCATATTTCGCCGGTAACAGTGAGCCGCATGCACCCAGCCTGATACCCACCTCAGTGCTGGTGGTGATGGATAACATTTATCTCTACTCCCTAGTCAGGGACCCCTAAGGCTTCCGCGGCAGCTGGGGCCATAGCAAGGAGGATCCTTTGGCTCTCTAATGTAGAGCACCCAAGCAGGGAAGCCTACCAGCTCTTTCAGGCAGGTGACGGGTAAGGCGGGTAAGCAGAGTTAAAGTGGCACGTCCACACCAAGTCATGCACGTCCGAGCACGCGCATCCACAAGGCGGGCACTCCCAATTAAAAGCCGGATTAAAATATTTGCAGCAGCGCCGGACACCGTACCGTGTTGGTATACACGCGACGGAGTCAACGCTTCTCACTTTTGGTTAGCCCTTTCGCAGAGGGGTGAAAGCGGCTATGCAGCGTTTGATACAAGTGACTAACTCTTCCACCTTTCAGGCCCCAGCGGCCGACCTCTAACATTCCGTGGGCGTGCCTGAAGCCAGCGGCCGTGGGGCGCGTCCTGAACCCATCTCGCTCTTCCTGGTAGTAGCTCTGCTTGCTCCAGAGGTGATGAACAAGCGCAGACTACTCAATAAGGCGACGCGTGAGGTGGAGGCCAGAGGGCTCCTGGACATTTAGGAGCCCTCCCACTGTGGAAGAACCGTGTTTTTTATTTTTCCTTAGTTTTGTGAAGTAGAGCTTGTCCCCTGTCCTTCCATGCGGTTTGTCTCCTCCTCCTCCTTGCGGTTCAGCATAATCGATACCACGACCACGATGACAATCACGATCAGCGCTGCGATGCAGGAAAGTGGAACCCAGAATAAGGGCGACGCAATGAAAGGCGACTCCTCACTGGATTCTTTTGGTGAATCCATAGCTTGTGTTGTCGTGACCTTTTTGTCCGGGGCGCTTGTCGTCGTGCTTTGCGTCGTCGTGGCCTCTGTCGCTGGGGCTTTCGCGGTGGTAGCCACTGTTGGGTTAGCAGCCCGAGGGTAGTAACTCACCAAAACAGTGTTCGAAATTTCGGACTTCAGCCCATCACTGTTAACCACTCGGGCTGCCAGGTGACCCTCCCATGTCCAGGCGCCATCTTGCCCAGGCGAGGAGAAGGTGCTGGGAAGTGACAAAGTGACAAAATGCCGGTCACCAGACGGCAGCGCATCCAGGTTGCCTTCCACGACGTCGGCTTCCGTGATCTCGGCCTGGTTTTCGAAGTCATATTTTAGGTCATCGTATAGTTTTCCGACTCGAATATCCACGGTGGAAGCTGCGAAAAAGTAATGTCGTTGAAGGCGAAGCAGGACAATATTCAGTGTGACGTCATCATAATATGTGCCACAGACTGAGATAAGCGCTTTGCTTTCGTTTCCCTCGCCATGTTTTCACAGATGTCATGTGACCGTTCTGGCTGTTTATATTTCACGACGTAAGTTTAAAAGGACTCATTCTTCGTCAGGATGCCACGAGCGTCTGGCTGCCCTCTGACATCAATTAGTCGTGACGGGTTAAAATGTGAACTAACTTTTCCCAAATAGTTAGCCTAATGTCCATTACATACTTATGTAGATGAACTACTGCGCTTGATAACGTGCCGAATATCGAAAGTTTAGCCTCGTCACCTTTGTCAAGTGGACAAGTCACGCATAGAACTGTCGCATGTTGAAGCAACTCCATCTCAGACGCACGAAATGATCCTCAATTCCACTGTCTTATAATTCTCTCCGCTGTGCTAGCTGTTTCCAACACCATTTCTCTCATAGTCTAAAGGTTCCTTCCAATACAATTTACTGACTTTGCAACATGTATATACAATAAAAATTAAAATTCCCTGGCACCTTTCCGTTATCCCTCTATATGCATTGTGCTTTTTACGGAAGATAGGCTGCGTACAAAAACGGTCGGCGAAATTAAGTAGAAATAATAAAACGTTCGAGATCGCTGCGGTAACCCCCGTTGGAGTAATGCAAAAGCACTGGCGTCTGCTCGGCACTCCACGCGCAATTCATCATCGCGTCACGCCGCACACAAACACGACACGCGCGCCAACGGCGAGAGAACGACTGGCGTAGGAGCGCCCTGCCGAATTGTCAGGGGCGCTAAATTCATTTCAAGTTGATTTTTTGTTCCGCCATCGCTCTACGCCTCTGACGTCACAGTGACAAGGAGAAGCTACGGCGGGCGCTCTCCTCGGCAGCCCCAGTGACGTCACAGCGAACCTTACTATGACGACATGACGGGACACCATGGGTTGCCATAGTAACCACAGCGATAATTCACCACCACCACACATTAATTGCCATAATTGCAAGACGGTAATGAATTCATAACTTTTTCACCCCTAATACCACTTAACTCACACTAATTCATTCTTAATTCGCCTTAATTCCCCTCAGTGTTACTTGTTTCATTTCGGTCCTTAATTGATAAATTAACTCATTAAGACCGCGATTTTCCTACCTTTTGGTGCTAGGCGTTGGATCCGCCCACAGGTAGCTCACCTCTTCCCACACTTCTGGTGCTTTCAAAATTGGTGCCACACTCTGCTCAAGCTCTGCGCACTCTTTGGGTTTTTTTGGCTCCAAATAATTACTCATCCGATTTCGAAAAAATATTTTTTTTTTGCGCAGCATCCTCATATCATCCTATTTAGGTTACAACCACTCGTTTGACTTTATCTCTTCAGAGTTCCGCGCTAATACTGCCGGCACGTTTCGATGACACGGTTTAGTGAGACGACCCCGCGAACATAGCCTAGAAATTATTTTGCATTAATAAACACCTACAGTAATACTGTGCAGCTGTCAAGGCCAGTTGGTACCTTCGTTATACTGCCGAAAACACAAGGCGCAAGTACATCACAAGCCAGCTCTGGTATCCCGTCACTGCAGACATTGCGCAACTTTGGTGTGCCTACTAGCTAACATAATGTGACCTTGTCCTCATGCACGAACTATTTCTATTCACTGTAATATCCGATTTAAAGTGAGTACGGGGATATGAGACGCTTACTTGACGAGCCCGAAATACAACCGCTCATTCTAATAGCTTTTTCAAAATGTTCCTTAACTTCTCCACAGCACTATAGGATAATAGTACTGTGGATATTGCGGACATAAATACTGCGCACAAGGCGGTGTATATTTCCGCCTCAGTGAATTAAACTGGAGCGTTTTATTTGTCTGAAAGGTTACAATGGTATTTAAAGAATGTGCTTTGCGGTGGATATCAAACTTCAAGACCATGGAGTACGTGTGAGAACAAACCCGATTTTTGTGGGGTGTTCATGAATGTATACGGCAACATAGGGCGAACAGTGTCAGAACAATCGAGAAAAATCTTTAAAATGCTCCCCTCCCTCCCTGATCTGCTGTCATGCCTTCGATGACACTGTGCCATGATTCTATGCCAACTTGCCCAGTTTTCTATCCAAGAATACCGCACCTATTCAGTGGATTAAGTGCCTATGAGCTCCACAGCACACGTCTCTGCTTAAAGTGCTTACCCTTTCCAAACACCAGATGAGCTCCTGGCCACGTCCACGTTACCCTCACCAGGAGAGTGTTGCTCTTTCCCGGCCGCTCGTTTTCCACGGCTAGGTCATCGATGCGTCCAGGAGGCACTTGCGCTTCCACAATATCTTTCGTGACATCGAAGGAAACTCCGGACACCACCCTCTGGAAATCTTCCACTGGCTCACCGTCCGGGCCGTTGGTGTCGTCGGTATCGGTGTCGTTGACAAGCGGGAACCACTCCATCGGCCACTCGCTCCGGAAGTCGCTTTCGTTGTATTCATCTGCGTGGTTCACAGCCGGCCAAGGTGCATAAGGAGAACGGGGACAAGAATTCAGGACACCAGTGTAGTTTGAAAGCACGGGAAAAAAAATATACGGACGCTCACGATAGCCCTAACTGCTAAATTTGAGTTTCAGCTCTATAGGTGTTTTGGTTTCTGATATATTAAGGATACTTTCCGGTCAGATATGAGGATGAGGATCTGTTCAACCTGCTCCAACAATGACAGATTCATAAGGAGAAGGTTTACATGTCAGTGCACGTTAAAGTACCCCAGCTGGTCTAAATTTCTGGAGCCCTTCACTACGACGCTCTCATAGCCTGAATCGCTTTCGGACGTTAAACCCACATGAACCATAAACTAGGAATACAAAGCTGTGTTGTGGTGAATGACGCGGAGAGTCGTTTGCGTGCAGCACATTGCCCAGCACCGCCGGTCAACAGAGAGAAGTGCGGTGCCACGGCCACGTGGCAGAGCGTGGGTGCGCACACCGCTAAAGCCACTCCTCTACGCACCGCCGCAGACACCCTCCCAACATCTCCCTCAACCACCCTATCTCCACACGTGTAGTAGCCATGAACGACGGATGCGCAGAACTTTGGCGATATCTGTGAGCGAGCGGCGGCAGTTTTCTTCGCTCGGCATGGCTGGTCTGATAGTGTCTGGCTATCACCTAGAGGGAAAGCTGGCGCCGCCGCACTTCAGCCTCCAAGGGCGATCAAAGCATCATGGGCCGGTGAGCTACTTGGTGCGAGAAAGATTTTGTCGGGAACACGGAGTGGCACTACTAAGTTGCTTTAATAAAACGCAATTCTCCGTGTGAAAGAAGAGCGAGAAGAGCCGTCAAATGGCGCGCCCCGCGCGCAGACGACTTTCGCGCGAGCGTAGTCTGCAAACGCCAGAGTAGCGAAAACGCAACCGCACAGGACGTCAATAAGAGGTTTCTGTGATTCGAAATGTCATTTAGAAGCATGTTAAAGTGTTTAAGCAAAAACATTATTTAAGCATACTTGTTTTTTTAAGTACGCTTGTTAAGGACGAAATATTCGTTTTTGTAGTACTCAATATTCAGCCAATGGGAGAGCTAGCCATTTCTTATTCTTGCAGACTTTGCATTTATATGCTTTACTGCTCATTTGTTGCAATTTAAAGAAAGGATATTGAATGTTAGGGCACTTTTGATTATCGAACAGCGTTTATTTTTGCATCACTTTTTGGCCGAAATTTGTGGTTCAGCAGTCGGCAGCTCACCGGCCCATGATGCATTGAGCGCCCATGGTTGCTGAAGTGGTCTTGAGGGAGCTCCATGCAGACTCCCATAGAGGGGCGCCAGCTTTCCCTCTAGATATTAGTAAGTATATCTGCCACCCGGTGGCCCCAGGTGGCATCAGAAGACAAAGAGATGAGAGTTGGCTCACGCGCCCTGAGAGCTGGTTCTGGAAACGCTGCTGGCGAACGGTGTCTCCTGCCTTGGATCCGTGACATATGTTTGGTGGAGGTGCGGGGTACCTTCCTGGCCTATGTCACACACACCTCCTCGCACTGCGGACCTCGCGCCTCTGCCGGTCGACACACCAGGGCACCGAGTCAGTCGCCGCAACCTAGGACTACCACCCCCTGAGCACGCGCCACTGGATTCTACTTCGGCGCCTGCCCCACGACCAGCCATGCAATGTACTCATTACTGCACCCTTCAGAATCCACGAGTACCGAAGCCCTTCCACGGCAGTCAGCTTGAGGACGTGGAAGACTGGCTCGTGCAGTTTGAACGCGTCGCATCTTTCAATCAGTGGGACGACGCCGCAAAGCTTCGGAATGTCTTCTTCAGTCTGGAAGACGGCGCTCGTGCATGGTATGAGAATAGTGAAGAAGTTCTAACATCTTGGCATGAGTTCCGCCGTCGTCTGCTTGAGACATACACCAGCGCGGATCGTCAGGAACGAGCTCAGCGGGCTCTGCAGTCCAGTATATAGAAGCCCAATGAGACTGTCAGCATATATGTCGAAGACATCACGCGTCTGTTCCCGAGTGCTGACCGTGCTATGTCGGAAGACAAAAACCTCCGCCACTTAATGCGCGGAGTCAAAGAGCAACTTTTCGCTGGCCTCGTACGCAACACCCCGAGTACTGTCGCCGAGTTTTTTACGGAGGCGGTTACAATGGAGGAGGTCCTTCATAGGCGTTCCACCGTATACGACAGGCCAGTACTTGCTGCTTCCGTGACAGAGTCCTTCCCGGCATTCGGATACAACCCTGATCTCCTACGGGACATGGTCCGCTCTATTGTACGTAAAGAGCTCCAGAAAATTTGCGGTGCGTCGCAGCCAGCCGTTGGCTCTCTTGCTATTGCAATCCGCGAGGAGGTGCAGCAAGTGATCAGACCTCCGTTGCTGGGTGACAAACCTCAGCCCTACCGGAATGACTTCCACCGCCCGATATACGCTGAGGCCCCGCGACGCCCTGCCCCAGCATCTGCGTCATTTGTTCCTGACCATCACGTCCCGCTACCTTCCGTGCAGCCGGCACAGTACTTGCCGAATGATCGGCCACCTCTGCGCAAGGCGGACGTCTGGCATGGCCCCGACCGAAGGCGTTTGTGCTTCCACTGTGGGGAGCCCGGCCACCTCTTCCGCCAGTGCCCATATAGTGAGCTCGGCCTGCAGGGCTTCCCCGCGGACGCGCCTAAGCCTCCATTTGGTCAACGACCCCGCGATATTGAAGAGTACTTGTCTCTGCAACGTTTGCCACCCTCCGAGCGACGGCAGTCAAGATCGCCGTCACCTCGCCGACCGTCACCATCATCGGCAAGCCAACACTTCTCACGACCAGCGCAAGGCCGGTCGCCGAGCCCTCGCCGGGAAAACTGACGACAGCGACCTCCGGGGGCGGGGTCGCTGGAACTCGACGCTTTACTGTCCCCCCCCCCCCCCCCCCCCCCTACAACGCGAACATTAAGTGGCAGGAACGTGACGACATCGACACCCACAGCTTCAGAAAATGAGGACCGGTTCTCACTCGACATACCTGTATTCATTGATGGTCACAACATTAGCGCGTTGCTGGACACCGCAGCTGATTTTTCCATTTTAAGCGGCATATTGGCAGCTCTTCTCAAAAAAGTTACGACACCATGGTCTGGCACGCAGATCCGCACGGCTGACGGCCACATCGTCACTCCACTTGGCCAGTGTACAGCTCGGGTCCAGATCCGCAACTCCACGTTCGCTGTTAGCTGGCTGGTTCTCCATGATTTTTCTCGTGACCGGATCCTGGGTGTTGACTTTCTCCGTGAGAATGGGGCCATGATCGATCTCCGTCAGCGCACAGTTACTTTTTCTACAGACAACGCCGATGACACTTCTCACACTTGCCCATGTCGCTCCGCCCTTCGCGTTTCCTGAGAGAGTGTGTTCATCCCGCAACGTACCAGTGTTTTTTTTACTGTCGACTGCGATGGGCTCCGTGACGGAACAGCAGTCGCCGAAGGCAATGTTTCAATGTTGCTGACACACGGCATTTGTACGGCCAGAAGGCTCGTCCACATACGCAATGGTAGGACCCAATTACTAGTTACCAATTTCACCCACGAACTTCGGCACCTCTTCCGCGCCACAGCAATCGCGTTCGCCGACCAATTAGCTGGTGTTTCTGAATGGTTTGCGTGCACAGCCGTGGAACCTCTGAAAATAACTCTCGATCACATTGACATCAGCTCAGGGCTGTCAGAGGTTCAACGCCGCGCTCTCCGTACCTTACTACACCAATACACAGCCTGCTTTACGTCTTCTTCGAAAGTTCAACAGACAGCCATTACGAAACACCGCATCATCACGAATGAAGATGCCCGTCCCATACGCCAACAGCCGTACCGTATTTCACCTAAAGAACGCGAGGCCATCCAAACACAAGTGAAGGAGATGCTCAATGACGGTATTATTCAACCATATCAGAGTCCGTCGTCGTCGCCTGTTGTTATAGTTAAGAAGAAGGATGGAACGCTGAGCTTTTGCGTCGATTACAGGAAGTTGAACACCATAACTAAAAAGGACGTATACCCATTGCCCCGCATAGACGACTCGCTCGACCGTCTTCGCCGCGCCAAATAGTTTTCCTCGATTGATTTAAAGAGCGGGTACTGGCAGATTGAAGTTGATGAACGGGATCGGGAAAAAACAGCCTTCATTACTCCCGACGGTCTATATGAATTTAGGGTGTTGCCTTTTGCCCTCTGTTCAGCGCTGGCAACGAATCAAAAAATGATGGACACAGTTCTCGCTAGCCTCAAATGGCAAACTTGTTTAGTTTACCTGGATGACGTGGTCGTATTCTCTGAAACCTTTGACGAACATCTTAAACGCCTGCGGACTGTATTAGATGCCCTTCGGTCGGCCAATTTAACGCTCAAGCCCGAAAAATGCCACTTCGGCTACGGACAACTGAAGTTTCTAGGCCACGTTGTGAGCGCCGCCGAGGTCCAACCCGATCGCGACAAAACTGCGGCTGTGGCCGAATTTCCGGTTCCTGCCACGAAGAAAGCGCTGAAACGCTTCCTTGGTCGGTGCGCCTACTACCGTCGCTTCATCGCCGCCTTCTCCCAAATTGCCGAACCCCTGACCCGTTTGACACGTGACGATACCCCGTTCGTGTGGACTACCAAACAACAGGAGGCTTTCACAGACCTACGCCGACGCCTGCACACCAGGCCTGTTCTTGCTCACTTTGATGAGCAGGCTGCCACCGAGATCCACACAGACGCCAGCAACATCGGCCTGGGTGCTGTCTAGTCCAACACCAAGGTGGCGTGGAACGCGTGATTGCATATGCGAGTCGCGTTTTGTCTCGCGCCGAAATTAACTACTCTACCTCGGAGAAGTGCCTCGCGTTTGTGTGGACCACGATGAAGTTTCGACCCTACCTCTACGGCCGCCATTTCAAAGCCGGCACAGACCACCATTCCTTGTGCTGGCTGGCCAATCTACGGGGCCCATCAGGCCGCTTAGCAAGCTGGAGCCTCCGCCTCCAGGAATTTCACTACACCATAGCCTATAAATCTGGACGCAAGCAAATATGCCGACACGCTCTCCCGCGCACCAGTCGACCTAACTGATGACAGCATAGAGGACGACAGTCGTTTCCTTGGAGTGGTCAGAGATTCCTAGGTAATGGCGAGGCAGCGAGATGACATCACCTTACGACCCGTCACTGACAATTTGGAGGGCCGCACTGCTATCATACCCCGGGAGTTTTCCCGGAACCTCTACTCTTTTTGCATGCGCAATTGCATACTGTTCAAGAAAAACTCGAGCCACGGTGAGCGCGCCTATCTCCTCATCGTGCCGGCAGACCTCCGTGCCGCCATCCTTTTTGCCTCTCACGACGAGCCAACCTCTGGTCACTTGGGGTTTACACGCACTCTCGCTCGAGTACGCAAGACCTATTATTGGCCAAAGCTTGCTGCCACCATCCGCCGCTACGTCCGAGGTTGCGTTGAGTGCCAGCGCCGCAAGTCACCTCCCCTCAAGCCTGCGGGTTTACTCCAACCAGTTCCACCCCCTCGGACGCCCTTTGAACAAGTCGCCATGGACCTTCTCGGCCCATTCCCCCTATCGTTGGCCGGCAAAAAGTGGATAATTGTCGCCACAGACTACCTGACACGCTATGCCGAAACCAAAGCGGTGCCGCGTGGCACATCATCTGAAATTGCGCAGTTCTTCATGCATCGCATTGTTCTGCGACATGCCGCCCGTCCAGCGTAATCACCGATCGGGGAACGGCTTTCACAGCGCAGCTCATGCACGAGCTATTCAAGTTCAGTCATACCAGCCATCGCAAGACTACTGCCTACCACCCGCAGTCCATTGGGCTCACCGAGAGACAACAAAACTATAGCGGACATGCTCGCTATGTACGTAGACGTCCAGCATAAGACTTGGGACCAGATCCTTCCGTACGTGACTTTCGCGTACAATACGGCCGTACAAGAAACCACTCACTTTACGCCATTTCGCCTTGTTTATGAGCGCGATGTACATACCATGTTGGATGCCATGTTTCCATGCACTGCCGTCGACCGGGCGCTCACGCCACACGCCGAAGAATTTGTCCAAAACGCGGAGGAAGCCCGCCAACTTGCCCGCATGCACATCAGGAGGCAAGAGGGCACAGATGCACGCCGCTACAACCAGCGACACCGCCACTTCGAGTTCCAGCCGGACGACCAAGTGTGGGTATGGGCCCCTGTCTGTCGCCTAGGCATGTCGGAAAAACTCCTATGCCGCTACTTTGGCTCCTACAGAGTGTTGCGTCGTATAACAGATGTGACTTATGAAGTTCTGCCCGACGGTTCTGTGCACAGTGCGCGCCTTCGACCCCAGCCAGAAGTAGTGCACGTACTGCGTATAACACGTTTTTGGGCAAGTTGGTAACATTCTTGATTCATATTGCAGCGAAGAAGCACACACACAGAAGGAACCAGCAAAAACACGGACGAACGCTGCAGCGTTCGTCCGTGTTTTTTGCGTGTGTGTGTGCTTCTTCGCTGCAATATGAATCAAATACTGCGTATGAAGCTTTTTTTCACGCACTGACAGCGCTTCCACAGTTGTTTCGGTTTTTGTTTTTTCGCACAGGCCCGTTTCCCCCTGTCATTTTGCCACTTCGATTGTTGTTCCCCTACTTCCTTCAGTTAGCTCGTGGCGTCGTAGTGGTTTTCCGTATTTCTTTTCTTTTTTTCCGGGAGGGGAATAATGCCACCGGGTGGCCCCATGTGGCATCAGAAGACAAAGAGGTGAGAGTTGGCTCACGCGCCCTGAGAGCTGGTTCTGGAAACGCTGCTGGCGAACGGTGTCTCCTGTGTTGGTTCTGTGACAATATAAGGAGTGAATATCAGGCCGCCGGACCGGCGTACTTTATACTATATATTATCGCAAAAAAACGTCAGCATTGCGTGTAGTATCATTTCTCCCCCACACCGCTACCACCGGTGGCAACGTGCTCACGCAGATGGCTGCGACAAGCTACAGGTGCAGGCCAGCACCATGCGCGCCTTCCCTCTTCAGACCATCTGCGCGTGTGCAATGCCAGTGCATGGTCGAGGTATGCGGCTTCGCTAAAGGCTACGCTAAACGTATCTAATGCTGCTCTCAAAGTCTAATGCAAGAGCACCACTAGCACAGAAATGCCATATTGCACTACGTTTTTGCTCGAGCTTACAGGCCCGCATAGAAGTTGCTCAATTAAAAAAAAATCATATTTTTCGGTGGAAGTGGCGAGTGATGGACGCACCCTTACACGGCTTGCATGTTCTTTCGCTCTTTTTCTGGGTTTGTGCATTCTTTTTTGTTGTTTTAGTTCCTGTGCATCGCCACTGCTGCTGCCAAACCTGTCGTAAAGAGGTTTGTGTACGAAATGCACACGAACTGTATGACATGTGTACGAATGAATAAGTTTTCGTTGCCTGCTACAGAATCATTGACACTCCTCATGGCCTAATCATATGTAAATAATGTGGCTACCCATATGATGTAGAAGGCTGTTCAGGAATTCGTGAGTAGGGCAAACCATTGAGTTCTCGTTCTCGCACAGCATTCCACTCTCCAACACCAAAACAGAATCATCTCGCAGCAGAAATGTGCCCCCCATGGCCGAGCCTCCTGGTTCTGATTTCGCCTCTGCTTTTTTTGAGCTCAATAAAAAAAAAACAGTTTAATGGCACTGAAAAAAACAGTCGATAAGCTGAGCAGTTCGTTCAGACAAAGGCTGACAACTTTCTTGAAATCATGAAACGTGTGGATAATCAAGACAAAGAAATCATGCACCTGCGGAAAAGAACGGCACGGGTAGAAAATACGCGCTGCGAAGAACAACCCACTCAGCCGAACCTTGATTTGGAGCAGCTGGAATTCAGAAGCAGGGAAAAAGATAATAAAAATTATGGTGTTTCTGAAAGTTAGCTTGAGAATTTGCTAGGCAAAGTGAACGAAGTGGCTAAAAAAATTAATGTCGGAGATATTAGTGAGAGCGACATTGAGGCCTGCGACCGGCAACACCAGCGCTTTCAGCGACAAGCTGAAAGAAACCAATAGCTTCGCCGCGGTGGCTCAGTGGTTATGGTGCTCGGCTGCTCACCCGAATGATTCGGGTTCGATCCCGGCCTTGTCGATTGAATTTCGATGGAGGCGAAATTCTAGAGCCCCGCGTACTGTGCGATGCCAGTGCACACTAATGAACCCCATTTGGTCCATATTTCCGGAGCCCTTCACTACGGCGTACTTCACAGCCTGAGTCACTTTGGGACGTTACAAACCCCAAACACCAAAGCCAAACCATTGAAAGCAATAGCTATTGGGCAGAAAAGGGCGAACGTCTGTACTGGTGTGAAAACCTTGCCAGAAGAACAAAATCTTTACTTCTGAAAACTAAAGATTGAGCTTGCAAAAAAAAAAAAATAGTGGTGCTCTAGCTCCGTGTAAGCAGAGTGAGAAACGGTAGCGTCACATTGGATTAGCCTTGTAAAGTCTTGTTATGCTGTTCGTTGAGCGTCTCTTTGGTATTTTTCTCGCTAAACCAGCGCTTCTCAATCCTTAACCAAACGTAAGCAAAGTTAATTTTTCATGCTCTCCTGAACGCGTGATCTTACGGCCTAGCACGTGCTCACCATGTGTGCACTTCGTGCCTGGCGCGCCGGTGCTGCTTCCGTTATGTATTCGCTTTAGGAGGCCATGACGTGACGGCCTAGCACGTGTGCGCGGACTTATTCCTAGGCACGCCGCTGCTCCTACCGTGATGTATTCAGTTGAAGATGGCGTAACGTCACGTCCTATCAAGTAAACTTTAGGCTGTTCTGCGAGCCCACGGTCGATCATGGGATCTAAGTTTGGTTGACCCTGACGTCCCCGGCTCGACCTTGACTTGACCTTGAAATCACCGTGACAGTCTCGCCTTGACCATGACTTGACCTTGGCATGTCCAATTGCTTGGCCATTGGTATGATCACTGACCATTCACCCGTTCTACAAACTTATAAGTCACCTTGGCTGAGACTTGAAGGTCACAAGCAACGCACGGCAGTCTCATCCCGAGACCTCTAGAAGTGAAGCTACCGCTTTAAAAATATCAGGTTTACTTGGTGCTTTAGTGCCAAGGTATTCGCGGAAGGGAAGGTGAGACTGCCCAAATCATTCGATATTAAAGTGACATTGAGGACCTTTAATGCTAAGCATGTATCGTTTGTATCGTTTGTGAGGATACATGCTTACCATGATACATGAGAAGGTGATTTGCGGTAGATGGTAATCTCCAACTTCATGTAGGATGTGTTTCTGGAAACGCAAGTTAATGGCTCGTTCATGAACGCTATGGAAGCTGTGCCAGATAGGGTATTTACCTCGTTGGTATTTCATAACGATGATGGCACAAAACCCCTACCCGCATTATAATACGAGTCCATATGGTGTCTTGCCAACTATTTTTTATCTTTATTTTTGTTTGGAACAGACCACTGCGAGGTGGTTACAGAGATCTTAGAGCCCTCGGGGACACTACATTCTCTCTGCATTCGATTCCAACAGGTATTTCCGTTCCCGACTGTCGCCAATACCGCGCACCACTCGGCCTGATTGGCGTTGCGTACAGTCCGCTCAACAGTTGGTGTTATCGGCTTTCAGAGGTGCGTTCCAGGATTGAGGACCCATGTCAGGAGACCAAACCGGCGCGCATTAGCGCAGTGTGAGATATCTGCCCCTTTTTATTCCAACTAAAATGACCGGAGAAATTATTTTGGCCAAGCCGATTTTCATATGAGAACAAATGAGCTGAAACTCTCTTGTACAAGCCGGGGCATATTGCAAGCGACGGATGCTTCAGACGCGTAGGCAAGTAGGCAGGAATTTAACGAAATAATCGTTGCAGGAGTCGGTGTTTTAAGGCCCAGTGGGACACACGGTTTATATGGACCAAGACGTAGAGGATCGCAGCCTAGTATTTTATACCACTTCGGGGTTTCTGAGGTGCCCTAGCACCGCAGAGTATTCAGGTTTTTTGGAATTCTGCCTCCATCCAAATGCTGCCCCGCGGCCGAGTCCCGATTTGGCCATCTTGGGATAAGTAGCCCAACGCAGAAACCTCGTAGCCTCCACGTCGAGTCCAACCATATGAAGAAATCGAACTCAAATTAGCTGTTAGACGAAGACAAGTCCCCTTGTCGAAGCGTTGGCTCAAGCAACCTGAGGTTTTCCCCTCCTTTGTTCATTTTGTGATCGCCAAGGACCATCTACCATACCCTCTCTCTACCATGGACTGTTAGTAAAGTTGTCCGTTCAAAAGCAAAAAATAACGAAAATTTCAACACTGGCATTAGTTATACGCCCACCTGGAAGTTGGCGAAATGGCAGGAGCAGCCGTTTTACTCCGACTAGCTTTTACATATCTACGAGTGCGTCTTAGCGACACACACGCCCCCTAAATCAGCGCACTCGAGCGCACACACCTATACAGGTGTTAAATGCGACTGGCGGCATATATGCGACAGACAAGCTGCACTATCGTAAGTGCTACGGGGAATCAAATGCTGTCATTGAACTGCTTCCTATTTATCGCATTCATTTAGAACGTAAAGGAAGCGGAGCAAGGTTCGACACCGGTCGCCGCTGGAGACCCCCGTTATTCTCCAGGCTGTTAAGAACGGCGTCAGCAGGACTCAGCCAGTACCGACGTTTCTCTTTTATGGATTCGAGAAACCCCTGCCCACTCGACGACGTCTGCCTCAGGGCATGCCGGATTGACCTTGAGGCGAGGGCAACGCACTTTGTTGCGTCTCCGCACAGTACTCAAAAAAAACAACTGAACAAAAAAGCGCCCGATTCTCCGCGGTGGGCTCACGTGCGGGGAGACGCCAAGCCGGTGGACGTTACCTATAACAATTCGCAATAAACATGGCGGAAGTCAAGGCACCTCGTTTCGGTGGCTCTTCTGCGCACCGAGCACCGCGGGGGGCTGGCGGGGGACTTCCGCAACAAACGTGAACGTCCAGAAGGACAAAGGACGACTTCCGGAAGCCTTTTCCTGACCTCGCGTTGCCCCCTTTTGCGACGGATTTCTCCCAACGGACAGTTCACGGCAGCCCGGGAAACCCTTCGGCGGGTCCGAGAACGTCGCACTCCGCAGTCGTCTTTACCTCGGAGGGATTCTCCTCTCCCAGGCTCAACACCTGCAGGAGGGTGTCCACAAGTGTTCCGGGTGCGTGTTTGTCCGCACGAGTGAGAGTTTCTGGCCACTCCCACCCTGACGACGGTGTGATCAACCTAGGGAAGAAGCACGCTGTAATATTCGGTGTCGAATGTGGTCGAGGACCAAATTTCTGATCCGGACCCTTGTAAAAATGTAAATAAATTCAGTCTTCTTTAACCCCTTCGAACTTCTTCGCTCAGCTGCACTCCTGTCCTGGTGGTGGGAACGGGCGTCGTCTGGACCTTGGTTCTGCCTAGCCGCAACCTCGAACATCGCCCTCAACAAGGCCTAGTGATGAAGACATGGCCTTGATAACGAGACCAACTTATTCCATATCTATTCTATTCAGATCGTTCTCGCCATTCGTGATTAGCTCAAGCAGCGACACTCTAGTGCTATTAAAATCACCGCCCTTTTGTCGAGGCTTGGGAATAAAGATTCGATATATACGAAAGAAAAGCGACGTTACATTACGCCACCTTTTGGGTCTTAATTTCCACCGCACCTCTGCATTCGAGAGATAGTATTGTCCGCATTCGCTCCATGTTGCATTGTGCTCGAATAACGGTGCATCTCCTGTTCATTTAGGGCAGCCCGCGTGATTACACCTAGGACAGGAGTTGACTCGCTAGTACGAGTGGAGGCTATGCGAGCGTCTGAGCGGGCAAATGTGCCGAGTGCAAGGAAACTCACCCGAATCAGAATCAATGACTGATATTATGATCACGTCGCCCGAGTCCCTCGACGGGTATGGCACACGAGTTGTATTCTGGTTTGAGACTTCCGCCGTGACGGTGTATCGTCCTTTGCCTGTGAACTGGCAGAAGTAGCCGCTGTAGGTGCCATCATATTGGTGGCTGTCGGGTTCTGTGAAAAAGTAAGGAAAGGCACATGATGACCGAAAAAGAGAGAGTGGAAGGAAGAAGGATGTTATGAAAGCGAGAGAGTGCAAGCAAGAAGGTTGGAAAGAAAGCGACAGTCTGGGAGAAATAAAGAGAGAGAGAAAGAGCAAGAAGATAAGAAAGAGCAAGAGGAAGAAAGAAAGAAAGAAAGAAAGAGAAAAAGAAAGAGAGAGAGAGAGAAAGAAAGAAAGAAAGAAAGGAAGAAAGGAAGAAAGAAGGAAAGAATGAAAGAAAGAAAGAAAGAAAGAAAGGAAGAAAGAAAGAAAGAAAGATAGAAAGATAGAAAGATAGAAAGAGAAGAAGAAAGGCAGGAAGACGGGACCACAGGAAACACCAACGTAACAGACGTCACAGCGCATTTCTGATGGATCACGATGTTCAGTGACTGGTTACGAGAAATAATTCGCATCACGTTCCTCCGGCTTTCGAGAATCAGGTATTAGATATTTAATGAAGACCATTGATATATATAAAAAAAGAATTTCGATAGTCTTGCATTCTCTCTTCATTCTCTCTTTATCGCGCTTTTTGATCTTTCCGTAGCATGATATCCCCTTCAAGTGATATAGGGTAGGTTAAGGTGTTTAGTAATCCCTTCGACTTTCTTGAGTGACTCCACACAAACAAGGAGACAAAAACACGCAGGACAAGGTCCGAGCACAACCCTTATTTTATGAGGGAAGTCCAGCTTATTAGCCATTGTTAGTAGTACACCGCGGAAGAGGGTCGGATGTTTCTTACCACACCTAGCAATAGCTCTTACTTATTCCGTCGTCATGAAGGCGGATCTTTATCGGATGCGCATCGTTGTTTGGGCGCTTTACTGTGGCGACGACCACGGCGTCTATAACCGGCTTCCTGCCCTTGGTGACCTTCACATAGACGGTCGCCCCGTTGAACCTGTCCACCTCTCGTTTGCTCATCTTGCAGTGGACTCGTATCTGCTCGTCGTCGTTGTTCCTTGGTTCCGTCTCGACCCCGACGTTGACCTTCACTGGGGCCGGGGTGGGACTTGTCACGTGCAGTGTCCAGGTTCCAACCTTGTAGGCGAAAAAAAAAGTGTAAGTAAGCCTTTGTGATGTTGGTTTCTTGTAATTGTTTGTAATGCTGGTGAGATTTTTTTTAGAGGGCGCTTTCACGTCGGACATTTCATCCGGGGACCTTTTCAACGCGAAGTTTATGTGCAGGCGTTGCATATGAAGTGCACATCTCGACAGAGTTGACAAAAGAACTCCACATTATCGTCAAGTGTGAACGCCATTCAAAGAAATCTAGGCGTAGAAATGGGAGAAAAAATGGCGGACACCGCCATCGGAAACTGCTATGGCGGAAATTCCCGCGCGAGTCACGTGTATGCGACCTGCACCTGCGTGGGCAGTGAACGCAGAGTAGGTGAAGCAGGCTTGGACAGGGGCAGGAATTCACAGGTGGAAGCTAGGAGGTGTGGAGGCTATCGAGAGGAAGGGAACAAGGCAAAATCAGGAAAGAGGTCGCAGCAAGAGCCAAAAGATGGACCGAAAGGAAGTGCCTGAGTGACAGCAGGAGGCGGAAACCTGAAATTAGGAAAGAGGGAGGGAGAGCACCCAGGTGCACACAGCTGGTGGCTCACACATAATGACGTGTGCAGGATGTACGATATGAGTCACTTCAGACAACACAATTTTTAAATTAGGCGTTTTGAGCTTAAAGAGCGATTTCTTCGCCGTAGCATTGCCAGCCGTATAGAAGATTAGTATACAGCCATGACGCGGTAACTAGAAGGCTCGTTATCTAGTAGTTATCTCTATTATTGTTAGGCTTATAATTATGCGAGGCGCGTACCCCACCCAAAGTAATATCCATAAGATTTTGTAGATTTTCGAAAAAGCGGTTACCATTGGCGCTGTGGCCCAACAAATTTCGGCTGCATCGGGTCAAAAAGATGCGGTTTTGAGAAGCTTGCAGGCAAAGCGACCTCTGCAGGTTGACGTAACTGGTGGAAAGAGTCAAAATTTGATGTGCCGCAGAGCCAAGGGTAGGTGCGTTTTCTAATTCCGATCAAGTTATATGGATATTACTTAAGGTGGAATACACCGCTTGAAGAAATTAAGGAGTCTAACAGTATTATTTAAAAGGTTTATAATTGAATATCAATTACCTACCTACCTCACTAGCACGTTTTAGATGTATTCTCTTGTACTACATGACTGGCAAAGCCGTGCCGAAAAGAACGCTTCTCTAACGTAAAACCCAATTTTTTTAAATTTGCATCGTCTTGAGTGAAACACCCTGTATATACTTAACAATCAATGACCGTGTTTGTGTGTGTCTGTGTGCGTGCGTGTAAAACAGCCTAAACATTAATAAAGCCCCCTTAATTAGTAGCCAACTTAGACCATTATAACTGTAAAAATTCCCGAGCGCACTGATTTAAGTACTATCCTTACCTATCTAGTTCATTCGAATACCAAAGGTAATTGCACTTTCATGCTACTTCACTTCCATTCCTAAATTAAATGCCATATATCTGAAACCGTCTAATGAGTGACCATGAGCCCAAATACCCAACACTGTAATTCACAATAAACAAAAAAATACGCTCTTTTTCAAAACACACACACTTTGATTTTTGCCAAAAGGCCGAGCAGCGATAACACACACACACTCATTCAGCCGCGGTGGCTCACTGGTTATGGTGCTCGGCTGCTGACCCGAAAGACGCGGGTTCGATCCCAGCCGCGGCGGTTGAATTTCGATGGAGGTGAAATTCTAGAGGCCCGTGCACTTTGCGATGTAAGTGCACGTTAAGGAACCGCATTTGGTCGAAAATTCCAGAGCCCTTTACTGCGGCGTCTCTCATAGCCTGAGTCGATTTGGGAAGTTAAGCCCCACAAACCACAACCACCTCAAAACACAAACAACACTAGACAATTACCACAGTTACCAACAGAAACCACGTCCAAACTCTTTAACACGTTGGGATAAGCATACTATATAGTAGTAAGCATAGCTTAAAACCATTCACAAAACTCTAAGGACCCGTATATACATTATGTGACGCAAAAATGCTTACAGCCACACAATTCCCGGCCAAAACAGCATTCATAGCACCCATCGTCAGACAGCTGGGGGGAGGAGGGGGGGTTGTCTTATTGTTCTTTTTTTAAATTTACCTTTTCAAATCAACCTTCAGTCATATATCCCCAAATGCCGCAAGAGCAAAGATTCTCAGCTACCACTTTCTCTCCATTTTCTTGAAATTCTTCGACATCCGCCCATCAGTAGTCAACATGCCGAAGCCCGGCCTTCTCATCATGCTTCCTGCATCTCCTCATTTTCATTAGCTAAGCCATCGCAGCAAAAAAAGTCATTATTTACGTTCATTATACACACCACAGTATTACACCATAGTATTTGGATTAGTCGGTAGAGCACCGTACGCGACATGCGGAGGAAATCGGGAGCGAATCCCATCGGCAACATGTGGTTGTCTTTCTTGTAGGTTCTTCTGATTTATCTGCTATCTAAAAATATTTATTTTCTCTCAAAAATAAAGTAAAACTACAAAAGAAAAAAATGGCCGTAGCTTAACTCAGTTATGCCTGGATATACGTAGCGAGAGGTGAGGTTCATCTTATCGATTAGCTTGGTTATCAAAAAGTTACATCTTGATCATTGAGCTTGATACGTCTCAATGTTTAGGTTTTGTTGTTACCTATCGTTAAGTCATGGTTATATTAAACACTAGACATTTGTAAAGTGTAAAGGATTTATTTTCAGTCTTCAGCTTGTCGTTTTTCAGTTGCCACATAGACGGCCCGATGGTCGGTGAAGTAGCAAGCAGCCGTCTTAATGGCTCCGACAGAGTACTTTGAGGCCAAGGTTTGTCTCTGGTAAAGCAGGTCGATCGCGGTTCCCCAAAGTGTAGTCTGCATGTTGGGGTCACTGGCCAGATCCAGGTTGGGCTTATCTTTAAATGGAACGTTAATCGAGTCCGGCGCCCTGTTAAAGTCTCCTGCCGCGACACGCAGTTTCTCGGCAATTCGACGCTTGGGGATGCGGGTTGCCACTACTTCAATGGTTTTCGGGATAGAGTTGCTTGGTGACACGTACAACACTTCAACGGAGAGACCGCTTTCTACCAACCGGACGGCACGCGATTACCCTTGGGAACTGCTACGATAGGCAAAGGATTGACGGCGATTCCTTCCTTAAGGTAGACGCAGACTCCGGTGTTCTTTATCTAAATCCACTCGCCTGGCCGTGTCGTACTTACGACGCTTCTCGAGGCGTGCGGCTCGTTCATTCTCCGTCCCCTCGGCTCGCTGCTTGCTCTTGGTTTCGTACCGACGAGGAAGCATGCTTCTCTCAGTCTCTCCGAGTCTCCATATCAGCCGACGAATCCCATCAAGCCACCCCTTCTATATATACGATGCATCGCTGACTCCTCCTCTGCTGTTGCAACGCGGTTTCACCGGCTCCTTCTCTGACGTCACGCCAGATGGCGCGGCGGGGGTCATCTGACGAGCGGCGCTGCCAGCTGCGGTGCTTGCTAGGCAACGGCTAAGCTCGCGATGTGGCCACCGTATACCGATGTGGCACCGATGTGGCACGTATACGCAGCACTGATGGGCAACTTGCTCCAATTTAGGGAGTCTTCTACGAAATGTCAAACTGGTCAAGAGCGCACAGATTCAAGCGGCCACTTACCGTTGCCGGACTCGGTATGGCGATGACTATTTCGTCTCTGTTCGCCGTTTCATGGCAACCTTGGCACGGCTTCCCGCTGGGGTCAGTGAGGTTGGCGTGGATTCGCATGTTGCCAGGGCTTTTTCGCTTCACGTACACCACCGTCGAGTCTCCGACAGCGGCGTCCACTTGGAACTTCCTCTCAAGCAAACTCGTGAACTCTTCGTCGGCATCCAGCAGCTGTTGAGAGACGAGACCATCAGGAAGAATTAACCGAATGAAGGAAGTCTCGGAAGTGGAAGTAGACCTCACGCATAAAGGAAGAAAAAAGGAGGAAGCAAAAGAAGGTGCAGCGATGGTTGGTGTGTATTCTGTACGGGTGGACACGAGAAAACCATCTATTATAAGCCGACCTAAAATACGTTCGCGGCTCCCGTCGATAGAACAAAGAACTTTCAAACGCTCGGCTTCATCTTTATCAGCAGCCTGGATCTCTCCTACT
The DNA here is from genome assembly GCF_055824585.1 of Amblyomma mixtum. Lineage (NCBI taxonomy): Eukaryota > Metazoa > Arthropoda > Arachnida > Ixodida > Ixodidae > Amblyomma > Amblyomma mixtum. The sequence goes on along the minus strand of NC_143018.1, from coordinate 31,013,470 downwards.
TTGTAACCGGCCAATTTGTTAAAGGTCTTAGACGTGTATATCTGCAACAGACATATGTTAAATAACATGGAACAGGCATCTCCTAAAGAGTGAAGGCTGTACAGGGCTTTAGCAAGAAACTCTTGATTTTGCGAGCGTTTACAGGTATAGAATTTGTGTGAAAGGTAATTTTGATGTGGGAAAACAAAAAAAAAGAATTCGTCTTTACATAAAGCAGTTTACCGTACCTTTCGGTTCATTAACATGAAAAGGCAAAACTAATGAAGCTGAATAAGATAGGAAAAGTACGATGGTAATACTTTACGATCCAACCTGAATAAGATGATAAGCTTCCGATCGAAAAAATTCGAGAGGCACTTTGACCGTCTAAAGTGCGTAGGGGCGAGAGAGAGAGAGAGAAACAACTTTATTGCCATAGATTGGCGGGATTTAGGGCAGGTGGGCTTGGTGTGGCCCCCAGGTGGGGGCGACTTCCTGGGCCAACGAAATGAGTGCCAGTTGGATGCTCTTGTCTGGCCTTTTGAGGAGTTGGTTCCATCCGTCTTCGGAGGGAGCTGGCAGTAATGTTCGAGGGGGCGGATTTCCCGCGCAACCCCAGAGGATGTGAGCCTGGGTGGCGATTTCTCCCTGGTAACAATTTTGGCAGACGGGGTCGTATTCCCCGTCTGTGATGAGTGAAAGTCTAGAATGGCTAAGGATAGAGTGTGTCTGCAACCTGCGGAGCAAGGTGGCTTGCGCTCCATTCAAGTCGGGGTGTGGAGGCGGGAACTGGCGTCTCATCTCTCTGTAGAGGTTGGTAATTTCGGCAAAGGTCTGGGGAGCCTCGGCAAGAGCGCCTGGGTCCGTGGGGCCGGCCGCCCGGTTGGTTAGTCCTCGGGCTAGTCGGTCGACCCCTTCGTTTCCTGAGTTTCCCGCGTGGGCGGGTACCCAGACCAGGTTGATCTTATGGTCGGGAGTGCAGCCGCGAAGGATGCGTGCAGCGCGGTGGCAGATAAAACCTGCCGAGTAATTTTGTATCGCTCTTTTGTAGTCGCTGAGGACTGTGCGCGTACGTGGGTCAGCGATGGCCAGCGCGATGGCGGTTTCTTCTGCCGGTGTCGGAGAGTGAGCGACTACTGTGGCTGCGGTGACGAGAGTAGACTGTGGCGTGGTTGCACAAGCCACGTATGTGTTTGCACTTTGCCGTGCAGCATCTACGTATATTGCGTGCTCGTCGGCAAGGTATGTGGCATTTAGTGCTTGGGCTTTCAGCTGACGGCGCGTATCATGGCGGCCAGGTAGCATGTTTTTGGGGATTGGTTTTATAACTAGGCGGCTATAGACCCCTATCGGAATGGGCGTCGTGGGGTGGACGTCGCCTATGGGGTTGATGTTGAGACGGTCAAGTATGAGCCGCCCGTGTTTAGTGCGGGAGAGGCGGTGGATTTGGGCGGTCTTGTGTGCCTCTATGAGTTCTGTGAGCGTGTTGTAGATGCCGAGTTGGAGGAGGTGCTGTGTGCTGGCGTACTGAGGTAGCCCCAGTGCCGCTTTGTACGCTGAACGTATAATGCTGTTCACAGCTTCCTCGTCCTTCCGGCGGAGGTGATAGTAGGGGTAGGAGTAGACTATCCTGCTAATGAGGAAAGCTTGCGTGAGCCGACAGAGTTCATCCTCCTTCATACCTCTGCGGCGGGTGCGGATGCGGCGGATAAGGCCGTTGACCTGATTGGCTGTGGTGCGGAGGCGCTGAATGGCCTCCGAGTTTTGCGTGTTGTTCTGTATTGACATACCCAGAACGCGGATGGTGCGGACCGGAGGTATGGGATGTGTGTCGACTTGAAGCACAATAGGTTCTTGCGGGTCGGGGACGGGCAGGCGAGCTCGTCTGTCCCTGATGACTAGTAATTCGGACTTCGTGGAGGAGCATGTGAGCCCGTTCGCCTGTACAAAGGAGTGTACCTTATCGATTGCTGTTTGGAGGGAGTTTTGGATTTCCCCGTCACAACCAGAGTTGGTCCATAGGGTAATTGCATCGGCATATATTGAGTGTTTAATGTGAGGTACCTCTTCCAGGAGCGGAGGGAGGCCTCTCATTGTAGCGCTGAAAAGGAACGGAGATAGGACTGCTCCTTGTGGTGTTCCTCGGGTGCCTAGTCTAATCTTCTCGCTGTGGAGGTCTGCAATGTGAAGTTCTTCTGCACGGTTATGAAGAAAGTCGGCGATGTAGTTGTAAGTGCGAGTGCCTACATTCATTTGTGAGAGGTTTGCCAGGATGGAAGCATGTGACACGTTGTCGAAAGCCTTGCTGACATCTAGGCTTAGGATGGTTCGTGTAGCTCGGATGGGTCTCGGATAGAGGATGTCGTGTTGGATTTGCCACACAATGCCTTGAGTGGAGAGGCCGGTTCTGAAGCCGATCATAGCGGGGGGAAAAAGGTCATCTTGGTCTACATGAGTGTTCCATGACCTTTCCCAGGCAGGACGTGAGCGAGATGGGCCGAAGGTTGCCCAGCTCGAGTCGTTTGCCTGGCTTAGGTATGAAAATCACTTTGTCATGCTTCAAAGTGTCTGGAAGGCGACCCTCATGCCAGTGTTGGTTGAAGAGGTCTGTGAGTGCCTCGATGGACTGGTCTTCGAGGTTACGAAGCATCTTGTTGGTTATGCGGTCGTCGCCAGCGGCCGTGGTGGTTTTAATCTGGTTGAGGGCGGCGCGGACTTCTTCCGTGATGTCGGCGTCCATGTTGGTGTTCTGAGCACCCGTGTATCCTGAAGAGATGGGAATTTCAATGGAAGTATTCATGTATTTGTCTTTCAGGGTAGCAAGTAGTTCCTCATTTGTTCCCTGAAAAGCGTTTATGACGCGGGTGACGTTCTTGTGAGATGTGGATTTGGTGTGAGTTGGCTCCAGTAGATGTCTGAGCAAGAACCACGAGTTTTTGCATCCTAACTGGCCGTTAAGACGGTCGCAGGTTTGATGCCATTGCTCCTGACTCAGTTTGACGTAGTAAGCTTCGATCTCTCACTCGAGGCGAACGAGACGGAGCTTGAGGGGTCGATTGTGTTTTTGGTGGAGCCAGCGAGCCCTAAGACTGCGCTGGGCCTCCCACATGTGTATGAGTTTGGCGTCGGGAGAGGGGCCATCCTCGTCCTGGGTAGTCGTGGAGGTGGCATTGGCGGTGTCTTCGAGAAGCGAGTTTGTCCATGCGTCCAGGTCGTCTATGGGGTCCGAAGTGCGATTGGCGCGTACGTATCGGAAGGCGTCCCAGTTAGTGTGCCTGATTGTTCGGTTGGGGGCTTTGCTGTGTGTAGCCGTGAAGGTTGTGCTGAGAACATAGTGGTCGCTACCTATGTTCATGACGAGGTTTTCCCAGCGTGCGTCTATGTTGCGGGCGCAAGTGAGATCGGGGCAGCTGTCCTGTGTGACACTGTTTCCAATGCGAGTAGGCCTGTCGGGGTCTAGGAGCAGTGTCAGGCCCAGTGTTTGGGCTGTCTCCCACACTTTGGCTCCCTTACGACCGCATGCTTTGCGGGGGTAGCCCCACTCGGTATGCGGCGCGTTGAAGTCACCTAAGATGAGTAGCATCCCTGTTTGTGCAGTCGCGCAGGCCTTACGAACGAGGGTTGCCACTCGTGTGCTTTTGTCGCTAGGGGGGCTGTAGACGTTGAGGATGTGGAGCGGGGCTTGTGAGCGACTGTTCGGTAGGACCGTAGGCGCGAAAGCGTTTTCCGCACCACTTTGACTGCCTCTGTGGCACTGGCGACGTCACCACTGGATGACGTCACGCGTAATTACTGACTAATTCCTGAGTCATCACAAATTACTAAATAATGGTTAATGCTGATTACTCACTAAGTAGTAATTAACTGCTAATTAATGACGCTTAAGCTTTGCCTTTCGTTATGGAACGCGGCAGCATGCTGTTGCGCTGCCAGGGAGCCCACAGAACGTCATCACCACCCGTTCGGCGCGATGTTTTGCACTCTGAACGCCACGGTTATTGAGGAAAGGAAATGGCGCAGTAATTCTCTTTCATCTCGGTGGACACCTGAACCCAACCGTGCATGAATGGAGGAAGTGGGAGTGAAAGAAGAAAGAGAAAGAAGAATGAAAAATGAAGAAAACCAAAATTGTATTTGAGGAAAGGAAATTACGCAGTAACTGTCTCACATATCTCGGTGGACACCCGTCAAAAGCGTGACACCTGTGCTGACAAGCTTCTGCTGTCAGCCTTCTGTCAACAACGATGAGGTATTTAAAGCTTTCGCTTAAAAGAGGAAACATTCCAGTTGCTGTCATGCACCCCTCGTCTAGTCTAGTTCCTGCGGCAAAAGTCGTAAGAAACTTGAGCGCGTCAGTCAACTACCGTTCTGTCTACAGCTCTACGGCCCTTGGAGGCATACAGCTCCTTTGCTACCGCAACTAGAAGACCCTAATTATAGTATAGACAGCCCTGCCACTGCTACCGCACGACGTCAGTGCCAGTGCACATGCATCGATAGCGGAGGGCGAACGCGCATGAGCACTGGAGACTGACAGTACGGGGCAGCGGTGGCGCCCTCTGCTCTTCGTTGCTCACTACCAGAATATGCTCAAGACATTGCCAAACGTCGGCCAGCATGCGGAATTCAGTTGCCGGTGTCAGCAGCATTACGGTGACTATGACGTCACAAGTCGAGCTGACGTTAAGTGACGCGTACAAGAGCTCCTCCATATAATCGCCATCCTGTCCCAGCAGCTGGACTGAAAGCGAGTGAACGGACAGCTATTAGAGAGTTTTTTACACGCGCACAAATAGGCTTTGCGCGCGTATTATCCTTAAAGGGCGCCATGTATCTCTGCACACACAAGGAAATGACGGCCAAAGTCAGTGGTCACCTTCATAATTTTTGAAACGTCCAGCGCCAGCGCAACGGGCACGGTGAGGTTGTTGTCCATCTGTGCTTCATCGAAGGTCACCTCGATTCGCTTGGACATGTCCGGCCTTGGGAGGCTGGAAGAAGAAAAAAATTCCCATTTATTCTTTCGTTCCTCAGCGTGCTCAGTAGTTCAGTAGTGCAAACTGCTGGGCTAGTTCGTTCATATTGCATAGAAAGGGAACCAGCGAAAATAGACGCAAGACAAGAACGAAGAAGGCACACACCGCAACGATGGATTTTACGAAGACACATAAAAGAGCGCGGTGTAGAAAAATAGTAGTTCAGGAGTGCAAACTGCTGGGCTAGTCGGTTCATATTGCATAGAAATTCCAGCGTTGCGGTGTGTGCCTTCTTTGTTCTTGTCTTGGGTCTATTTTCGCTGGTTCCCTCTCTATGCACGTGCTCAGTAGCGCGTTCAAAAATTTGTGACGATTGCAGACAATTGTTAGAGCCGCAACAATCGGGCAGGCGCCTTGGAACTCCATGGAACTCTGATCCTGGTTGCCGCTTTTCACTGCAGCCTTTTTTTTAATTTACGCTGATATAATTGACAAGTTTAAAGGTACAAGCAATATGTTGGAAAACTGGCCGTGCTAAATAACGAAACTTTCCACATCGGCGCCGACATTATAAAATACCTAAACGTTCCCGCCCATCGATTGCATAGTTGGGACACAATGGTTGACTGCTTGATCATAAAGTTGGGTCTTTGAATGTGAAGCGTTTTTATTTTTTTGCTACCTCTCTCTAATTTCGCGTTGTATCCGGAATTGTTACGACGCTCTGAACGTCGCGCGCACCGCACATGCGCACATGTGGCCGGTCAGATGCTCAGCTTCCAAGGGCTCGCTCGACGAGCCAGAGTCCATTGGGCAGCCCTGCTATACAAAAGTTGAATAAAACGTCGAGTCACAAGAGATGTGCTCTCGTTGGCCACCATGAACCACAGAAGAGGAGCTCCTTTACAAAAAAATTCAGGGGAGACTTTGCTGACCTAACGTGCGTTGAGGCGAAAGCCTTAAGAGTGGTGTTGTTGCTTGTGTCACTGATGTATGGTTAAGATGTTAAGGTTCTCCTCTAATTACAATCACGACCACCGAGGGGAGCCTTGGGGACATAGAGGACCGCCTTCAGCAGGCCGCTTCCATAGTCGATGCGTAAGCTATTGACTCCGGGCTCCTATGTGCTCCAGCAAATTCACAGCGTCTGCATGTCAGAGCGAACCCAGAGGATAGGACAGCAATACACATCTCTCCCTGATGAGGTTTTGTTAGAGAGATGGAGGAGCTCCGGATTCTTGGCCTGTTCATTCCCCGCAGACTTGGACCTGAATTCACTAGTGCGAAACTCAAGAGAGTAGGCGAACAGGTAGGGCGCATGATCCGGAGCGTTTCCTGGGAGCGTGGCGGTCTGCGGGGCAAGGACGCGCTTCGGCTCGTCTATACCTTCATGACTAGCCGGATACTCTACGCCGTGCCGTACCTTCGCACTGCTAAGAAATACGACGCGCGAATAGACGCGATCATCCGCAAGGCAACGAAGTGAGCCCTGGATCTCTCGGTGGCTACATCTGAGGCCAAACTCAAGGCATTGGGGGTGCTAAACTCCTGCCAGGAGCTGCGGGAGGCCCACCTCATAGACCAATACACACGGCACATGGAGACGGGCCCCGGACGCCGCCTGCTAAACCGCTTACACATTCAACACCATTCCAGTCCAGAGGAGGCGTAGCGTATCCCAGGACACTGGAGCCATATCCTCTAGGTCTGAACGCTCTCCCGTAACACGGACACCGACATGCACAAAAACAGACGACAAGCGCGGGCTTGACCTCTCGAGAGACAACACGGCTCCCGAGGAACACAACCTCTAAATTGCGATCTATGATCGAGACCGCCATGGACCAGATCTTGACTAAGGTCAAATCTGCCGTATCCGCGGTGGTCTCAAAACACATCTCGGACAACGCCCGCCTCTTCCGTCGGACGGGGTCCATTAGGGACGTATCCCGACGGGTCCTTCAATATTCAACCGTCTGGTAATCGATTCGGACAATGAGGACAGCTGCCCCGCTCCTTCCGTCATCACCCGCTTGATGGCGCGCGTAGCTGGCTCTGGGGCAGCCAATCCCTCCTCCTAACCCCTAAAGTTTTTTGTCATGGCGAGACACCTTAAACAAAGGAGTTCCGCTATCTACAATTGGGCCATGTACCTTCAATAATACATTAGAACTGTAGAGGCTTTAAAGACAGCGCTAAGCGGGCCAATTTCCGCTTCTACCTTGAAACCTTCGAGTCCCTACCAGTTGCGGTTGCACTCCAGGATCCAGGCCTGGGCGTCACACTTTGAAATAACACGACGTTCCAACAGGACCCCTAGTCTTGTCTTCTTGTTCACAAAGCCTACACAGCCAACTTAGCGGATCTCAACCTCCAGCTCGAGTATTCCTATGTAATGGTGACTATTCTACCACTCCGCCGCATGGACCCGTCGTTGCATATACTCAACGTGTGCTGCTCTCGAAAACTCAAGCGAGTGACTTTCGCGGAGCTATTAAGCCACGCTCTAAGAGTAGCGGGTCGTGATCCCCTGCAGATTGTGGGTGATTTTAACGGTCCCAGTTAGCTGTGGAGGTATCGCAAGTAGGGCTCGCGCGGAGGTAAGCTGGCAGAACTCGCGTCCACTTTGGGCCTCACCCTCCACGCGGACCCCATGCACGCAACACGGCTAGGAAACTCCGTGACACAAGATACGTGCCCGGACATAACCTTTACTCGCAACATACTACACGCAGACTGGCTCAACACTGAGGAGACCCTCAGTAGCAACCACTGCATCCTTAACACTACACTACGCGCACACCCCCTCAAGCATCTCAGAACACAAGTCCATATCCCGGATTGGACAAAATTCAGGCAAAATTTACACTCACTGGATAATACACCCATTTCCGATCAAGGCTACCCAGCATGGTCCCAACAGCTGCTGACACCTTTTCTCGCATGAAACTAGGATCCAGCTCTGAGAGGCGCTCACGGACGTGGATAACCACCTTCTGTACCTCTGGGAAGCCCATTGCAACCTCGGCCGCCGTTGGCGACGCCAGAAACACAATAGAAAGCTTAAAGCTCGAATTACCGAAATTACCCAGAAAGCGGCAGAATACGCGGCCCAACTTGGCGACTATAACTTAATGGATAGATGCAACACGAGCGCGCGATAAATGTCCAGCCGCAACACGCGGCGTCTCTTTCGAGCCCTAATCGACCCAACCCAAACACGAACTAAAACATTTGCAGCGAGCGATGCACGGTTTCCCTGGCAACACAACTCAACTGGCACAGAAACTTCGGGACCGTTATTTGTGTACAGCCGAAGACCGCCTAGGATCGGCGTACTCTTATGCAGTCAAAGAGAACACGGAGCTGGATGAACCTTTCCAGCTCCATGATCTGTGGGGGGTTCTCGCCAAAATGAAACGGAGAACTGCGCCAGGAAGAGATAAGGTCACCGTCAAGCTTTTGACGAACCTACCCCACTTGGCATACCAGTCCCTACTCCACTACATCACTGCAATTAGGCGCTGGGACTCCTCCCTGCCAATCGACTGGAAAACGGCTCTGGACACTTTTATTCCTAAAGCAAGCGAACCAGTCTACACAGATAACCCTCACCCCATCTCTCTCACCTCTTGTGTGAGCAAAGTAATGGAGACGATGGTGCGGGATCGGTTATCTGGATATCTTGAACACAAACCTGTCTCTGCGAGCACCATTTTCTGATTCCGCCCCCACAGATCCGCACACGATGTCCTCGTGCAACTGAATCGGGAAGTCCTTGACTCTCTCGAATGCCCCATAATGGCCGGGTAGTACTCGCCTTGGATCTTAAAGGGGCATTTGACAATGTAACACACAAGGTCATACTCAGTAACCTAAGCCACACTGACTGTGGCCTCAGCAAATTACGATACATAAGTAAATTTTTGATGTCAATCCTACATTCGCATCCAAGATAGAGAGCATGGTCCATTTACTCGGTATGGGGGAGCCCCCCCAACGCGCGGTAGTTTCCCCGCTGCCCTTCAATCTGGCTATGATGCACCTGCCGGCCCAGCTAGGTGGAGTCACCGGCGTATGGCACGCCCTGTACGCCGATGACATCCCCCTATGGGCCGCGCAGCGCAGCACCGGGGACATTAAAACCAGCCTTCAAACAGCAGCGGCGATAGTATACCGCTACGTCCGCCGCTGCAGTCTTCAATGTTCCCCTCAAAAATTGGTATTTGTGCACCTCCGCCCCTCACAAAAGTGCACAACTAAAATTTCTCTGTCTTGAGAGTGCTCCCATACGCGAAACTGACTACATACGGGTACTCACTTTACATCCACAAACACAGACGGCCAGACACTACACTGGCCAAACTCCGTAAGGTGGGGTCCAGGTGGGCCGCGTGGTCCGGCAGGTTTCTAACAAACGCGGGGGTTATGAAGTAAGGATGCCTTCCGTCTGGCAAACGCCTTCGTAACCAGTCGAATTCTCTATTCGTCTCCTTATCTCCACCTACGAAAACAAGGAGGATTCGCTCGAGGTGATCCTTCGCAAAATTTTTAAGCGCGCCCTTGACCTCCCCATCACTACCTCAAACAGCCGGCTTGTGGGCCTTGGGGTGGTGAATACATTCCGGGACTTCCGGGAGGCGCACCTTACAAGCCAGTGTACGCACTTGTCGCTATTGGAGTCGGGTCGCCGCTTTTTTGCTCGACTACATATCCAACACACCCCTCCAATGGAAGACAGGTTTCGCATCCCAGAACTTAGGAGACGTGCCCTCCACGTCTTCCAGCCAACATATCTCATGCAGACCAAATTGGTCGGCGCCTGGCACGAGCGCAAGCCTTAGCCCGATATTAAGGCAACAAAACAAGTGTATACTACGTGGATGCGTCCGGCCCTCACCACGGGGGATGGTACACGGTCGCGGTAGTTCACAAAAGGAACAAAGTTAGCGGCCTCACCTTCAGAGCCCGCAGTGCAATGCGAGCAGAAGAGGTCGCGATTGCTCTCGCGGCCTCACATTCCGATTGAAAATACAAAATCACCGACTCGAGAGGAGCCTGTCAGAACGTGGAACAAGGCTGCGCTCCCTTCCTAGCGTATGGAATCTACCAAAATTGCATACGGGAGTGAGTGAGTGAGTAGAAACTTTATTGATTTCTAAGATTTAGCTTGCGGTGGAGGTCGTCTTCAAGTCTTCAAGTCTTGAGGTTGCCTCCTTAGCCTTGGGTGGTCCCCTAGTCCAGGGCTTCACTGAGTCTGGCCACCTCGCTTGCGTGTGCTATGAGTGCCCTTTGGGCCTCTAGCTCGCAGATGGTGAGCCGGCTCTCCCATTGCTCCGCACTTGGTGTGTCGTGTTTGTGAAACGATATGTTTCTATCGAATTCCCATGTTATGTGGTATAGTGTTGGCCTCGCTTCGCACCAAGGGCATGTGGCGCGGTATTGTGTCGGGAACATCTTGCTTAGTATATATAAGTTGGGGAAGGAGCCTGTCTGTAGCTTCCGCCATTTTGCGGCTTCTTCCTTGCTTAGCTCTTTGTGTGGTGGGGGGTATTTGTATCTTAGCCCCCTGTATAAACTTAGTGTTTGAGAGGAGCCAGCCCCTAGGCTAGTCCAGAGCTCCTCCTGGGCTTGTGACCCCCCAGCTCGGATAGTAAGCCCTCGAGCTAGTTCGTCCGCCCTTTCGTTGCCCCAGACAACCGTGCGGCCTGGTATCCAAATTATGTTATGTTTCTCTCTCCTCCCAGAGGGTGTCCCCTCGATGAGGATACGGGATACTCACCCCGAACACCGTTACCTTATATGGGCCCCTGCTCATCAGGGGTTGGCAGGAAACGAGGCAGCAGACGCCGCCGCCCGCGCGCTCTCTCACCGGGCTGTGTTCTCCTCCTCACACGATCGGGAATCCGATCCTAATCCGATCTATACCTTCAAAGATGTTACAACTTACTTTCAAGGCAGTCTTCGTCTTTACCCTAGCCCATGTAAAGGCGGATGAGCGGCTCCTTCTCCGCCTTCTCAAAAGTATTTTGCTGTGCCCGGGAGCACTAAAACATTTTGACCGCTCCTGTAACGGCAGCTGCCCGCACTGTAGTGCGGTATCTTCTGACACCTATCACATGGTGTGGACCTGCCCCTACTACCCGGATATTCCCCCATCCCCAACAAACCCGGGAGGACTGGGAGGCGACCTTGCTCGGCTGCCACGACCTAGAGGCCCAACAAGGCTTAGTCGGGTGCGCCCGGGCGGCGGCCACCGCCACTGGGGTCCCATACTAAGGCCCTCCACCTAGTGCTTGTAAGGATCGGTCCCTTACAGGCTGGTCCAAACATACCTCCTTTTCCTTTTTCACCACCAGCACCCGCTGTTTACTAGGTAGAGGTAGCAGGGCCATCGCCCACGGGATTTTACACGGCCACTGTCGTTCATCAGGAAATGCACGTTGATGGACTCTGCTTTCGAGCCCCGAATTAAATGCTATCCGAGGAAGTAGCGATAGCGCTTGCTGCCGCTAACGCCAATTGGAGACTGCGCACCACCGACTCCTGAAAATCATGTAATCATTACTTGGGGGGGGGGGGGGGACCCCCCCCCCCTTTAGCCTTTTGTATTTTAAGACGGATTGCCACTGACCCAACACCGAAAAGAATTATTTGGGCTTCTTGCCACCAGGGCTTCCGAGGTAATGAGACCTCTGACGCGGCTGCCCGAGATCTTAGAGCGGGGCTCGCCCGAGAGCGGGGCTCCAACTCGCGCCGTCGCTTAGCGAGGCCGCAGCTACCGAGCGCGGCCTAGCTCTTGCTCCTGCTACGCGCGGCGCGCTTAGCGGTCTGACGTCACAGCTGCAAGAGCGGGGCTCCCAACTTGCGCCGTCGCGTAGCGAGGCCGCAGCTACCAAGCGCGGCCTAACTCCCGCTTCTGCCGCACTCGGCGCGCTTAGCGGTCGGTTCGATTGTCCACCGAGATGACAGAGGGTTACTGCGCCATTTTCTTTCTTCAAAAAGCGGTGCGTTCAAAGGGCAAGGCATGGCGCAGTAATTCTCTGTCATCTCGGTGGACATTCCCGAGCGCTTATTTACCGGGCTCCGCATCCCAGCTCTTCTGGCTCGAAGAATAACCATCCGCTGCTGCGGTTCAGGGAAACAATAACGCGTTATAGCGACAACCACCGCCGTTTCCGGCCCCCTGCAAAGGGGCTGAGTAAGACGGAGGAGCCAACTTTAAGGTGTCTACAAACAGGTACTGTGCTCTGGCCTGCATTCGTCAAACATTACGATCCTAGCACGGATGGGCGATGGCCGCACTGTGGGGAGAGCTGTGATATCTTCCACATGGTGTGGGCATGTGCTCAAAACCCCCACCTCCCCCTTCTCCTAGCCCTTCCCGACAGGGATGGGAGACTGCCCTCCTGGACTGCTCCTCGCTTGAGTCCCAAAGGGCTCTGGTTAAACGGGCGCGATACAGGGCCTCATGAAGCGGTGTCACGGACTAGGGACGCCGATCATGTAGCGGGGCCACTCTGTGGCTCCCAAACTCTATTCTACCAAATAAAAAATTAGGAGACACTTTGGCGACTAAAGTGGCGCAAGGCGAAAGCCTGAGTACAGCATTCTGCCACGAATGTGGTTGTGAATGATTATTCAAGTGCTTCCAGCGAATGAAACGCTCATTGGCTATCTACTTGTGTCACTGATGTGTGGTTAAGATGTTAAGCTTCACCTGCAAGAGTGGAACGCGACAGCGTCTTGGTAGTCCACAGAACGCCATCGCCCATTCACCTCTACGCCTTGCTGGGCGGTAAATTTATTTTTGAGGAAAGGAAATGTATCCCTCTCCCGCATATCTTGGTGGACACTTGAACCTCGCCGTAAGGGAAGGGGGAAGATGGGAGTGAACGAAGATGCCGTATTAGCTAGACGCGCCTTTGTTCAGTCCAAACCATTCAGCTGGCATGGCGGAGTGGCTAGCGTGCTCGTGTCGCACTCCGGAGACCCTGGTTCGATTACGCAACTCGACCAGTTTCGTACTCGGTTTTATTGATTTATGTGGTCTGACTAGAAAGGTTAATTAGGCTCTTTGATATTTACATTATTGCAATTCTATCCATCGCGTTCTGTCATTCACCTGTCAAACGTTGGAAAAGTCTAGGATATTCGACAGGATGTATATGAAACGAGAAACGTAACGAGCACCGTCGAACTTGGCGGGGAAGTGGGTGGTGGTGGAGGGAACGCGGCTTCGGCCGCTTATCTGTTTTTTTCAGCAGCGTCTTGTGACCTCTTGATTCTCATCTATGTTAATTATGCTAATTGGTTAATTATGCAATTAACTAAACTCAATCCCACTTAGTTGGAGCATCACTACACGATCGCTTTAATTGGTTGCATGGTTACTAGCCAAAGTACAATTGGCCCCATTCGAAAATCGCGCACTGTGACGTCACGAGCATTTTCACCAATTGAAAAGCGTGACATTTCTGTCGACAGCTCCTGCTTACAACGATGAGGCATTAAAGGCTTCCGCCTTAAAAGTTTTAAGGCGAAAGCCTTTAATGTCTCATCGTTGTAACCAGCAGTTGTCGACACAGAATGTCACGCTTTTCATTTGGTCGAAACGGTCGTGACGTCACAGTGCGCCAATTTCAAACGGGGCCAATTGTACTTTGGCTAGTAACCATGCAACCAATTGAAAGGATCGTATAGTAACGCTATAAGTGGGACTGAGCTTAGTTAATTGCTTAATTGCCCAATTACGGTAATTAACTTTTCTAGTCAGTCCATATAAATAAATAAAGCCGAGTAGGAAATTAGTCCAGCTCGAGAATCGAACCCCGGTCTTCTGCGTGCGAGACGAGTATGCTATCCACTCCGCCATGCCAGCTGGATGGTTTGGAATGAACAAAGGCGCGTCTAGTGAATACGGTGTCTTCGCTCACTTCCATCCTCCTCCCTTTCCTCCTGGCGAGGTTTAGGTGTCCACCGAGGTACGAGAGACAGATACATTTCCTTTCCTCAAAAACCAATTTACCGACGAGCGAGGCGTAGAACCGAATGGGCGATGGCGTTCTATGGACTCCCCGGCAGCGTTGCAACACGCTCTCGCGTTCCACTCTTAGAGGCGAAGCTTAACATCTTAACCACACATCAGTGACCACACTTTAGGTCAAAAAAGTGCACCCCCCCCCCTCCCTGAATTTTGACGGGTGTCCACCGAGATATGTGAGACAGTTACTGCGTAATTCATTTTCTTCATTACGGGCCATATTCGTCTTTCTTCTTTCACTCCCACTTCCTCCGTTCCTCTATGGTACGGTTCAGGTGTCCACCGAGATGACAGAGATTTACTGCGCCATTTCCTTTCCTCAAAAACCGTTGCGTTGAAACGGCTAGGCATCGCGCCGAACGGGTGGTGGCGTTCCAGTTCCGTGGACTCCCCGGCAGCGCTACAACACGCTGTCGCGTTCCACTCCTAAAGGCGCAGCTTAAGCTTAAACTTAATTAGCGGTTAATTAGTATTCAGGCATTAATCAGTAATTAACCATTAATTAGTGATTTGTCATCACTTAGTAATTAGTACTAAATTACATGTGACGCCACCAGTGCCACAGAAGCACTGAAAGTGGTGCGAAAAACGCTTTCGCCTCTACGCACTTTAGACAGTCAAAGTGCCCCCTGAATTTTTTTCACGCATGAATCTATCTCGCATATTAAGGCGGAAGCCTTTAATGTCTCATCGTTGTAAGCAGCAGTTGTCGACAGAAAATGTCACGCTTTTCAATTGGTCGAAACGGTCGTGACGTCACAGTGCGCGAATTTCAAACGGGGCCAATTGCACTTT